>NC_072791.1:54330728-54630728 GCF_028583425.1 Eublepharis macularius | reverse complement strand
ATGGGATGATTAAGGCATCTACCCAGTTTTGGCAAGTGATGGAACAGAATGATCCCCAAATAACATGTGATTTACCTTTCAATTTTACAAAGGCATGCATTTAAATATGCAGTTACACAATACAGAAAATAATGTTACTTCAATTGTGATCCTAATATGATTCCAGGGTATTTAATGTAAAAGAGAAAACATCTTTTTCTGTAAATACTACAGTGGGGAAAAGACAAGACAGAATTTTCAGTCAATGGAGAGAAAGTTTGGGCACTTACAGTGCAATCCTAAGCATAGTTACAGCATTCTAAGTCTAATTAGTTTAATGGATTGAGACTACATAGACTCCTTTTCCATTTTGTAATACACACAAGAGGACACAGGAATTGCTATGTAGCATCAGACCAAAGGTGCATTTTCTTCATCTGAACCATATCTAATAGGGAAGATGTGTTCTTTGTACAGATAGAAAAATCTATATGACAAATCCAGCTACAAATATGATACAGAGTTTTGTAGACCCAGGGAACCCCTAGGTTTGCAGAAAAATCAGACTTTCCTAAACACATGTTAATTTGAGGGTAATTAACTCCCCAAAAAAGCATACTAGTAACATCTTCACATCTACAGACATAATAAAAAGCCAACTATTGGAGTGTGGTAACTACCAGATTGTGGTAGTTAGTGGACTGTGCAAACTCCAGTGGTAGTCAGGAGGTAGGACAAAGAAGAAGAGGAGGAAGCAGTAGAAAGGAGGAACTACAGCTGATAGCAAGAAGGAGAGATGGAAAAGGAAAGAGATATTTCACCACCCTGCAATTCCTTGTGGGTCTCTCTCTTGTCCTTTCCAACAACAGTCCCCCATATGTCTCCAGTCCTTAGTGAACTGTCTGTTGATGAGAATATAGTGCAGTAAGTCTCCCACAACAATGGCAAGCAAAATAAGCTTTCTAAGTAGTGTAGGATGGAGTCATCTTTATCATGTCATCTGACATTTTACAAACAACAGAATCTATCTTACTGCCAACTAAAGAACTTCCTTCTGTCTTTTGCTCTTGGTTAGAAAGCTTTAGGGGTGTGCTGTTCAAAAAGAATGCATGTGTGTGTACAAGATGTGTAATTTTGTACATATAAGAAGTAAGGATGGAAGATTCATTGTTAAATGATAGCCACAAGGCTTCTGTTTTTCAAGGGAGGAAAAATAAGTTACTGACATGGATGGTACATATGTACATTCATGTGAAGATTCTCTTCCCTAGTCTTGCTCTCTGTACCCCACCACCCTGCCAACAAAGGTGAGATGGGTGGCAGTGGCAACCAGTCTTAGCACCTCATTGTGGTAATGTCCTCCTCTTTGAGAGTTACCTGTTGACTGCTGTATTGCCCTTTATCTAGACACTTAAGTGAGGAATTCCATCTTTTTAAAGGAATGTTTATACCCACTTCCAACCTGAGGACTGTGTTATGGATGTCATTTTAGGCAGCAAGGGTTTGTTTTAATGTTTTTATATGTTTTCATTGAATTATTTTATATATTATTTTAAAGACTGTTTTAATGTTCAAGTGTTATTTGTTTTTATGTTTGCCATCTTGGATTGTTTGCTACCCTGTTTGGATGGAAAGTTGGCATGAAAATGTTTTAAATAAATAAAGAATAAATAAAACAAATAAACACTCATAATTTTGTGGTTATTGCTATTATTATTTTGTTGCATCTGTTTTTACTTCATGAACCACTTCAAGCACCTGTCTAGAGAGGCAGCATGTCATTTTGAAATAAATATATATTGAACCAACAACTAATCACATCCAGTGTTGCAGTATTATATCTAAAAAGTTGTTCATTATATTCATACTGTGAAATGTTTAGGTATACATCACTTTATTTAAAAGTGTAACATCTGAAGAGATCCAGATTCACCAGATTGACATAACTATAGAACTGCCCATATGTTTAAATAAAACATGCCACAGTAACTTGTATAAACTTTTTTTTAATGGTTGGGTATATAGCAAAGGAAAGGGAGTTTCTTTGAAGAGTTATATTTCCTGTGCAAACATATTGCTCCTAGGTAAGAACTGTCAAGAAATACTTAAGAGGTGCTTGGAACAGCCGTCTTCAAGTTATCCCTGTCTTAAGTTAGCATTGAATTACACATGACCAGCCGAATAGGTGAAAGCTTTTTCATGATATGTAATCAAGTGCTATCCTGTTGCTACTTGAAACTCATTTGATCTCAATGAAATGTTGTAGATTTCTGTTTATTTTCTTTATGTTAGGCCTAGAGATAATACAGGAAGATGTCTACAAGGAGACAGAGGATCCTGACATTTTACATGTCAGTCAAGCTTTGTAGTTCATCATAGACATTGACAGTTACACCCATAATAAGCCAAATGCATTAATCCAGTGTGAAAGCTGACAATATGGTATTTTGGTATTAGCATAACTACACAAATGTGCAAGTAAGTCTTAAAGCTCATCGTGAATGGCAGGTTGCAAATGGATTTAGCTGTCAATTAATGGCCAAGAAGAATGCCATTGATTTCTTTTTGAGAACCAAAATGTCTGACCAAAGACATTATCAGTTGCAATGTCTTCAGATAAACATTCAGAAAATGCCACAATGACTGCTGAAAAAGTACAACCTGTTGCATCATGTCTTCCTGAGCTGGCTCAGTTCATCATGCCATCACAGTGGATTGGGTTTTTTGGAGATTGCTGATTGGTCACTGACAAACAAGAATGATGTCGGATTAGAAGGACCATTACTATGATCTAACAGAACATTTCTTATGTTCATATTCCCCTTGGTTAATGTAGTCACCCTGACAAATATCACCATGTCCCAAAATAACAAAGTAGTAATATGAAAAATCATTATGTTGCCATACTGAACTGAGTATAGATAGGATACAGCTGTGGCTGAGACAAAGTACTCATTCTTGTGGTATCCCACCAGAGAGATAGCTACACTGCACCAGATAGATGGCTGATGGTTGGATTGATAACCAAAATGCAATGCAGCATAGTAGATGCCATGCTAAATGTAAGGTTCCATAGAAACCATACTGCTGTTTATATTATATGGCATCTATTAAGTATACATTTATATAATAAGAAGATCAACCTGAATTGCCAAGAATTATTGGTTTATATGGTTTGGTAGCTGTTAGGGGTGTGCAAAACACAACAAACAAGCTGGAAATACATGTGGAAATCTTTGTTTTGTTTCATTAAAGCAGCTTCCAACAGGGCCGGATCAAGGGGGGAAGGGGGGGAGTCTGCCCCCGGCGCCACCAGGGAGGGGGTGCTGGGAGCAGCTGCCAGGAGCATGCAGGCAGCAGCACGGGCAGCCTCCCAGCCCCCCGCACAGCTGGCTTGCTGTGTGCCCCCTGTCCTGCAGGGCAGGCAAAAGGCAGCGTGGGGGGGGCTGCAAGGCCACCTGCACCATTCGCCTGCCCCACAGGATGGGGGGCGGCCAGCTGCCCCCTGTCCTGCAGGGAAGTGACATCATCACACAGTACCAGGAGCATGAGCGCGCACAGTGTGCATGCGAGGGCTCAGACTAGGGTTGCCCTGGGCGCCGGCAACCCTAGATCTGGCCCTGGCTTCCAAAATGATGAACCAAATCCTGGAATCCAAAGTATAATAACATTCTCCCACTGAAAAGTTTGTGTGTTTCATTTTGGTTCTTACCTCACAGCAGCAGACAGGCACTGGGCTGGCATGGCAGAATCTTGTTTTACTTAATACCATTCACCAACCAGATCTCAAGTGGGGAGAGCCCTTACATTATTAATTAACTCCATTGGTGGGAAGGAGGAATGCATGTAATGTGCATAAGAACACATTACTTATGCTTATTACTACTTTTTCTTTCTTGTCTCCCTGCCAATTGGGTCCTCACAAGGGGAGACCTCTCCTCCCACTGGCTTTAGAAACATTTGGAAGAGAGACTATGCATCCCCCCCCCTTTTTTTGCATGGGAACTAGTTTGTCTCCCCCATCCTCATCAAGGCAATTTGAAGGTCAGTCACTTATGGGAAAAAAATACGTATGTTTGGAGGGAGAGGTTCAAATAATCAGGCTGCCTGACTGCACTTCAGTGATGGAAATTGGAGATGATTAATGCAAAAACGCATCTTCATCAAATTTTGCAGCAGAATGCTGAGTGTCAAAGGGAAGGATTTGCCTCTTTTCATGGGAACAAAACTGCAAAGCACAAGGAAACATGAAACAGGAGGATGCAAAGGTAATAATGTATTGGCACTGTCATCACTTAGAAAAAAAAAGTGAACATGACACAGGATTGCTTTTAATGCCAGAGCGCTACTGCTCTGCCAGCCAGTTTCCTGCCATAGTGTGTGCTCATTGATATTCACTTTCTTTGGCGGCCATTGTTGTTGTGTATGCATAGTGTAATGAGGAAAAACTCAATGGCTCAATGGTTTAGAGGGAGGGGGACTAATGGTCAATGCAGTTTTTGGTTAAGAGCTAAAATAATTACCCCAGAACCTCATTTCCACACACCCCTTGAAAAAACTAGTATGTGCCTGTGCACACTCACCTTGACACCTTTCCCAGACATTCTTTGGGGTCTGTAAATACTGAACCACATTGTTGTGTGTGCTCAAACTTGATGGATCAGCAGTTTAGAAGGAGGACTCTTCTGTGTGCTTTTGGTTCCATTAACTGCAAAAATAGCTGCCACAAACAGCCTCAGCAGTTTCATTGCAAAGAGCAGGGTCGAAACTCATGATAATGAAAGAAACCAAACAAATTAGATACAAACAGGCATTGCGCCACCTCGGAAAAAAACCAAAAAATGGTACATAGTTCATTCAGAAACCCCAGATTTGAAACTGAAAAGGAAATTTGCACACCCCTAGTAGCTGTAGCTTCCATGTATCATTACTCCAGACTCATTCCATAAAATGTCATTCTATGGTTGATTGAACTGGTGGCTGATTATATTGACTGAGGCTGAAAATATTTCAAAATATTTTTAATTCAAAAGATTATGCTCACGGTACTGTGTGTTTACTTTCTCAATCATGAGAATGCTTGGATTTTGCTACCTGATTGTCACAATACAAAACAGCCACTTTTTTCAGCTTGGATGCTCATATATTTGTAAAGAGAATTGTTGGATTCAATTGCTGCTATCTAAATTTATTTACTCCAGCTTACAATATTTTATTTTTTGCTTTATCTAGAAGAGTATTTTATCCACTCACATTTCAGAAGGAAATAAATCTTTAACAGGAGCAAAATAACCGAAATTAAACTACAGTGATTTCAGTGGCTAGCCCTTAGAAAGGTCCTCCAAGTGAAAAAAAGAAAATTGAATAAGCAGTAAGTATTCATTTAAGCACGATATTGAATGTTGACTTATCATACATACAATGAGATAACAGAACTAAAACTAGACAAATAACATTCGTAACATTTGTAACATTGTAAATTCTGAACATTTTAAAAATTTCTTCCTAAAAAGCCTTTAAACTAAGCTGTTTACCAAATGGGTACCAGTGAATATATAAATATATACATAAAATGATTTGATTGTCCCAATAAATAATGGCAAGTTAATAAAAAGTAAATTCCCTTTTTAGTATTCTTCACATGGCAATGATCAAATCACTCC
Source organism: Eublepharis macularius (assembly GCF_028583425.1). NCBI lineage: Eukaryota > Metazoa > Chordata > Lepidosauria > Squamata > Eublepharidae > Eublepharis > Eublepharis macularius. Next base: position 54,625,086 of record NC_072791.1, on the reverse strand, counting down.
CTGCTACATATTTTCTGGGCTTTTTGACTTGAGGCTTGCAGTGGTGCAAAATTTCTTAAGGAATTTTGTGAAACGTCTTTTGGTTACATGTACGGCTACCACACACAAACCATCAACTTTTTTAATGCTCAAAATTCATAAGGCAGCTCTCGCATTTTTCTGCATCTGATTATGGGTTCACAAACCTCTATTCAGCTGCAAAGAGCACATAAGTAGAACTTTGCATTTTTGTTTTTAAAACATATAACTTACAGGAAAAGGATGAAGATTCTACTTCTGGCTTTGTCCCTTCTATATTTGATAGTCTGCATTTGGATATCCATACCTCATTACAAAATGTAAAGTGGTTATTCGTCTTAAGAACTTTTTTTTTCTACATGGAAAACATTTACTTCATGATTATTGTTGCTCATATATATATATATATATATATATATATATATATATATATATATATATATATATATATATATATATATATATATAGTTATTACTGGGAATGAGTCTCCTTGCGAGTAAAAGGGGGAATTAGCAGCAAGGAGGAGGGCTATGTGAGAAAGATAAGAACGGGATATCTCCACCAGTATTTATGGGGTCCCTTTCCCAAGGAGGCAAACCAGACCAGTGATCTTGAATAAAAGAGTATTTTTATTAAAAAGGGAAAACTCTCTCACACGAGATTGTTCACAAATGCACAAGATGCCTAGGAAAAGCAGGGATGAAGATAGAATTGATTTGAGGGATTTCATGGCAATAATAACCCATTTGGAGAGTAGGATAGTCCAAGGAGGAAGAGCTTCAAATGTCTCATGTTCTCAGTTAGGGGAGAGTCTTAAGGACAGGGACCCTAAGGGAGCAGCGCTTGGATCCTGAAAGCATACACAATTTGAATGGGGCCAGAGCCCTGGTTCGTATAGGGGCTGAGACTAGGGACCCTCCCTCAGCTGTTGGAACAAAGACCCTAAAGGTCAGTTCCTGGGAATTACAAAGTTTTGATTACTTAGAATACTTGCTGCCGGGGCATGTGAAAGGAAATGCAAAGTCTGTCCTGCTGCCTCACAAAGAGGCAACTTGCTAATGAATCTCCCCGGAGCTGAGTTGATGAATTTAGATAGGGACGGCATCTTCCCAGGAACAAATTATAAACTTATCAGTGCTAACTGATTGCTCCTCAATCTTGGGGACGGGATTTCATAATGGAAGGAGGGTACTGGAATGTGCTAAGAGGGGTGACTCAACGAGATCCTGTCTTATTATTGTTCACACCCGCAGCTGGGAAGGCAGTAAATACAATCACTTCAATCACTCAGTATTTGCATGAATGTCCTATTCATGCCTGATCTTCTGGGTGGGACTCAGCAACTCCGGCTGGAATTCCCCCTGCTGCAGATCAGGCTGCATTAATCCAGAGGCCCTGTGATTTTTATATCACAGGCAACTATCAAACAGTTATTAAATATGGTGGAGGCCGGGGCCAACTACTTACATTATCATACTGCTATATTCAGAGCTGCATGATGATGTCATGGTCACTCCCAGGAGTACATCATCATGCTGGCCCAGGAGCACTCCCACGCTTCATGTAGGGCCATACAGACTGAGGTAAGTGCCAGGTCCCTATTCCTTCCACAAGGACATTTGGCTTTCTTGGGTCTACAGATATATGTGTATTTTTTATGGACCAGATTCAGTTTGAGAAAAGTTAACATTGAAGTCAGTGGAGAAAATTTTGAAAGGGTTTTTTTTTTCCAGATCTCTACTTCAATGAGAATTATTGTAGGTATCACTTGCTTTTACTGCATTGTCTTTATTTTTTTGGTTTTTTAAAAAATGTAATTAACATGCAACTTGATGAAAACTTCTGGAAAACTTGAAAGCATGTTCACTGTTAGGTGTTCTTTTGGATGATCTTAATAAAAAGTGTTGCATGACTTTTATTATAACTGTATGTACAGAAAATGAATGTATGGATCTTTGAATAAATGACATGCATTTCAGTTTAACGTTAGGACGATATATGCATTATTTTTAAACATGAGAATGGGAGAGTTCATCATTAGGAATCACCTTACTTTTCAAACAGGTAAACAATCCTGTTAGTTAAAATAATCATTGTGGGCATCATTGGCATGGATAATTAACTTATCTACATTTGCTAAATCATGTCTAGCAATATGCTCAGGATATGAGCCAGCAATTTCAGCTATGTAACATTTCTGAACGAGTTTTTATTTCTTCACTAAACAACTGTAGTAAAGATTAATCGCATTCAGCAATTATTGTCAAGAGAATATAAACTCATAGTACTCAACATTCTCATGTAAACTTGGCCAAACTTTTTTTAAAAAAAGTAATACCAATTTCAATATTTCATCTCAGAATAAATTATCCATACATTGGGTAAAAAATGTAATTATCTGCAATCTTTTGCAGCTAATGTCAAACCCTTAAAATAGAAACACTTTATGCCTAATTTAAAATAAAACTGAAAATATGTGTTTCAAGAAAGAAATGTGATGCATGACTTGTTTAAGTATGTATGTTTGCAAGAAATTAACTGTGTATTAGCCTGATGCTAAACATTCTATGTAGAAATAAGAGCTATGGAGAAATAATTAATCCATATTATGATCATACAAAAAATGGCAGCTTGTGCCAGCCAGAGACCTTAGCAAGCTAGCCTTAGGCAGCATATGCCAGCTAACATCAGGAGCGCAACTGCAAATGGAGAACACCGTGCATGGAGGAAAATGGTAAACAATAGTGACTCAAATTAGTAAACCCAATTGTATTCAAAATGAAGTCAAAATAATCTACCAGAAAATTAGTAAGCAAAGAAATCAAGGCATCCACAATCCAAATATTAAACTGTGGAAAACATCAAAATTATTCACAATCTATAAACTGCTTCAATACACTCATAGAATATATAGTCCAAAAGTCAACAATCCATGAGTCCAGAAAGGTAAGTAAACAAAGTACACCGAGACCAAATTTATAATCCAGTCTTCTTTTGCAGGTGTGGGTCGTTTATGGAGCTGTAGCATGTCCAGATGACGCGTCAAGCTGCCAGGGCCGGCTGTTAGCCTGCTGTTTCATCCAATCACCTCCTCAGGGGCAGGATATACACCTCTCCTGCATCATACAAATACAGTCAATCACACAACAATGTGCAGCAATATAACCAGTCAAAGCAAAAAAGGCGGCCTTTTTTGTTTTGATTGGTTATATTGCTGCACATTGTTGTGCTACTTTGAGTGTTGGAGGTGCCTCTTTCTTTGGATTGTAGCTAATATCAGGAAGCTCATAATCGACCCACTGTGGGCTAGAGCTAGCATGACCCAACTTCTTCCTGTCTCCAGCCTACAACTAATTATCAAAGTAGTACCTCACAGGACAGTAAGAAGATTTAGAAGGAAGAAGAAGCACCACTAAGTTTCCTGTTGCCATGTAACGTTTGGCATATCTGAAGTACAATTATAATATTATCTCATCCTGGCATGCTGAGATTCATGAGTATCTGATGTGGGGGCACTTATTAATCAAATTTTGGGGATTTGGGCTATTACTAAGAAGCATAAGAAGAGTTAATATGAAGCACTTGCACTTCCTGTCCCCCCTTTACCTCCATAGATCCATGAAAGTTATCTAAATCTCATTGGCTGGAACTTGTAAATCAACCTTCCTGCATAGCTGTTAGTCAATTTGGAAATCTGATATATCTGTATTGAGAAAACTGTGCATTTCAACACACTGACTCCAGCAGTGGGAGAGGGGCTGAAAAGTGCTTTAAGTGGCAAGTGTGAGTTTGGTCACAGATTGGACAGGGTGTATGTCATGTTTTGTTCTGTACAATATCTAGCCCATTAAATTATTTTTAAACTAGTGGCAACATAAGGAATTCCCAGCCTTTGAAAATTTACAACAGTATTTTCCCCAGATTTTCAAAATTGCCTATAATCTAGTCAGAGTTTGAGTACCAAGGGAAGTTATCTTTTCCTTATATTTTATTTTTGTAAGCTGGGATAATTTGATGCAACTCTAAGCAGAAGAAAGAAAATGACTTCATTGTGGTCTAATTCTGGCAATATTCATGTTGTCACTGAAGCTATTGCAAAAGTGCTCTGTCCGTTTTCACACCTAAAAAACATTCAGACTAACACTCAGATTCATTATAAGCCTGTCTCCTCTAGCACTATGATAGAGGACTACTTACTGTACCTTAGCTTCTAAGTCCATCATACCCACTCTAATTACCCTTGTTAACACCTTTTCTTGTCTTCCTAGAGTGCTGTTATAAATGTGGGAGAAATGCATCACATTTAATGAGTATCTCAGTCTTTTAGGCTGTCAGAGGAGATGCCCTTAATGCAGGTCCCAAATTTTCTCCAAGCTACTTAGAGAACATATTTTGTGGCTGAATTGACATAGCTACAAACCAACTAGACTATGACACTCTAATTTAGTAGCCAGATAGACTTACCAAAATTGGCACAGCCTCCATGTGCCTGATGCTAAGGTTGCTCCTATTAGGACTCAAAGTGTCAAGAAGACTTTTCAAAAGAAATATAATGTACTAATATCATGTCTGGCGATACTGAAGACCCTTTAGTGTGGTGGAACCCCAAAGTTCAGTGCATAATATTATCCTGTCTTATCCACAGATTACAACTGTTGGCAGAATAAACAGATAGTGCAGGAAGTCAGCCTACTGTTCCATTATCCAATAATTATGCTTTGTCTTGAATCTATGAGCATATGATATTTTATAAAATACTATTACTAAATTGGTGGTATGCTCCCTGATTCTACTGTAAGGCAAATACCCTTCCCTACTTTGTCACATTGATTGTGGCTGTTGGAGAAACAAGAGTGCAAATGTTTTTAATACTGAAATCCAAAGTACAGCTACACCCTTCTAAGCTTATTGACTTCAATGGATGTAGAAGGGTATAACTCTGCTTAGTATTGCGCTGTTGGAGGTCAAATTTTGAAAGACTTGGATTTCTGAGCAATACAATTCACCAGGCCATTGGGAAAACCTTTTTTAATTCAACAAGAAAACCTCTACCATAAAAAAGGAATATGCTGTTAGCAGTCATACCCTCCCTCACACTGAAAGAATTTCTTATGATTATAGATATAACATAAACCTTTCCTGCTTTGCACCTCAAGCACCAGACATGATACCTGGCTAAGCAGAATGGTTCCCATCTCCAGATGGAGATGGAAAAATATTGGAATGTGAGTCATGAGGCAAGACTGACTATCAGCCTCACACCCCGGAGATGAGCAAAGATTTAAGACAAAAGAGGTCTTCCAGAAACTCCTGCTTTATTTCATCCACACCTTTCCAAATCTCCCCTCATCCTCCTTCCCAATCTGGGCTATTCAGGAACCTGATAAGCTCTTCTCATCCAAATATTGTGGGTCATCAATTATTATTTTTACCTATAATTCTTCCTAGATATGCACAATCATACATTTCCCAATTTTATTGTATCACCTCTGGAGACAGCCATTAAGCTATTGTTTTGGGGGCAGAAGACACAATCCTACCCCAGGGGATGTTTCACTGTATAACTGGGCTGCCCTCAGCCATAGCAGTGTGTGTGTGTTCTGGACCCTTCCAGGCACCCTAATTATAGGTTCCTTTCCAGGACCTATAATGGTACAGAAATATTTTGATTTGTGCAATCATGCAGGAGTGAAAGGGTTAATTCTCTTTTCTTTCATGGGACTGCCAATCCCAATCTAGGCTCTGTGCCTCTCCTAGCTGACTTTTAAAAATGCTATGAAGATCTGGTTTTGAATCTTGCAGCCTTCAGTTAGACCAAAAGTTAGGCTGCAAGTCCCACTGTTTCAGTGAAAGAATTATTCATATTGTGTATGTGTGTGTGTGCTTTATATATTTATTTATTTAGCAAATGTATGTCCCATTTTTCTATTATAAATAATACCCAAGGCTGCTAAATCACTCCAATTGAAATCAGTGGGGTTTAAAAGTACTTTACTTTGGTTGGATTGTGCCCACAGAGAGTATTTAAGAATGTCTCCACTTCCTTTCTTTTGTCCCTTAAAGGTTATTGCGGCGTCCAGCTGGTCCCATATGATTATTTTCTGGGATCTTATAATTTCCCAACTTGCAGGACTGCTGGTTTTACCGAATACACACTCACTGCCACCACTGACACTTTGTTGGAATAACAATCTTACTTGTAGCTTCTGTCCCTGCTACAGTGTAACTGATACCTTTAGTTGCTTATTTAGTAAGAGGTCTTTCCCTCCTTAACTAAGAAATCCAACAACCTTCTTAAAGAGAACCTCTTGCTAATGTGGTAAGTCAGAAGTCAGAAGGGTTTTTATAACCCAGATCTCTATGCAGTTTTTAAAAACCAGGTGTTTACTATAAAGCTGCAACATGTATACATTTAAATTTCAACAGTAAACAAAATAAAGTTTCCATCTTCTTTAGAAACAAGAAGTATTGAACAACTGAGCCCAACATTTTCTTAAAATTAAATAGAAGACAAACCCATTCTGCTCTATTTCTATTCATATTTTACAATATTATTTCTAACATTTCTAAACTATCATATATAATTACCTAACCCAAACCCTAGTTGTAGGATAAAAAAAAAAACCATATAGTGGGGCCAGAAACACACAGTAAACTCTGGAACTGCACAAAAATCTGAAATATTTTTTTTTAAAAAAATTGGTTAAACTCCTGAGAGAACATTTGGAGGTCTCAGTGGGCATTTTGGCAATTGCTAAACAGCCTAACGATATCGCTTCGAATGTCCCAAGATTTTGTTTCTCTGAGTCAAAAGAGGCAAAAAAAGGAATAAGATGGAAGGGAGGGAATGAAACAGTGAAAGGAGAGAGGAGGAGGACAAACTGAAGAGAGAAGAACACAAAAACATAGGTCCCTGGTGGGAGAAAAGAAAAAAGAAGAGTGATGGTTGTTGTGGGTTTTCCAGGCTGTATTGCCGTGGTCTTGGCATTGTAGTTCCTGACATTTCGCCAGCAGCTGTGGCTGGCATCTTCATAGGTGTAGCACCAAAAGACAGAAGTCTCTCAGTGTCACAGTGTGGAAAAGATGTTGGCAGGTCATTTGTATCTACTCAGGAGGGGTGGGGTTGAACTGAGTCATCCTGTAAGAGTTTCCCAGGGTGTGGAATGCTAATGGCAGGAGGCTTCACTGTATCCTGAGGAGGTTCTTTTGCATATGGCTCAAGCCCCAATCCATATGCAAAAGAACCTCCTCAGGATGTTGCTACAGTTGGAAGCGCAGTGGATTGTCCGATTAAATAGCCTTGCACCCCATGGGCTGAATCTTGAGGTGGATTTTTCTCCATTTCTGGGCTAATAAAAACCAATTGGCATTTTACAGTTATTTTTTTGTAACATCATAGCCTGGCCCCTTTAAATTGAAGGCACTGGGTAATAATGAATATAACTTTAAATAGTGGATGTAGTCAGCACTACTCCACCCCATGTAGTAAAATCATTCGGGAACAGAAGCTTCTAAGAGAAGAGTAGCAGTAGCAGACCATAATTGGTGAGTTTTTTACTGTAATGTTTGTATTTGCAAGGTCTGTTTAAATGTAATTCGCATGTATTGTTAAAGTAACTTTGTTTTTGGGAAATGGGATTCTTTGTACCTATGCAAAAGAGAAAAGCATCAATAGCAGACTATAATTGGTGAACATCTCTCTCTGTAAAAACATTTGTTATGATTTCTGCATGGCTGTATATACCAGCAAGGGCAGTTTAAATGTAATTCACATGTGTGGTTAAAGTAACTTTGGCTTTTGGAAATGAGACACTTTGTAACTATGTAACACTATTTGGCAGACTGGTTATTTTGAATGATGTATTCCTTCATTTATTTTAGATTTACATGTGGCTTCTATGTAAAAGAGAAAAATAACAATAGCAGATTATAATTGGTGAGTTTTTCTCTTTGTAAAAACATTTGCTATGATTTCTGCATGGCTGTATACACCAGCAAGGGCAGTTTAAATGAAATTTGCATGTGTGGTTAAAGTGACTTTGGTTTTTGGAAGTAAGAGACCTTGTAACCATGTAAGACCGTTTGGCACACTGGCTATTTCAAATGATGTATTCTTTTGTTTATTTTAGATTTATATGTGGCTTATGACAAAGCACATTGTGCGAAACGGGTCCTAATTTCCAAGCCGGCAAACCCGTTGCCACCTCCAGCTGGGAGTTTGGGAATTCTTCACAACTCCTCGGTTGACATTGGCTTACTGTGCCTTACAATTGAGTGCCTTCTATTTGAGCTTCGATAGCAAGAACATTAAACTTCTTTGTACGTAGTCCTGTTCTTCATCTTCATTCCATTTTGTTTGGGACCACCCCCTCTTGGATTTGCTGTTAGCATTCCACACCCTGGGAAACTCTTACAGGATGACTCAGCTCAACCCCACCCCTCCTGAGTAGACACAAATGACCTGCCAACATCTTTTCCACACTGTGACACTGAGAGACTTCTGTCTTTTGGTGCTACACCTCTGAAGATGCCAGCCACAGCTGCTGGCGAAACGTCAGGAACTACAATGCCAAGACCACGGCAATACAGCCCAGAAAACCCACAACAACCATCGTTCTCCAGCCGTGAAAGCCTTCGACAATACAAAAAAGAAGAGGCTACCAGGTGGAGGTAGGAAGGAGAGCTGAATGATGAGGGAGGAAGAGATAAAATGTATTTATTTATTTACTTCATTTATAACCCACATTTTGACAAATGGGGACCCCCAAGTGGCTTACATCATTCTCCTCTCCTCCATTTTATCCTCACAACAACCCTGTGAGGTAGGTTATGTTAAGAGTGTATTACCAGCCCAAGTTAGCTATTACATGTGATGAGTTGGGACGTGGGTGCCAGACCTAGTCACATGGAAGAACTGGAGAATTCAGTCAAAATGAGCAATAGAGCACTTTCAAGATAAGTTCCCCAGGTCTTCCATATAACAATAAAGCAGGCATGCCATTCCCCCCCCCCCAGGGGGGATCCCCAGGGGCTGCCCCCCACATTGTTCCACTGGCCAGCAGGGGAGGAAGGCAGAAGGGGGAAGGAATATGTGCAAGGCATGCTCACACTCTTCTGAGTCTCATCTTAAAATAACGTTATGGGCATGGTGGGCATATGAGCACACACAAAGCACAGGCACAAGAGGAATACTTCCTGCCCCCTGCCCCTCCCCCCTGGTTTGGGCCCTTGGGGACCTGGCAACCCTAGAATCAGGTCATGCACCAATTCTCAAGCAATTTCACATATAACATCTAAATTTGCATCACTGTGTTTTAAATCTGGGTCTCCTAGATCCTGCTCTGAAAATCTAACTACCATACCATGCTGGTGGATGGGTGAGAAAGAAGGGAACAGGGAAAGGGGTGAGGAAGAGAAGAAAGCAGGTAAAGGGAAGAGGCTATAGGTTGCTAAGGGGGAGGGAATAGTGTGGGGAGAAGATGGATTCTTATTTGTAGATGATACGTTTCCAAGGAAATCCTGCCTTTTTTTGTCAGATAATGCAGCCCTTCCTGGCTGGTGGCAACAGACACTACAGCTGGGGGCCGAGAGTTGCTGTCCTGGAGGGAGGAAGAGGCAGCAGCACTTTCCTGGCCATCAGGGTATGCAGCGGGGGCGGAGACAGCAGCTCTGTTTAGCCGCTCGGCCCTCCCAGCTTCTCAGTTGCACTTTGTGCTCGGCTTGAGCAGAGCTCATCTCAAGCTCTCTCAGCCAAGCTCCTCTGAGGCGGTTTTGGCGAAGGCCCTCATGGTTATGCAGTGATAGCTGCCTTGGAGAAGCTATGAGATTCCCCTGCTTGCTACCTTCAAACTCCAGGAGGAGAGCCAGGGCCTAGTGCCAGGCTCATTGGTTTGACAGAGATTTTTTCTTATTTATATTTGGGACCTGTTATCTATCGGTCAGGAGGGCTAAAGCAGGGTTATACCTAGCCCTTGCAGGCCTCCAGCCTACCTAGGCTCCTCTCCCCTCCCCCCTTTTACTTTGTTGGGAGAGCAGCAGCAGCAGCAATAGGCTTTACTGTAGGCCACAGGGGTGAGTTGCAGCCATCAGAGGGATGGATTAATTCATACTTTATTGCTACTGGCCTAGCAGGGTGGATACTGGTAGCCCCCCTCCCACCATCTAGGCTTTCCCCTCCTGCCGTTACACTTACTTGGGAGGGATGATTTCCAGCAGCAATAGCACGGCCTAAGACCTTCAGGCAGCAGGGGCCATTTTGTGGGAGGGCTTGGCAGTTTATTCTGTTGGGTATGGCCATTTTGAGAGTGGCACCCAGTGGCCTACTTAGCCTCCTGGCAGTAGTGGCCATGTTGTGAAGGCATCTGCAATATGCACAGCTCTGGGGAGTAGCCATTTTGAGTGTGGCATTTGTGTGGCTTGATTTACCTCCTGCTTACTAGCAGTAGCAGTAGGGTTCCCATTCCCCCTCTTGGGGTGGGGGATCTCCCAATCCCACCCTCCCTCCACCGTGCCCACTTACCTGGCTGGTGGGGGGGCACGCTCCCTGGGGCGCCCCTTCCCCGGGTGGTGCGGCATGCCCCTGGGAGCGGGGCATGCTCCCACTCCACGAGAGCAGGCGGTGGCAGAGAGAAAGCAGGCGGCGGTTGCAAGAGCACGCCGCTCTCACTGCCGCCGCCTGCTTTCTCACCACAGCCGCCGCCAGTGCTCTGCAGCCAGCACCAGCAGGGACAAAGGGTGCAGTGGCAGCAGCAGCAAGAGAGTGAGCTGCGGTGGCCATGGCCTGCTCTCTCTCCACCACTGCGCCCGTTGTCCCTGCCAGCGTGGGCAGCACAGGGGCAGCGGCAGCAGGAAAGCGAGCTGCGGTGGCCACAGCCTGCCCTCTCTCTCGCCGTCGCTGCGCCCCTTGTCCCTGCCAGTGCGGGCAGCACAGGGGCAGCAGTGGCCACGGCATGTGCGAGAGCTCTCTTGCCGTCGCCGCTGCCCATGCCAGCAGGGACAAGGGGTGTGGCGGTGGCAGCGAGAGAGACAGAGAGCTGCCCGCGCTCTCTGCCCTTCCTCCCTGCGTGATGATGTCAAAAGCGACATCATCACGCACACCGGGAGCGCGCACGTGCACTTTGCGCATGTGAGCACAACAAGAACAGCCCCCAATGAGGTACGAGCCAGCTGTGAGACTTGAGGGACCTGGCAACCCTAAGTAGCAGCCATTTTAGTGGGGCTTTTGCAGCTTATCCTTTGCTAGGGTGGCCATTTTGAGAGTGGCAGTCAGTGGTCTGCTTAGCTTCCTGGCAATGGCAGCCATGTTGTGAAGACATCTGCAATATGCACAGCACCAGGGGTGGCCATTTTGGCCATTCTGTAATGAGCATCTCCTATATGCAGGAAAGAAAGTCAAACCACTGCAACACACTTACTTGCTTCTACCACCTTAACAATTGTCACTTGGGCTGGTATAGACATACATGTTCATGACTTGATTCTTTCATAATTTGATTGCTCATCAAGTAATGTCTGGCTGCTGAATGTTTAAGCTGGCTACAGTGAACCTAATTGTGTCTGAGATTATATAAGAGCAATGGCTGTGATGGTTCATTCATTCATGCAAATCATCAAGAGATGGCCATGCATGTGTGAACCAGCCCATACAGCAGCCTTTACCTAACAAAGTACATAGCCTTAATTGATATTGATAGTAATGACGGTAGCGCCAATCTAGGGGGCTGCATGTGCATCATGGTTTCCAAGCATCTCCCAGATTCAGAAATATATTGCATTTCTGTTCCATGGTACCACAAACCCACGTCCAACTCAGGCTTAGGCTGACCTTCCCCTACCCTGAGGTAAAACCTTCTCTTCTTTAAGCCTATGAAGATGTATACTTTGCTGGGAAACCTCTGGTAGCATGGTTGAGGTTAAGCTTCAGCTTACTTTCTTGTCCCACCCTTAAGGATTATTAAAAATGGTTACCCAACCAAGTCTTAGTAGGGAACAGATCAGAGGTTTGCGCTTCCCTTTAGCAGAAACTGGGGCACAAGGCTTGGGGAGGCTCAAAATGTAACAGAAGGTTTATTTACAGAAGGTTAAAATCAAAAGGCAGGTAGGCAGATATTTGAACTTAAATAACAGGAAGGATTTTATACAGCAACTTCACTGGTGTGAGGCACAAAACACTTGGTTTAACACTAGTTGCTGGCTTCTTTCAGAGGTTGACACTGCTTCACAAATGCTCTATTTTCAAAGCACAGACACAGCAGAAACTGGACTTTAGCAAAAACTGGACTTTGTGTGGCCTGATTTATCTCCTGCTTACTGGTAGCAGTGGCCATTTTTCTGGGATTTGCAGCTTATCCTGTGCTGGGAGTGACCATTTTGGGGATATCTCATGGTAGCCTTCTTAGCTTCTTTGCACTGGTGGCCATTTTTATAGCGGCCTCTGCGGCCAATGCAGTGTTTGGGCTGCCATTTGGGGGGCTGCGTTCCTATTGGGCTTTGAAGCTCTAAAAGCAGTCATTTTATGTTATATTACATTACTGTACTTTTCCTTCATGCCACCCAGAAAGGGTGGTAGCCCTGCTAGGGCAAGCAGCCAGCGAATAGGCCTCCTGCAAAGCGACCCTGCAGACTCTTCCTTTGAGGATAATGAAGCGGCCAAGAGGAGGAGGGAAATACTACTCTCAGTGTCTCTCAATCAGGAGGGCTGAAGCAGGTTAGGCCCAACCCTGGCAGGCCTCCAGTCTATCTAGGCCTCCCTCACTTTTTTTCCACATTATTTGGAGAGAGTACAGCGAAGGCCTGGCTGAGGCGGGGGGGGGGGGGGCTTGCAGTCATCTGAAGGGTGGTTTGCTGCACACATTATTTCTACTGGATTAGACAAGATCTCCAGTCCCAGGGTGGTGGTTGGTTACACCCCTCCCCCTTTTCCTTGCTCAATTTGCAGCTTTTGTGGGCCTAAAGAGCTGCTTTTTAGTTTTGTCACTCAGGCACCTATTGGCTGTCACCTCGCATGGGGAAGGACCTGCAAGTGAAACTGTCCTGTCGTCTGGAGGTGAGGGGTGGATGTCTGTGTTTTTATCTTCTTGTCTTTACACTGAATTGCCTCAATTAATCTTATTATTAGCCTAGGCAGTTTAAGAAATCCTTCCATTTACCCCAGAGTTTGGCCATTGGTCTATTGTGTATGTGCATGATTACTTTGGCCATTCGTCCAGGTTCGTGAATCTTGTCTGTTTTCTCTGACACATCAGGGCATGTATCTGTTGTCCATTTTGCTGCATATAGCCATTTTCCCCATAATGCCTGAGGAGATACAGTTCCTAATTAGCTGGCAAAGATGCCACATAGGGAACCTGTAAGTCATTCCAGTTTCTATGACAAGTGAAGACTGGGTGGCTTGTCTTCCTTGGCCATTATTCCAACAGCAGCCAAAGCAGGTTAGTAGGAAGCAGAAGCAAAACTTCATGTTGTTTGATCAAAACAGGCATTTCTTCGGAAGAATTGTGAATGAACAGCTTAAGAATAGTCAAGGAATGAAGATTTTTAATTGTGGAGAGGGGCATTAGAAATCATTATGGAACAAGTGCTGCTGAGAATATTAAGGGAAGCAGAGGAAATCACAGAAGAGGAACTTGTACTTCGGAGAGCTGCTCAAGAGATATGATTCCAGAAACCATGGGAGAAAACAGCTATCAGATTAGGGAAACTGATGGAATTTGCTCAAAGTCTAGCAGAAGAAAGGCTGATAGATATTTATGATTACACATCTAAAGTGTATTTTTTAGAAGTTTTCAGAAAATCTTTCCCCCTTCCACAACCAACAGGTGATATTTTGTGTGCCACATTCTCTGCTTTCCTCCAGCAACCCATCTACTTATTTGGAACCTATAAAATAGTTTTGGAGGTAGGCCTACATTTTGTGCTACTGCTTTGTGGGGTTGCTTATTCTTATTAATATAAATGATTTGCATGCATGCTTTGGGCAGCTCAGAACACAAAGGTGTAAATATCTGCGAAGTATATGAAATAATTATCTATTTTGATATATTCAGGATGGATGCTCACATGGGGTAGAGGAAATGACAAACAGAATCTCATAGTGAAATTTTATTTTATTGTGTACATTTGAATTGTTCCAGCATCCACGGTTATGGATGCTGTTGTATTTGTGTTCTTTTTATAGTCATGACATGGAACAATTTAAATGACACCTCTCTTCTATAACCTGCTAACCTGGGCTCATCTATTGCCTGTTATATCGCCTATATGTGTGGCCCAAGGGGCCTTGGGGATCAGGCCACTGCCTCTGTGCCCCCTGGCATGCAGTAATCTTTACACTCAGGCTGCTACTGCTAAGTCTAGTGGTGTAGCTGGCGGGTGGCCTCAGTGGGGTCAGACGTCCTTTATGGTACCAGTGGCTGGGCCTTCTGTTTAGCCACCCACCATAGCACAAACTCAAGGTGGCATGGGTTTGGTGGTGCCATGGGGTTCATTCTATGGGGGAAGCCCACGAGTTTTGACATGCTGGCCCGATTTGGACAGGCCCTCATGCCTTTATGGCATGTAAGTGTCAGGGACTGGGCAAAAGGTGTGGTACAGAGGGGGATCGGACCTGCCCAAAGGCAGGAGGGTTGAGCCTCCTTGCTGTAGATCTGTGTGGGCTACTTAAGGCATAAGTTTGGCACCTCGTTGTTGAGGACAGTTACTGGTTGTGTTTTTTCCCTTAGGTACAGTTGTCATAGAGCAGAACCACAAGTGACAAAAGGCACAGACTGGACACTTGTCAGCTTCCCTCAAGTTTTGATGGGAAATGTAGGCAGCTTGGCAGAATGTTGGACAAGTGACAGTTGAAAAGTCCATTGGACAGCAGTCAGAGAGCCAAGCTTCAAGACTCGGATGCCTACATTTCCCATCAAAACTTGAGGGAAGCTGACAAGTGTCCAATCTGTGCCTTTTGTCACTTGTGGTTCTGCTCTAATAGTTGGAGACGACTCCTGGATCTGGAATCTGAGGCTGGCTGACTCCATTGTGGAATTAATGTATTTTGTTGAGGCTTTTCAGTTCTCCCAGGTGCAGGTCCCTTAGAAGAGCTGCAGTGCACCTTACAGTCTGCAAACGTCTGTTGTTTTTCTCCCGTGCTTCCCTTCTAGGTGTGTACAAGAAGCTTGGAGGTTTTGTTTTGGGTCCCCGGCCTGAGGTGCCTGGGTGTGCAGACTGCCTTGCCTGTGTTGCAGGGGGTGGCAAGTTTTGTTTTGGGTCCACGGCCTGAGGTACCTGGGTGCACAGACCACCTTGCCTGTGTTGCAGGGGGTGGCAAGTTTTGTTTTGGGCCCACGGCCTGAGGTGCCTGGGTGGGCAGACCGCCTTGCCTGTGTTGCAAGGTGTAACGAAATGGTTTCCAGGGGTGTAATGAGTGCCAGTTGCTGTTATTCTGTCTTTAAAGAAAGGGGAGGAAATGTTCCCCATGAGATCTGATGGGCTGTGGGGCCAGGGACGGGCCTGCAGGAGTCTTGATGTGGGACGCCCTTCCTGGACTACAACTCCCAGCTGCCCTGGGCCAAGAAAGTGCGGGAAAAATAAGGGGTGGGGCCTGAATTGAGGGACTCAGCCGATCCTGAGGGGAAAAAGTTAATTAGTCTCCTTCTTGGTTGAAGAAGGAGAGGCTTCTGCTGCGGGGTGAAACCCAGGTGCCTAGGCCTTAAATGTGGAGGGCCTGGGAGGCAGCAGAAAGGAAATAAAAGGGAGTCACCTTCTTGGTTGAAGAAGGGGAGGCTCCTGCTGTTGAGTGAAACCTGGTTGCCTAGGCCCTAAATGTGGAGGGCCTTGGAGGCAGCACAAAGGAAATAAAAGGTGAACCTTCCCTCAGACCACCACCCCCTTAAGGTAGAGTAGGGAACAGTGTGGTAGGGAAAGCAGACAGCGGTTCTCTTCAGTTTGATTTTCTGCCCTATGAGTTCTGAACAGGTTGGGGCAGAGGTCTAGAAGTGACCTCAGGAGGTCTAGGAGTGACCTTTACCGCTAGTTAGGCCCTTGCCGCATTGACAGTACTGTTGTTAAATAAAAAAGAGTCCAGTAGCACCTTTAAGACTAACTAATTTTATTGTAGCATAAGCTTTCGAGAATCACAGTTCTCTTCGTCAGATGCATCTGACGAAAAGAACTGTGATTCTCGAAAGCTTATGCTACAATAAAATTGGTTAGTCTTAAAGCTGCTACTGGACTCTTTACTATTTTGCTACTACAGACTAACACGGCTAACTTCTCTAGTACTGTTGTTGTAATTTTAATAAAGTGGCCCTTTAATTCCCAACACTTGTGTCTGCCTCTTCATTCCAACTGGTGGGGCAAACACACATTCTCCCTCCACCCCCAACTGAAAACAAAGCCTTTATTTGTTACTCACAAACCCAATTCAGGTTGAAATTTGCTTTACAAGCAGTCAATCAACCATTTTGATATGTATTTTTAACCAATAGAACTAAGCTGCTCTTCAACACTTTTTGAAAATCTTAAATAGTTCTCATACAATCTTCCAAATATTTCTATAAACCAACTTTCAAATCACACTGTCTGTTATTAGATATCACCTTAGGTTTCCACAGTTATTCTAAAAATGTATTTATAAAATGCTTTTTCTTCCATGGTGACAGATTGCAGAGGGGTAGTCATATTAGTCTGTTACAGCAACTTCTGGAATATTCCAGACACGGTCTTCAAAGAATTGCACAACAATCAGGAAACAAACTAAGTCATGAAACACTCATCAAGACATCAAAACATTACATATTCACAGAACATGCTTAGTTTTATTCATTTTCACTGGGAAAAATCATTTACGTACTTTGCCAAGCATTAGCTCTCTGCAAGAGAAAAGGGTTATGTTTTGTAATAAATACATTATAGATATTTTGCACAATTCTGCCAGGTTGACTTTGTTACTGTAATTTTACTTCAATTTCAATAGATAGGAAAATTGTCATCTCATTCAAAGGTACTTATGGTGAAATCCTGGTGAAGTCAGTAAGAATTTGTACTTGACTTTAAGGTTTCATCATTTATTATTTCCCACTCAAAAGAATATGAAATGGAGGCATGTCTCCTCTTGTTTTCATATTTTCGATTCTAGCAGAATCAAGAATACATCTGTGGCTTACAATGAGGAGGGAATAGAAGGCTGCCTTTGTTTGGGGCCTGCAACATACCGTAATGTATACCCCCAACCAGGAAGTAAAACCTCCTATACTTCCTTGACCGTATGCAGCTCAATTTACAATCCTATTCATTCAAGAAAAATGACAATCTCCAAGAATCCTCTGACCTTTACTATCTTTACAAGTGAGAATCAGTTTCTCTTATTTTATAGTATACCATTATAGATTCTATGGATACCATAGAGTGGAAACACTAGAGCATCTGCCCTCTGTAACCACTTCTATTACTAGAACTTCCATGTCTACCTTTGAATGTGCCATTTCCTCCAGCAGAACTGCTCTGTTGTCTGGATGGGGCTGGTAATCCTAGAAGTTGTTAGTTCCAAGTTTAAATTCATTTATGCTCTAATTTCCCAGCCTTTTTTATGCCGGCTTTAAAAGGGCTCTTGATTTTGTAAAAATGACAGGAGTTGTGGGGAAAGTCAGCTTTCCTAAAAAGGCAGATTCTGGGCACTTTATCTCTGAGTCATGGCTCATTGGGAATGATAGAGTGTGGAGAATCTAAGGAATGGCAGAGATCTTTTTCTGGCTGTGAAACTAAAGAATACATGAACATAAGTAGAGCCTACTGGTTCAGAACAGTGGTCCATGTGGTCAAGCATACTGTTTCACACAGTAGCTAACCAGTTGCCATGGATAGCCAAACAAACAGATCATAGAGGCTTTCTCCTGCTGCTGCCTCCTAGCACCGGTATTCATAGGTTTGCTGCCACTGTATATGGAGGTTCCCTTTAGTCACCATAGCTAGTAAAACTCTCTTCCATCAATCTGTCTAACCTCTTTTTAAAAGTCATCTATGCTTGGGGCCATTACTACCTCCACTGGTAGTGAATTCCACAATTTACTCAATGAGTAAAGATCCATTCGTCTGCTTTAAACCTGTTTTCCAACAACTCCACTGAGTGCCTCCAAGTTCTAGTATTATGAGAGAGAAAAAGTTTTCTCTATCCACGTTCCTTACTCTATGCATAATTTTATAAATCTCTATTATGTCTCCCCTTAACCATCTTTTTTCTAGCCTGACTCTCCAGCCTTTGCTTATAGGAAAGGTACTCCAACCCTTTAATCATCTTGATTGCTCTCTTTTATTCTTTTTCCAGCCCCACAATATCCTTTTGAAATACAGTGGCCAGAACTGCACATAGTATTCCAAATGAGTCCACACCTTTGCTCTATACAAGAATCTTACAATATTGTTGTTTTATTTTCAATACCTTTCCTAATGATTTCTAGCATAGATTTCCCTTTTTCACTACTGCTGCACACGTTGTCAATTCCCATTTAGCTTTCTACTACAGCCCCAAGATCTTTTTAAAACTCACTTTTGACCAGTTTAGATCCTATTAGCATTTTTTTTCCAAAAATGATTTCAAAAAACATGTTGAACTTCATTTGCTACTTTGTTGCCTGCTCACCCAGTTCAGAGATTCTCCTATAGCTCTTCACAATTCATCTTGGTTTTCACCATCCTGAATAATTTAGTATAATCTGCAAACCTAGCTACTATCATCCCAGATTCCAAATCATTCTGAACAAATTAAATAAAATTGGTCTCAATACCAATCTTTGTGAGACCCCACTAACTTCCCTCCATTGTGAAAACTGGTCATTTGTTCTTACCCTCTGCTTCCTGCCATTTAACCAATTTTTAATCCCTAGGAGGACCCATCTTATCTTGTTATTGTTAAACTTACTCAAGAGTCTTTGTATCAGGCATCTGACGAAGAGAACTTGATTCTCGAAAGCTTATGCTACAATAAAATTGGTTAGTCTTAAAGGTGCTACTGGACTCTTTTTGATTTTGCTACCACAGACTAACATGGCTAACTCCTCTGCATCTTTGGTAAGGTACTTTGTTAACAAAGTAGAGTCCTGTAGCACCTTTAAGACTAACCAACTTTATTGTAGCATAAGCTTTTGAGAAACACAGATACAGATACTTTGTTAAAAGTTATTGTAAGTCCAAGTGATGTTTGCTGGATCTCCCTTAAGTACATGCTTTTTAACCTGCTCAACGTCAGCTTGGTTCTCTGTTATCATATGAAAAAAGACTAACAGTGCAATCCTAAAGAGAGTTATTCCAGTCTAAGCCCATTGATTTCAATGGGCTTAGACTGGAGTAACTCTTAGGATTGCACTGTAAAGGCTGTTAAGTCATGGTGGATCCATGCTTGTGGTGGTGGAGTGTGCCCTCAAGTCACAGCTGACTTAAGTGATCCATGCTAATTCTTGAGAAACAATGTCTATATGTGTTCTATAGGGTGGACTGCCTTTCAGCTGAAAGCTCAAAGATTAGACACAGAATTGAGTCCAGTTGTGACATAATTCTGAAGCAAGTTTAGTGTACCAAGGACAGTAATTTCATTTATTTGACTTAAGGATTGTCATCTTGGATCCAATTTATATATTTTCTCTAATTATGCTGGTCGATGTGTGCTTTTTTTCCTGAAGCTCTGTGTAATTCTATACTCTGTCACACATGGTTGGGAGAGACTGCATGATTACAGGCGGGCTTTAGGTCAGGCAGGTCCACGCTTGACCACTGTCTGACTTTACAGCATCTTATTGAAAAATTCTTGGCCAGGGGAACAATTTCATTATACGCTGCTTTTGTTGACTTAAGGCAGCATTTGATTCAATATCTAGACCTCGGCTTTGGAATAAGCTTCTATGTGCCAATATAGACAAAAGACTTGTGTTCTTATTGCGGGCCTTGCATGAACATACCTTCCTAAGAGTGAGATGTAGTAGACTTGGTCACCTCACTGACTCCATTAGAACTCTAAGAGGCGTTAGGCAGGGTTGTCTGCTAGCTCCAGTCTTAATTAGTTTCTACGTCAATAATATGGTTGGCTGGCTCAATACTCCAGATCTTCACCCCCCTAAACTCACAAACTGGCACGTATCTGTGTTACTGTATGCTGATGATGCAGTGCTCTTATCTAGAACCCGTCGGCTTAAGGAGAGCCCTTGGAAAAATGGCTATGTTTTGTGAAACTGAGCTCCTGGATATCAATTATCAGAAGACCAAAATCATAGCATTCGGGAGTAGATCGAAACAAAGATATTGGGGTATCAGTGGCCAACAGATTGAACAAGTAGATAGCTTTAAATACTTGGGAGTGATTGTACAAGCAAATGGCTCAAGGGTTAAGCACAGCCAATATGTCACTGAACAAGGGGAAAGATCGACAAATGCCATATTAAATTTTTTTCGTACCCAGGGCAGCTATTTCGTTCCAGCAGCATTAAAGCTGTATAAAGCCAAATCTTTAGCGCAGATGCTATATGGAACATTTTTAGGTCCTCCCTCCTCTTGTTTCAATCCGCAAGAAAGAGCACAGTCCAAATTTTTGAGAGCTGTGCTACAAGTTCCCAAGGGTGTATCAAACGCATGGATTTGGCTGGAGTCTGGAAAGCTGAGGTTTGAAGATAGGATGGGTATCCAATCCATTCATATGTTGCTGAAAGCTTTTTTCTTTCCTCAAGGTTTGCTCCCTTTGATTCTCCATGATGAATTTAAATCCAGCTGGCTTGTATAGGTATATTACAAAAATAGGTTTCTCTCCTCAGGTGCTCCTAACTCAGGGGGCTGAATGAGCCAAAGGGTTAATTAAACAAAGAATAGAAGACATAGAGCAACAATCTGACATCTCTAGTGCATCTAACATGGGGGTGCTGATAAATGATAAAGGTACTATTGAGCCAGCGAAGTATCTGGCCTCTGTGGAAGTAAATAATTTCAGAAGGGCATTTTCTTTGGCCAGGTGTTCTGCTTTTCCATCAGCAGTTGTTGAGGGTAGGTACAACAAAATCCCCTATGCAGAAAGGCTATGTCTATGCCCTTTGGGTGAGGTAGAGTCTGCAGAGCACATGTTCTTCAGTTGCCCATTCTATGGAGAGGTTCGTTTAAAAATTATTACTCCACTATTAGACAGGATTCCCAGTCATATAACTACAAATAAAGCAAAGCTCTGCTGGCTCTTAGCCGATAAAAACCACATGATCACATGGCAAGTAGCCAGATTCTGTACGTTAATTTTTAAATGGCGTGAAATGTATTTTAAAAGTTCTTAAATAACCCATGGTTTTTCTTTTTATTGATAAGTGGTTTGGTAACATAATTTTTTATATTGGTCTTGGTACTATAATAAATATGATGATGATGATGATGATGATGACTGCATGATTATGTGCTAGGCTGCTATCACCATCTCTATTGGGATGTGGCTAAAGGGTACCAAACCGCACAATCCATCCTACTTGCAGAAACAGAAGGTGTAGACATAACAGTGGTACGGGAGAACTACAGAAATAGTGGTAATCACACCACTCCATATAATATGTA
This sequence comes from Eublepharis macularius, assembly GCF_028583425.1. NCBI lineage: Eukaryota > Metazoa > Chordata > Lepidosauria > Squamata > Eublepharidae > Eublepharis > Eublepharis macularius. The sequence continues at coordinate 54,603,515 of NC_072791.1, read as the reverse complement.
ACTGAGTCATAGATTTGAATGTGAGAGCCTCAGCATTTTGTTTTAGGATGAAGGTTACCAAACGGGTCTAAAGTAATGGACAATATTAGGCAGGGATGGGGAAGTAGCAGGCAGGAGGAGGTGCTGGAGCCATCTTTTGCTCTCTGATTGTTTTTTCCTTGAAAGCCCTTGCTCATCTGAAGAAGGCCTTCTGTAGGTACCACCCTGCAAATGAGCAAAATCAACAGATGCCTGTGCACATGTATTCTCTGCAGTGACCCCTCACCTTATGGAATGGCCTGTCTGAAGAGGTCAGGGAAGGTCCCAGTCTCCCAGCTGTGCAAAACTGACTTATTCAGGAGGGCTTTCATGCACAGGTAATAGAGCTGTAGTGTAAGGGTTCAAAGAAATGCTTCCATAAAGGCTGTTGCTATTGTTTACTGTGTCATGTCAAATTGCTTATGTTTTGCTTCAAATTTCTGTCATCCACTGAATGTCCCAGATGTTGATTATATTGAATTACACTGTGTAATCGGCCTTGAGTCTCAGTGAGAAAGGTTGACTATAAATGATGTAAACAAACTAATAAATAAATCTCCCCTTTGAAACAGTCTGCTAGATCCAAGCCATTCAGTTTGAATTGTAATGAAATATATGTTTGGGTACAACCTAAAGATAGGTTCATATCACCATTTCCTCTGCTATCATGGAAGAGATCCTGGTTTTCTGAATGGTTCATTGTGCAAACAAATCACAGGATAACATGAGTTCCATACAATGCCAAAGTTAAGACCAGAAACTGAATGAAGTTCTACTGCAGTGGGATTGCAGGTGATGAACTGACTTGGGGCAGGGGGAGGAGTGTTATGTCAAGTCACCCTTAGAGTAAATTTTCAGTAATATTCTGCAGGGAAGTGCCTCTTAGCTCTTAAAATCTCCTATGCTTGGATAATATTTCTTCTATGTTATTTTTCAAACATTGCTGTCAGTTCTATTCAAAATACTTCATTGTGCTCCTTACAGGCCTACTTCATACCAGACTTCTCAGTTTCATTGTTTATCTACTTTGTTCTTGTTTTTATTACTAAGAGAACTGAGATTTTACATACCACATCCTATTTATTAAAAAAAAGTAAAAATAAAGCCCTGATTAAATGATTTTAGACAGCTATCATATATCAGGTAAGAGGTTTATTTATAACCATGAAAGATCTTGGAACAACAGAGTGCTTAGTTTTGTTTCCATGGGGAAAAATATTTAAAATCAGAGGGAACAATATATCCCAGTGAATATTTCTGTTTAGGCTGGAAAGAAACTGTTTCCAATTCAACTGTAGTATATTCTGCTGCATCACAAAGGCATCTTGTTAATTTGAGTGGAGAACTTTATTGCATTCTCTATAGCTCTCTCAAGCATGTAAGAATATGTCCATTGATAACTATAATGTAAGGGTACAAGCCAGTCAGAGTTGGGCACTTTAAAATCCTATTGATTTCAGTAGCAGAGTTATTCATGTACTATGAAGGGCAAAAGTGCTCACGAGTATGTCTGTTTGGCTGAATTATGTATGAACAGACTGAAAATATAACTTTAGAATTTAAAAGTGATATATGAATTAACCATCTCTGAGTGAATGAAACAAGAAAAACAGATAATTGCTTAATTAGGAATAGGGATGTGTACTTTGGGTTTCTGATTCGGGTAAAATATCTGAATCAGACCCAATCCGTAAAGATTCGGGAAATCCTGAATCAAAGCTTTCCAAAGCATTCATAATGCTTCGGAAAGTTTTGGGGCTGAGTTTAAAAGGCCCCTTTCCTGCTGCTTGCAAACGGTGTGGCCCTTTAAACATCACCCCAGCCCCAGCCCCCACCCCACCCACTCCCACTCCCACTTACCTTGGCAGCATCAGCAGCAGCGGTGGCTCCGGCCCTCCCTGCTGCCCTGCAGGGTCACAGAGCTGCAGAGGAGGCGGAGAAATCCCTTCCTGCCCCTCAAATGGCTGCCGTGGTGGCTATTTGAGGGACAGAAAGGGCCGGAGGAGGCAGCTCCGGCTATCACTGCTGCCCTGCAGGCTCAGAGGAGGTGGTGCGGCGGCAGAGGTGCTGGCTCCATGCTGTCGCAGCTTTGTGCATGCTGCCCGCCGCACAGCTGATCACCCTTCCCTCTCCCTGATGGCCAGGTAAGTGGGTGGGGGATGGGGTGGAGGGGTTGCCCCAGGGGTGGGGTGGGGGTGGGGAAGTTGTTCCCTGTCACTTCAGTATACTCCAAATATTTACGGAGCATACCAAAGCAAGTAAAAATACCAGAATTCTGAAGTGGCTGACCACTTCGGAATTATGTTATTTCCAAATTTTTTCCCACTTCGGGTAAACCTGAAGCGGGAAACCCAAATCTTTTTGGGATGCACACCCCTAATTAGGAATCGTAGCCTTGCAGGTATAATAGTGGCTTCTAATTTCTTCTACAGTGTGGGCCTTCCCCTCGTCCGCGGCCTACCTCCCGTGGTCTGCCGTGATGTGTCGGCTCCCCTTTGCCCCCCCTCCTGGGTGGGGGGTCTCCGCCTTAGAAGTAGAGGATGGGGGGGTTGCTTCACCAAGCTCCCGCTCCCCTCCCCTGGCTTAGCGTGCCTCTCCTCCTACCAGGCCACGTAAGCTTCCTCCCTGGCTTCATCCAGAGCCTCTCTTTTATATCCCTCTTCCCCTTTCCCCCTCTTTCTGCTCCCAATCTCTGTTCTCCCTTCCTTCACCCTCCTCTTCCTTGCAGCCCCTTCTCCCTATCCCTGTGCTTCCCTCACCACCGCCCTGTCAGCCATTTGCCCTGGGGCTTGGTGCCCCCGCCCCTCATCCCCACCACGTCCCGCCTCCACCTCCAAAACCTCACCCTCCTTCAGCATCCTCCCAGTCGTCCCGGTGGTTGCCATCTTGGAGGCCGTTCCCCCCAGCCACCGTCGGCTCGGCTGATGGCTTTGCCAGCCTGCTGTAGCCGTCACAGAGCCTGGAGGGGGCGGCAGCCCAGGGGAGTGGTGATGGTGTGTTCCAGGAGGGAAGTGCGGCCGGGTATCTGGGAGAACACCCCCGGAACCTGCTGGAGGAGAACCCGTACCTGAGCTCACTGTTCCGGTGTCAGGCCTTCATCCAGGACCGGGTCCTGTGGCCCTTCGTAGTCCATCTGCCAGGGCAATTCTCCAGTGGGCAACTCCAACGGGTCCTTGGCGAGATGGCACACAAGCTCTCCCTGCTCCTGCCACGCCTTGAGCTCGTTGATGTGTAGTCACTTTTGCTGCCGGAGCCGGGCCCGCACTGGACTTCATACATCACTGGCCCCAGCACCTGAGTGACCTCGAAGGGGCCCAGCCATGGGTCTCCATGTTCTCCTGCCATCACCCGCCTACTCACCAGGAACCGGTCTCTGGCCTTTAGAGTGCGGGCTCTGGTGCTCCGATCATACTGGTCTTTCTGGGAGCGCTGTGCAGCCACCAGGTGTTGGGTTGCCTCTGCGTGGGCGGTTTCCAGTCTGTCACATAGGTCTTGTACATACTTGGGGATAGGGCATGGTTCCCCCGGGGTGCTGGGCTCCTAGCCCTCTTCCACCAAGCTCAGGATCCCCCAGGGCCGGTGCCCATATAGCAACTTGAATGGGGCGAAGCCAGTGGATGCTTGAGGGGTCTCCTGGACTGCGAACAACAGCGGGTCCACAAAGAGGTCCCACTATCCGGGCCAGTCATGCACTAGCTTGCGTAACATGGTCTTAAGAGTTTGATTGAACCATTCCACCAGCCCATCCATCTGGGGGAGGTAAACGCTGATGAATATCTGCCGCACCTGGAGCGTGCAGCATAAGTGCCAGGTCAGGGTCACCGTTAATGGTTTTCTGCAATCCGTCAGTAGTTCCTTGGGAAGCCCCACCCGGGCAAAGAAGTGAACTAATGCCCTGGCAACCCCTGGGGCCTTCATGTCCCTCATTGGTATGGCCTCGGGGCACCGGGTCGCATAGTCCATTAGGACCAGGAGGTAGTGGTGGCCCCAGGGGGTGTGGGGTAGGGGTCCCACAAAATCCATAGCAACCCAGCAAAAGGGTTCTTGCATGATGGGGAGTGGGGCCAGGGGGGCCCTAGGCGGGGCCAGGGCATTCCCCCATTGACACATGGGGCAGGTCCGGCAGAAGTTGTTGAGATCCTTACTGACAGAGGGCCAGAAGAACTGGGCCGGGATTTGAGCCAGGGTGTTTTTGGCCCCCTGGTGGCCCACCCAGGGATGGTTGTGGGCCACGTCCAACACCTTCTGGCGGTAGACCTGGGGCACTAATAGTTGGGGGATGCCTTCGCGTCTCCTCGGGGCTAGGCGGTACCACACACCCCCTCCGGACTACTCGTGGGAAGCGGCTCGCCCCTCGGCCATCCAGGACTTCCCCCCACTCACCGCAGTTGATCTGCTAAGTTGGTCCAGCATCTCATCCTCCTCCTGGGCTCTTCTAAACTGTGGGTTGGTCTGCCACCATCCTTCGAATACGGTGTCAGGGCTCTCCTCGGGGTTGCAGGACTCCTCACCCTCGGCAGCCATACAGGTGTCTCTGGGGGGCAGAGCCATGGTCAGTCGTTGGATGGCTGGTTGGAAAAAGGGGGCGTCCCGCCCTAATAACACTGGGTAAGGTAGTGCCAGTACTCGGGCCAGCTCAACCTCCCAGGTCTGGCCCTGGGCACCTTCACCACCGAGCATTGTTCGGTGTGTCGATGGAAGCAGGCAATGGTGGCCTGTCATACCACGGGGAGGTTCGAGGGCAGTAGCCAGGACTGGATCATGGACACTGAGCTTCCGCTGTCAACGAGGTCTGTCAATTGGCATCTAGCCACCTGTACGATCACCACCATGGGTGGGGGGCATGCTTGGGCCATATGCTGCATGACCTGCATGGTGACATCCCATCCCAAGTTGCATTCCATCGGGGGCACTCGTTCTTCCAGTGCCCCCACTTCCTGCACGTGAAGCATGGTCCTCGCTCAGACTCCCAGGTGGGGGAAGGCCCACCACAGCGGGTCGTGTCGGCAGCGGGCCCACGCCGCGGCATTCTGGGGGTGGGGCCCCGACCTGCCCTGGTTGGGGCTGCTGACTCCGGTGCCTTGGCCGCTGAAGTCGGCCCTGCCACCGGGTGGGCCACACTCTCGGGTGTGGCTAGTCCCAGGGGCTGGCTTCAGACCAGGTTTCGGGGCTTCCTGGGGTCCATCAGGGACTTTGGCCGCCATGAAGTTCTCCCAGAGGGTCGCTGCATCTTTAAGCAACTCTGGCTTGCTGCAGGCTACCCAGCTGTGGGCTCGGGGGGGGGGGATCACCTGGAGCAACTGCTCCAACACCATTAGGTTGGCCACCCGGCGTCCCTCGTTGGTGGTGGTTCTCAGCCAGTGGTATGCTGCATCCTGCAAGCTGGCGACCAATGCTCAGGGCCGATCCGTCCGTTTAAAGGTGACGGCCCTAAATTTCTGGTGGTAGGTCTTGGGGGTTATGGCGTACCTAACGAGGATGGCTGCTGTTAGGCGGTTGTAGTCAACTCCATCCACTTTGGGCAATGCCTTCAAGGCTGCTTGAGCCTCCCCGGTGAGGTAGGGGCCCAGAATGAAGGCCCACTGGGCCGGAGGCCAACGGGTGGCCTCTGCTGTCCTCTCGAAGGCTTCCAGATTTGCATCCACGTCATCGTCCAGCCCCAGCTTTGTCAGATGAAAGGGGGGTGGCTGGGATGGGTCTTGCCTGCTACCCCTGACCTCTCCTCTGGCATAGGCACCTGCAGGCCTGGCCCCAAGGTCTGCTGAAGCTGTTGTCGAGCTAGGGTGGCTCAGGCCTTTCTCTGCTGCTGGGCCACCTCCCGCAGCACCTGACTCTGGTGTTTGGCCATCCACTGGCCGAACTGGGTTAAGTCCATGGTGCTGGTAGGGGGGTCTTTCCGGAGCTCCTTTGGAACCACCCTTGATGTCGTCACTTGCAACACGGATGCCCGCAGGAGGGTGCGGGTGGCCGTCCAGCCGGTGGGGATGGGTAGTCACGGCAGGGGGCGCCCTGGAGCCAGGGCAGTGCCTGCATTCTCCACCACTTTGTGGGCCTTCCCCTTGTCCGCGGTCTCCTTCCCGTGGTCTGCCGTGATGTGTTGGCTCCCCTTTGCCCCCCTCCTGGGTGGGGGGGTCTCTCTCTGCCTCAGATGTGGGAGGGGTTGCTTCATCAAGCTCCCGGTCCCCTCCCCCGGCTAAGCATGCCTCTCCTCCTACCAGGCCACGTAAGCTTCCTTCCTCCCTGGCTTCATCAAGAGCCTCCCTTTTATATCCCTCTTCCCCTCTTTCCGCTCCCAATCTCCATTCTCCCTCCACCCTCCTTCTTGCAGACCCTTCTCCCTATTCTTGTGCTTCCCCCGCCCCCGCCCTGTCAGCCATTTGCCCTGGGGCTTGGTGCCCCCGCCCCTCATCCCCAACACATCCCCCCTCAACGTCCAAAACCCCACCCTCTTTCAGCATCCTCCCAGCCCTCCCAGTGGTCACCATCTTGGAGGCCATTCCCCCAGCCACAGCTGGCTCGGCCACTGGCTTCGCTCTGGGGTGGGGCCGGGGCCGGCCCACTGCAGCTGTCATGGAGCCTGGAGGAGGCGGCATCCTCCATGGCGGCGATTCTTGTGCTGGCCGCTGGCCCGCCGCTCCTTGCCACCAAACAGCTGATCGGCGGCGGGACGGGCTGGCGGCGGTCTCCGGCGGCGGCCCCGTGCTCTTGACCGGCCAGCACCCTGGAGCTGCAGGTAAGGGGCTCGCTGCCCTCTCCAGGTGTGGGCCGGGGTTCATTGGGGCTGCTGCGAGGGGGGGGGGCGAGCCCCTCGAAGTCTGGCGTGGACACCAATGCCAGACATATAGATTGAATTTTTTAATTTATTTACATTATTTGTAGCCTGCCTTTCTCACTGTGACTCAAGGTAGATTACATAGTGTAAATCAATATAATCTACAGCTGGGACATCCAATAAAAAATTCAGTAGTCTGGATAGTAGAAAATATGAAAAGGCATCCATATAGAACTAAAAATAATGCTGTAGCAAAGCATAAGGAAAGGAATGGTATGCCTGAAGAGGTCAGGAAAACTACTTTCCTAGTTTTCTTCAGACTTTGCAAGACTGAATTATTCAGGAGGGCTTTCTACTGAAATTATAGGTCTGTGTCATAAGAAGTAGCTCAAAGGTATCTTGGTAATAATAATTGGGATGGTCATGAACTTTTCCTTCTCATAAATTATTGAAGAATAGTGGCACACAATAAAATGATTAAAAAGTGGTCAGTTATATATACTGATGGTTATGTACTGTGCTGAGGTAAATTGCTGAGGCCAGTTTCTGGGGTAAATTATTCTACTTGCCTCTACTGGTGACTCACACAGACACCTTCAATTTAACAAAACAAGTTTATTGTCACTTCTGAAGAAGGGTGAAAGCTTATTTTGGTTGTCAGATATTGTAACTTAAATATGTCCTCAATATTTACATCTAAATTGGATGGCAGTTTCTTTTAGGATGTTACAGTGTTACAAAACACACTCACAGGTATATACTCAAATGACAGGCTACTTTGCCCTGCTGAAAGAGGAGTTCGCTTTTAAGGCTCAATAAGATCTATTTTTTTTACTACTGCCTTTAACCCAAGAGATGAATACCAGCAGGGTGGATTGCATCTGCTGAGTCCATATACTTCCCCAGTTCAAGTTACCTTAGGACTCAACCTTGGAGCTTATTTCTGATCCTACCCTGATCCATTACCCATAGCCTTATCTCCTATCCACCTGAGATAGCCCACCTTGCTTAACACAGGGTACCTAATTCTATCCTTTTAAGCTCTGTCTCTGCATCTTCATTTTTTTTTAGTTGCCTGAGGACCTGACAGCCTTTATCTACCTCCAAAATATACCCCCAAGGTTAACATAGTTGGGAATTAGCATACTTCCCCTATAGGCAGGTATTTGCTGTGATGCCTGAAAACCAGAACTAAGGGCCATCTGTCACAAGGACTACGTTCACAATGCTATAGCTAATAGCACAAAGTTCATGTACTCATTGCAGTGGTCTTCAGCCTTCCAAGAAACACTTTTAACTCCCAGTGGCAACATGGGATACACTGAGTTGCAAGCACAAGAAGGTAGTCTTCAAAAGGAAGAGGATGATCCAGAGTTAAAATCTCACCAACAGGAAAGGGAGTGGTGGTATGCATTTTTGTTTCATTTTGTGATTTTAGAAAGAGCATGAATATAATTTTCATGATGTTCTGGGTACAGGAATATCATTTTAGAAATTCATTTCAGGAATATCAGGAATGTACAATATTATTTCCTATGGAGAAGTAAACAGCTTTCCCAAGCTGCTATATTTTAACCAAATGACACCATAACCCAGGGCTGGATCTACAGTTGCCAGCATCCAGGTCAACCGAAGACTGGCCAATCGTGTGCGTGCACAATGCATGCACTCCCGGCACTGCGTGATGATGTCACAGCTGTCCCAGCGTGCCATGGAGCTGGTGCGGCAGCGTGAGTGGCTGGGAGGCGGCCTGCGGCATTCGCCTGCCCCGCAGGACGGGGTGGCTGGCTTGCCACGCACCCCCTGTCCTGCAGGGCAGGCAAATGGCATAGGTGGCCTTCCAGCCACCCACACTGCCTTTTGCCTGCCCCGCATGACAGGGTGAGCACGGCAAGTGTGCCCCCTGTCCTGCTGCCTGCGCGCTCCCGGGGCTGGCAGCTTCACCCAGCACCCCCTCTTTGGCGGTGCTGGGGGCAGACTACCCCCCTGCCCCCCCGTCAATCCGGCCCTGCTATAACCTACTCCTCCTGAACTGTACAAAGGGATCTGATTTTATGGACCCCTGAAGGTGCCCCCAGTTTTCACTGTTCTATATAGGGAAAATGCCATGTTTTCTCCAGGTTGCCTTAATTGAGCCATTTGACCTATTACTCTTAAAAAGTGGAAGAAATCTAGTTTTCTCTCTCTACTAATGACCCATCCCCATCACAATTTCCCCAAAATTCAACAAATGTGACCTACTTCAGGGAGCCCTCAACAGGATGTTCCTACCAGCATAGTGCAAGGTTTCAAGTTTTCTATAACTTTTTATTAGGCTGGGTAATCCCCCCACCCCACCCTGCAAAGGGAAGGAAAAAGATATTTCGGGCCATGAAACATAAGGCTGCAAAATCATGGCTTTAAACATGTTTTCCCCTCCTGGGAAAGGGGATAGTAAAAAAATCCATCTTGATGAAAAGTTCTGGAGAATACAGAAGCTTGCATTCCTGTTCTTCCAAGACAGAGAGATTTATAGTATAATCTGTACCAATATTTCAAGGAACCAAACTGCAGCAGAGCTAGCAGGCATCTCCACCCCTAAATGGAAAGCCAAACAGTAGATCTAATGGCATATCTGAAACCATATAACAGACCCAGTGGCAACAGAGCACCGCAAGCACTGGCTTGCAAACCCAAACTTACAGCCCCCTCTCTTTAATGCATGCACATGCACACACACCAATTCTTCATGGCCTCAGAAAATAAGAGGGGTGGTTTGAACACCCAGGCCATCCTCTCTCTGCAGCCTATACCATTACTGGCTCAGAGGAGCCTCAACAGCTGCTGCTTCCCTTCCTTCCAGGTACTCCTAGGAGATATGGGGCCAGATAAAAGTGATGGATTGATGTCTCCTAGTATGTTGGCCCAGAGATGTTGTTCATAACTTCAAGGCTATGGATGTCAGGATATGGTAGACAGGTCCCTGCACCACTACAACAAGAAGTCCAAGCTCTTGGTTAAATGGTTTTATTCAGGAATCCAATCTTTTCCATATATATTTCCATAGAATTACTCAGAGACAAGAAAGCATCCGAGCAGTACATGCTTCCTTGACAGGAATAGAAACTTGAGAAAAGTACAGCTCTAAATACTCAGGGGTCCTGTGGACCCCTGCCCATCCTGGCTGGTGAAGGCCAGCTCGGAGGGGCTATGGGACCATTTGGAGGCCATTGTTAACATCTCCCTGAGCTCTGGGGGTTTTCCAGGAGCATTAAAGGAGGCAGTAGTGTGGCCCCTCCTGAAAAAAACATCTTTGGACCCTACCGACTTGTCCAGTTACTGCCCAGTGTCAAACCTTCCGTTCCTGGGCAAGGTGATTGAGTGGGCGGTGGCGGTACAACTGCAGGAATTCCTGAATGATGCTGTAGTCCTGGACCCATTCCAGTCTGGCTTCCGTTCTGGCCATGGGATGGAGACAGCCTTGGTTGCCCTCACAGACGACCTTCGCAGGCATCTGGATCAAGGCGGGTCAGTGCTGCTTGTGTTACTCAATCTCACAGCAGCATTTGACTATGATTTGTTGGCCAGTTGCCTTGCCAACGTGGGGATTAGGGGGACAGCCTTACAGTGGCTGGTCTCCTTTCTCCAGGGTCGAAGACAGAGGGTGGCGCTCGGGGGAGATCTATCACCCCGTCACCCTTTGGTGTGTGGGGTTCCCCAAGGGGAGATACTCTCCCCGATGTTATTTTACATCTACATGTGCCCCCTCACCCAGTTGGTGTGGAGGTTTGGGCTGGGCTGTCATCAATACGCGGATGACACCCAGCTTTTTCTGTTGATGGACGGCCGGCCAGACACGGCCCCAGACAATCTGGCCAGAGCTCTGGAGGCTGTGACGGCATGGTTAAAACAGAGCAGACTGAAATTGAACCCAGTGAAGACGGAGGTCCTGCAGCTGGGACGGGGGCTGCCAGATGTTGGGATCCAGCTCCCTGCCCTGGATGGGACACCACTGGCAACTTTGCCAGTGGTGAAGAGTCTGGGCGTGCTCCTGGATGCCTCCCTATCGACGGAGGCCCAGGTCACGGCAGTTGCCAAGTCTGCATTTTTCCATCTTCGTCAGATCAGGCAACTTGCTCCCTACCAGACACCCTAGGAGCTGGCTACAGGGATACATGCAACGGTCATCTCCAAGCTAGATTACTGTAACTCACTCTATGCTGGGCTACCCCTGGGCCTGATCCGGAAACTACAACTGGTCCAGATGTGGCAGCGCAGGTCCTGACTGGTATATCTTACCAGTCACATATCACACCTGTCCTGCGCCAGTTGCACTGGCTTCTGGTTGAATTCTGAATCAGGTTCAAGGTGTTAGTTCTCACCTTTAAAGCCCTGAGTGGGTTGGGACCGGCATATCTTCGGGACTGCCTCTCCCTGTACGTTCCCTGGAGACCGCTTCGATCAATGGATAAATGTTTACTGGTGGTCCCCGGCCCTAAGGAAGCCCACCTCGCTTCAACCAGGGCCAGGGCCTTTTCAGTCCTGGCCCCAGCCTGGTGGAACGCTCTGTAAATGGAGACCCGGGCCCAGTGGGACATATTATCGTTCTGCCGGGCCTGTAAGACAGAGCTGTTCCGCCAGGCGTTCGGTGGTTGAAGGGGGCGGTGCCATGTCGGCCTCCCACCTTTAGGGTGGGGGAGGGTTCTCCCCACCATTGCACTTGGTTAATTTATTTCATTATTGTTTTGTATATTGATTTTAGTATTGTTGTTTTTTGTTTTTATCGATTTTAAACTGTTCACTGCCCAGAGCCCCTGGGATGGGCGGTATATAAATTGAAATATAAATATAAATAAATAAAATAAAATAAATCATTGCCCCCCCCTTCCAAAGCACAAGTTTGTGCGGGAAGGAGTCTGGGAACTTCTGCTGGAGTTTATACATCAGCTAGACAGGACAAAGAGGCATAAAAGAAACAGCAACATTTCAGACAGTGCAAGGTCACTTCAGTGAGCTTCAAAGAAAGAGATAATACAGCTGTGTTTTCAGGCTGCTAGAGAGAGAAACAAAAGGGATGATTATAGCATTTGCAAAATGAAATCAAGACACAGTATTAGCCATGGTTCAACACCTAGAACAATGACATGGGTGTAGGGGTACAAACATGACAGGTTTACACAGTAGATATCATTCCATACATAACTTCTTGTATCTCAAGAACAGAGCAAATGAGATGGCAAAATGTATATTGATTACTGTGGTTGTACCACAGTAATCATTACTGTGGTTATACCTGTACATATCATCATGTGTCTTAAGAAAACAGCCTTTGCAATTCCAATTCAACCAGACTATATGAAGAAGCATTTTCTAGGCCATAAGAACATAATGATTGTTGCATATAGTACAGTATTTAAAGCCAAAGCTTGACTAAGATAGATAGATAGTTCCAAATTACTTTGATAGTTCCAAATTACCATGATGTGGCTGATAATCAGTCCACTTTAGTGTACAGTGAGGTCTCCAAAGAAATCCATGAACCGTTTTTAGAATTCCAGAAAGCATCTGATGAAAAATAACTTCAAAAGAGTCCAGCCCAGAATGAGTGATGACTCAGAGTACTATTTTCTAGTTGTGTCAAGCAAAGTACGTTTGAAATCTGATGAGGATTGGCATTGATGCAGAAAAGGCCATGATGAGTATGAAACAATATGTTGAATTTACATGTTCAGACTTTTTGTTGGTTTTGACAATTTTGCTGAAGATTATTTAAGAACTCCATAAACATCTGGATGTGGGGAGGAGGAAAGTAGTTTCCTACTAAAAGGATGAAGTTAATATTGGGCTACAAAACTATAAATGGAAAAGAAAGTAGTTACTAGCACAGCTGTTTCCAATTTTGTTGAATATATCTTTCAAACCAAATGTACTGAGAATTATGCCACAAAAAATCTTTACTGAAACCACATTCTGTGCACCCAGTTTAATCTAGTGCACCAAACTTCTGAATACTCAGTTTTCACAACAGAAAAGAACAGTGTAGGTTTTTGTTGTGTGTCATGGGCATCTTTACACAGGCAATGAGTGCTCAGTAGCTATAGGAAAAAGTCTGCTTGTGTTGGTTTTCAGCCCATGAATAGCCAGTCACGTGCATCAGTTGCACACAAGGTTCAACTTTCAGCATGCCAAGGCAAACACTCTTAAAAATGACACTTGAGGTGGCCAAAGCCATTTTTGGTGTGAGCTCATGACTGGCATGCCATCCTCTGGAAGCCAACACTTTGCTCATGGCTGGCTGCTATGTAATCAGATAATAGTATGTAATCAGATAATAGTATGCACAGGCCTTCCAGAAACCAACACAAACATGTATGCACAACTTCAATACCACTGGAACCAATAGTAAAATTGGCATTCATTTTCATAGTTCTAAATGTTACGCTTGGCTCTTCAAAGAACTGACCTTCCAAACGTGTGTTGGCAAGTTTAACAATGCATTAAACCTTAAAGGAAATGGTGTAAGATCTGTAATCACATTTATCCAGTGGTTTTTAATGGTAAAGTTAAGTGAAGAAAGTTTAAAGAGGACTGTATTGGCATGTTGCTGTGTGTCCAGCTCTATCCTCCTAGTTCTTCCCTCTTTTGGTGGCCCCATAGGCATGAAGGGCACATTCTTGAATCTACATAATCAAGTCTCTGCACTAAATTTACTGGGATGGTCACACTTTAGAAAATTACATCTAGTCATTAAGTCTTTTGGGCATAGCTCCTGAAGGGACCTCCAATGATCTGAGCACTGAAGCAGCCTGTCCATCTTTACCTCTGTAAAGAGAACTGGGATTAGACCCAGTAATCTCCAACATCAAATTCCAGTTTAATAAATATGATCTGCTTAGCAAATGGTGCTTCTGGGTCACCCATAGCCAATGCTGTAACAATGCTGTATCCTTCATTGACACAGAATTATCTGAATCCACAGGCTGACATTTTGAGAAGTCCTACATTTACAGCTCCTCTATCTTTACAGCACCTTTACTGTATATTGAGTTTTAAGTGTCAGAGGAGCCAGCATCCTACAGGATGCTGTGTGAATCCTCTCTGATGATGCCACACATATAATGACATAGTTCCCTCTGACTCTGCCCTGGATATAGGGGGCTGACCCACCAGCCCAAGTAGCATGATCAAAGTCTATTCCAAGGTCGGGTCAGAGAGTCAAGAGTCAAGGGCTGGTCCAAATAGCAAGGTCTGGAGGTCTGAAGATCAGTTGCTGAGTGCTGGTCTGAATAGCAAGGTCTGGGGGTTCGCAGGTCAGTTGCTGGGAGGACCAAGAGCACAGTGTAGGTGAGATCAAGGCACGGTCCAGAGAGGCATGAGAAATCAGGCAAGATCTGATGTAGCCATTGCAATGGCAGAGGAATTCCAACACATTACTTCCACACCCAACAGTTCCACTAGGCTAGTTTTATTGCCCTGTGTTGAAGGGCTGCATTAGCAACCAGCTGCTTGGGGGAGATTCTGCAGCTACTCACTGTTGCTATCAGCAAGCAGCTGGCATTGGGCAAGCAGGTATGCAGTGTGGTGTCTCTGCTGTAATTCTAGTATTTGCCTCTGTCTGTAGGGGTCTGTGGGGGTGGGCAATCCTGGAGGGCTGGAAATGACTGATTGACCTTGACCTGTTGCATCACTGTAAAGTGTTGGTGGCTCTGCCCCAGATGCTGGCTGAAAAACATGATTGACCTGCAGCCTCTCTCCCTGCTTGCCAGCTTCTGCTGAGTCAGAGGAGTGCCACAGAATTACAACCATGGAGGAAAGAGGTTGTTTTTCAAATACTTGGCAAGCTGCAATATATGTTTCACATTAATCTTTGTGAAATTTAAAATGTGCAGCCATACTGAAGATCTTTTGGACTGATATATCTAAAGCAGCTTTTATAACTAAGCTGTGGATAGAAGTAAGTCATTGTTGTTGGGTGAGGGGGAGATTTTTATTGATGGACAGAAAGGGAGATCTCGATAGTTTTGATTCCACTTCTGGAAATAAGATGCCAGTGCAGGTTGGTGGCACAAGCCTTAGCAATTTTCATAGCTGCCTAGCAGGGCTTTTTTTCTGGGAAAAGAGGTGGTGGAACTCAGTGGTGGAACTCAAGACCACACAATGACGTCACTTTGGGTCAGCTGGAACAAGGGGGGGGGGAGTTTTTTAAAGTTTAAATTGCCCTCGGTGAAAATAGTCACATGGCCGGTGGCCCCGCCCCCTGATCTCCAGACAAGAGGGGAGTTTAGATTGCCCTCCGCACCGCTCAGTGGCGGGGGGGGGGGCAGCAGCACCAGCCATGTGACCATTTTTAAGAGGTGCCGGAACTCCGTTCCACCATGTTCCCACTGAAAAAAAGCCCTGCTGCCTAGTAATGACATCAAATTACGATGCATGTGTTCCAGTAAAATCAGTGGAATGACTTCCATCTAAATAGGTTAAACATTGAATTGTTATTTCAACTGATTTCAGTGGGGTGAAGAACCTGATATTTACTGGGCCCACAAATAAATAATTAGGATGGGATTATCAGGTGTTGTACCAACCCAACACCACAAAACACATTACACCAGCATTGTAAATGGATGAGGTTTGGTGCATATCCAGAGTTCAGAGGTTGGTATTGTTATGAATTGCTTTGCCACTCTGACCAAATATTGTGGGATGAGAGATAAGAATATTTAGATGCAGCTTTTAAAATAAATTTAGCAAGGTTTGTAGTGCATTTGGCAACAATCCAGCCCACAGTTACGCCTGCTTAAGTCCTATTGATTTAAATAGTACTTAAGCATGTGGTCTGGATTGCAGCCAAGGTGCAACAAATAAAATTTTTTACCAGTCCCAGTCATATGATACGCAGAGTGGCTTCAGTTGACTAGTTTGTCATAGGGCAGAAGCCACTGTCATTAAGTCACCCTTTCCCCCCACCTCTGCTAAGAACAATATAGCCAACTGGTTGGCTTTCCACTGGCTGAGCCACTTTCATTATCAGTCTTATCCTTGATGCCTAAAGAATGAGAAGTTACAAGTGAGCTATGATTCCTTTTCATGTTTTGTCTTACTTCTTTGCATTTGATAGAAGTATTTTCCATTCTCAAACATGCATATTTTGACACAAAAATACTTCTACTTTATAATCTCTAATTAAAACACAGTAACATTTAGTATAATTGTTGGACATCAGGATGGTAAATTTTATAGGCAGACATGATTTTAAAAAATAGAAAAATATCAGTAAATAGGAGCCAGATTCTACTATGATGGCATATGTTGATGGCACTATCTGTTCAGTGTCCATTAATATCTTTCCCTGTAATCACAGAACTGGAACTGACTGTAGGAATAATTGCCTTCATAAACCAAGTGTTAAAGGGCTTAAAGGGAGAATACTAGAACATGGAAGCTTAAGATTTTTCTGGGTTGACTTGTATACAGAGAAGTTATGAATCACATTGCTGTAAGTCTCATCTACACCACTTGGGCCACATTATGCATGTGTGGATAGGAGTATGCTTGAGCCTTTGTTGTTGTTCTAGAAAGAGATTCCTTTGGGAAGTAGAGCACAGACTTCTCTGCTAATTCTGCCCTGACTGCCAAACTAGGCTACAGTTTTACTTATTACAGAAGCAACTAAAGGGAGATCAATTCAACTGTTCTGGTTCTGACAGCCACTTTTTGAGCTCTTGTTTCCACTAATGGAAACAACGCAAGAAAACAAGCACTGTCTTTCTGGACAATATCATGTCCAGAAAGTTAGTTCCAGCAGTCACAAATGATGCATGTTGGAGATAGTCATTGCCAGTTGTTAGTTCTCAGTCTGCGGTACGCAGAAAGTATACTGGCCTTGAACTTTGTCGTTGATGACTTAGCCTCTATGAATTTACCTAGTCACTTTGTAAATTCATCTTACCTATTTTCATCTGTCTCTGTCTATCACATTTTTATCTTATCTCCAAGGAGCTCCAAGCAATTTACATGCTTTTCTCTTCCTCCAAATAAGCTAGTGGCCATCACTATGTGTTGAAGTAGTCCATGAGAAACAGACCACATGGGCCATTTGTCACAGAAACAGAGCCAATATAGTATTCGGTTACTCACCCAGCCATGAAACTCACTGGTGGCCATGTGCCAGTCGCTCTTTCAAGCTAAACACAGGATTACTGTAAAGATAAAATGGAAAGCCATGATTCGAGGCAGAACATCTGCTTTTCATGTAGAAGATCCCAGGTTCAGCCCTGTTTTTTTTTTTTAAAGGTAGTACTGTATGCATGTATGCATGTGCTGTCAAGTCGCAACCAACTTATGGTGATCCTAGCAAGGGGCTTTCAAGGCAAGTGAGAAGCAGAGGTGGTTGGCCATTGCTTTCCTCTGCACAGTCTTCCTTGGTGGTCCCCCATGCAAGTAGTGATCCTGCTTTGCTTCTGAGATCTGACAAGATCAGGTTATACCTTGCTGCCTTCCATCAAGTAGATGATACGAAAAACTTCTTCCAGACATCCTGGAAAGCTGCTGCCAGTCTGGGTTGACTATACTGACCTTGATAGACCAATGGTCTGACTCAGTGTAGAACAGTATCATAGACATGTTTGAGTTCCTTGAAGGCACAATAGAAATATGGTAATTTTGCCCACCATCACATACTTTTCAAATAAGAGTTAGGTCTTGGTAAATAGTGGTTATTTCCCATTGCTGTTTCACAGATCCATTTGCTATGAGCACTATGTTCTTGTCCTGAGAAAGGGAAAAATCAGCTGCCTAGAGCAGATCAATTGTATGAGTCAGCTATTACGGGATCAGGTCTTTGAAACATCTAAAGTAATTATTGGCCTGTATGTGATACGTGTTTTATTGCTATTGCTATATGAAAAATGCTGATATCGCATGTCAGTGTGGGAGAGGTACTCTGTATCTTATAATTAGTCTTCATTTTTTCTTTGCATGGTTGTAATTGAATTTAGCTCTCTCTTTCCTTCTCATTCCAGATGCCGGAGATAGAGAAATCATCTCCTCCCGTGCAGGATTTTGTAGCATGCACATTACTTGAATGTCCACATTATGAATTAAAAACAAATCTGGGAAAAGGGAGGGGGGAAGTTCTATAACACCCGTAAATTATGAGCTAATAAGTTTCAAATATTTTGCATAGCTATTTACTCTGCAGTTCAATAAAGAATATAGTTACTATGGCAACTCCTACATCACATGTGCATACGACTTCAGAAATACAGAACATTTTCTTAAACAAAAAAAGACACTTAGCAATATGGCATTTGAGCTGCTGAGTTTTAAACATGCTTTTAAAAAAATAGTAACAAACATCTAGCTTTGATTTTAGGAAAGGGGGAAATGGACATTCTTCTCTACTCCAAACCTCATTTTTATTTTAAATACTTCTCAGGTGGGGACTTAATGAACCATACCACAAAGCACATATTCTCTCTGCCTATGTAGGGAGCCTATTGCATAACAAATTGCAAATTGTTAAAAACAAAGATAGTTGCTTGCTCCAGCTTAATGAGCCCTCTCTAGGAGTATGGCAAACTCTAGAAGAGAAGGGCTTTTATAAAAAGAGAGACAGGAGTCTGGTCAAAAGGATCCAAAAGTCAAAAGTGAGGAAATGAAAGTTCACAGGCTCAGCATGGAAGCTACCTAAGCACACTGTAATTAAACCACAAAAGTTTTGTGTGTCCCAAAACAAAAAAAAGTGGGAAGTCAAGGCTTTAAACAACATAAAATAGTTAACTGGCAAGCTTTAAGATTCCAGAGGCCAAATGGCAATCTCTTGAAAATTAGGAAACTAGGCATGTAACGCTAATTGAACCGGACGTATGATCCAGTACACAAATGTTTGCTAATTTGTAAGATGAACAATGGGTCTGAGACCTGCCCAGTTGCTTTGAGAAGAACCTAAAGAAATAAAGAGAGCCATGCTGCATCAAACCAGACATCAGTTAGTCCAGCATTCTGCCTCCAGCATTCTATATCTGCTGGTCAGATACAGCTACCTAGTACATTTTTTCCAGCCTTCCTCCAGTGATCTCAGGGCAGCATACATCATTCTTTCTTCCCTATTGTATCCTCACAAGTAATGTAAAGTAGGCTGAGAGAGAGAGAGAAGCTCAAGGTCACCCAGAGAGCTTCATGGCAGAGGAACTGAACTTGGCCCTCCAATTCTCTAACAGCTCAATTAGCTTGGTTGACAAGTTCTGAAACGAAGTATGAACAATCTATAGTTGCATCCAGTAAGTTGGTCTTGTCTTAGATGGGAAGAGATCTCCCCTCTCACATCCATACCAGTCAACTCCATCAAAATTGCCACTACAGGAGCTGGTAAAGAGCACAAGGATGCCAGACATTTTTTGGAAGCAAGCTGCAGCAGAGACAATCAAGGCAGCTTGCTTAGGGCAAGAGGGAAGAAAATTTCAACTCAAAGAGAAAAGCCTATGAAATCCTTCTTACCACCTCCATATTCAGCCCCAAATGATTGGTGATGGCAATAGCAGTACCCTCTCTTCAATTACTAGAGAAAAAGAAATTCAATAAAATCTGCCTTTTTCAGTACACAATCCTGCTTTAATAAGATTTAGAAATTCATCCCAACTTCAATCCTAATTTATATCTATATCTATCCATGTCTGAAAATAGGAACTTGAACATACTCTGACGGGAGACTCATCACTCATGGAAATGCATTCTCTAGAGGATAACAAGAAATTAATACTTATCAACAAAAGTCATCAGAAATCCTCCATCTCAACTCAAAACTTAAACCAGTTATTTAGACCAAACATAGTTGACTGGTTTGATGTTGATGTTCAGTGGGTTGATGTTCAGTTCCTAACATTTCAAGGTATCAGAACTGGAAAAGAGATCTGACTGAGACCTTGGAGAGCAGTTGGCATACATACTAGTACTGAAGGATCCAGTGCCACGTTACAAAGCAGCTTCTTCAAGCAAGCAAAATGGTTTTGTTTCTAAATGGGGTGGTAGCATCTGTGACTGGAGAGACCAGCTAGTATACAGAGTAAGGGATATGCCTCAGTGGTAGAACTTCTGCTTGACATGAAGATGTTCCTGGATTCAGCTGCTGTCATTTTTAGGATCTCAGGAGGCCGACGAAAGGCCCTCTGTCAGAGGCTCTAGAGAGCCATTGCCAAACATAGGAGGAAACATAGAGGTGGACAGATCAATGGTACGGTGCAGCCACATATCTCCAAAGCTAAAACCTCACATCTTTGAAAAATAAACGTATGCCTTGGAAAAGAGTTATCACATAGGAGGTTTCTCTAAATTTTACAAACACATTGTTTGCCTCTCACTAGTAATGTTTGGAAAACCTTGTATATGAAAAGTCATTTATTTTTAATAGAGAAATTGGTCATGCCCCAACTAGGTCTTCAAAAAATTCCAATAATCTAGCCTTTGCCATCTAATCCCAAACTTTGATAATATTACTCTCTCATTACGATATTCCATTCTATTAAATATAATTGTTCATTCAAAAAAAAAGTTCCCATCTGTTGTTTTTGTCTGTGCACTTTCTCTCTTTGAATCATTTGCCCTTCTGTTGTGCCAAAAATAATTGTACTTAAACTAGCTCCATAGTGAAACGATTGTGTAACTAACCACACTGGAATCTCACACAAAAATGCTCTACTCTTCTTAAAGCTATTGTTTTATTATCAAGCTACAAAGGAAGCACTGAGGTTTGTCTCTGAGCATTCATAGCACAGGTGGTGTTTCTCACATTTCAGGTGTGAAGAATAACCCAAGATAATAACATAAAAAAGAGACAGAAAAATTATATCTTTAAAAAAATTAGCATTTTCCTGAAACCTTTAAAAGAAATTTACTTTTATAGAAATTCCAGTCTTAGATTACAGTTTAAGTAGTATATAAACAACCCTTATCCAGGCACTGACATGACAGACTCTCTTAATTAAGACATGGAACTGAAGCAAACAGAGCCATTCAAAACATCAATTAATGACTTGAAATGATAAGACCACATATAGGAAATCACTACAAGATTAAAATGCGGAGAGAGGCTGAGGCAGTTCAGCTGGGTGCAGGGTTTACTCTTTCATCTGACCTGGCCACGGTTTACACAGCATATATGAGAGAGCAGTTGTCAGCAAATCAAGTTAACATTTTCATTCACGGAAGTATATAATATCATGAGAATGGCATATATCTGTATTTGTGTGGGATTCAGGCATGACTGTGCTGAATGACTTTGAGGCAGTCTGGGGCCAGGCTGTCTTGCTGAGCGAAGACACCACATTTCGAGAAGGCTTTCAAAGAAAAGAATAGAAATCCAGTGATTTCTTTATAACGGGTATACAAAAGTTATAATGCTATCTCCAAGCCAAGAAGTCTATGTGTATTTTATATGCTGAATAAAAATTACTGTTTTTAAGTTCAAAAACTATTTATACCAAATATCTTCCCTTAGACAAAGGCTCTATTGCCTTTAAGTTGCATGTTATCCCTTTAAACACCTTAGTAATAATATCTAAAAGGAACAATTTGTTTTCAGGAAAAATTAAATATGTTATCTTGAATAATCTATCATGAATAAAGCAGAATTTGTGTGGGCAAGTTGGGGAGGTCAGGTGGGTGGTGTTTGCAGCACTATTACTTTTGGGAGGGTGTCAGTAGCCATCACAGTTTTTTTTTTTTTTTTGTAAAAATCAGAAATGATCCTTTTGTAACTATCCTATTATAAAACACAATCTCATTTTCCCAAATGAAAACTATTAGGTTAAATAATTTTTAAAAATTACATTCATAGTTGGGATACAGTAGTACTTTGGGTCAGGTGCATCTACTGATCCCAACCCGCCAAAAATACTGGTGAAGTTACTGGCAAAATGTCTTGTTACTTTAAGTATATAAGTGGTTTGTGGGAGAATACTTGTGAACAAGGAAATATTCTGGAAGCACATGCAATTCTTTTGCAGCATGAGAGCATCATTTTTTAAAAAAAAATTATATAAGGAGTGTTGACCCTAAAGATGAGTCTCATACCTGAAATATAATGGACTTTCCACAATGAATTGTTTTCCTAAAATCTGCTGAAGGTTTCTCCTCTCCCAATGTTTCTTTTTAGTGCTTCCTCTTATTTTTTTTTCTTCACGTAGTGGAAATACTGCATGTGCTTACATCTGTATATCCTATATATAATTCTGAACCTAGCTATGTGGATCAATAGACCTTGAGAATGGGATCAGGTACAGATAGAAAATAAATACCAAGATCTAGTAATGACACTGTCTCAAATGTAGGCCACCATTTTTTCAAAGAGATGAGCAGCCATGTGAGCCAGGAAGATAGGCAGATGTGTAAGCAGGGGGTGATGAACAAGAACAACAACAATACAAAGAACAACCCCTGCTGCACTATCCAGTCGACTACTGGCTGGCCAGCCAAGCAAGTGTGGAAGAGCAGTGGCATCTGCTGCAGGTGCCACTATTTGCTAGTGTTGGGGGTAGATGAGGGACCAAGAGGGTAGGGGAGGAAGAGAAGAAGCCTTTTCTGCCTCCACCCCCCAAAGTAGCAGTCATGTGAGCCAGGTATTTGAACAGAACAGCAGGGAGGAGGTGAGCAAATGGGGCAGTGGTGGGGTACTGTTGCTGATGGGATTCCCCCTGCCCTATGAGTTTTTCACGAGTCTCCACTTTTTCTATATATCTTTTCTATATAACTAAATAAAACATGTGAACCCCAGAACAGCTTCCTGATAATGTTTTGCTTTTGCATTTTTCTCAAGATTTACTTCTGAGAGTGAAAGAAAAGTAGTTACAGAGCAATTTTAATGAAAGATTATAGAGTATGTGCACATGCCCATGGGGAATACTTGCAATGCTTTCCTGTGCACTAGAGTTGCAAACATTCCTGAGAGCAAGAGCCACTATACTCAGCAGCATGTCTTCCAAGTACACATTCACTATCCTTAGAATTGGGGACTCTCTTGCCTGTATGCGCCTGCTCTCTTTATATGTGCTTGTCCTATCTTTGTCCTCTTCCACATTCAGTGCTGCATTTCTCCTAAAGTGCTGGAACCTAGGATCTGGATATGCACTATAAATCATTGAATGATTAACCCATTCCAAATTTTATATTTATTTATTTATTTAATTAATTAATTCAACCTATACCCTGCCCTTCCCACAAGCAGGCTCAGGGTGGTTTCCAACAAATATGTTAAAATACAATAAAATCTATTAACACATTAAAATCACCATAAGCCCTGGCACCACCATGATATAACTCAACACCATGCAAAAAGAGGGTGTGGCAGTCAGAAGGGGGACAAAAAGCTGGCCCCTGTTCAAAGGCCCGGTGGAACATCTCCATCTTGCAGGCCCTGCGGAACTGTAAAAGATCTCACAGGGCCTGGATCTGCAATGGAAGAGTGTTTCACCAGGCTGGGGCCAGGGTAGAAAAAGCCCTGGCCCTAGTTGAAGCCAACCAAATGTCCCTCGGGCCAGGGACCACCAGAAGCTGCTTATCTGCAGAGTGAAAGGCCCTGTGGGGGACATAATGGGAGAGGCGGTCCCATAGGTATGCAGGTCTCAGTCTGTGGAGGGCTTTAAATACTAAGACACTCTTCTTTGGAATGCCTTTTCTATTGGCAATGGTTTGTCACAACATATAATGGGTTAGTACCTAAATAGCAAAATAAAGATGGAAGAAAGTAGGAATGACAGTGAACAAAAACACAAACAGATATTTTCAGGCAGATAGGGTCAGCTTTATCAACGTGGTGTGTCAGATTAGGGGTGCCTTGAGATTATGTGTGTCTGCATCAGTGTGGACTTGCTTTAACATGTTCTACACAGTCAAACAGGCCCATAATGGTGCTGTGATAGGAGGGAAAGTTCCTGCCTCTCCCCACCAAGATGTTTTCCTGCATGAAAACAGTGCGTGAGGGTGGTTATTTTGCTGATTTTGCTGCTCTATTTGGAGGATTTGTGCAGAGCCATAACTCAGTTCTAGCTACTGGTAACATTAAAGATCTTAGAGGTTGCTTCATAGGCCTGTGGCTGCTTGTCTTACACCTAGCTAGCACCAGCGGGTCTTCACTGAAATCAGATGGAGTATTCTAGAATATGTTTGGCATTCGACAGATAATTTTAACCCAGAGATCCAGTTATTTCAAAGTTCTTTTCTGGGTATCTCTGTAGGTCACGACAAACCATTGATACAGTATGCAAAATGTCCTATTTGGTCTGCTATCAGCTCTCTTAATACATTGATGGCATTCCTCTGGAAATTATTGTGATATTTCTTGGAAGGTGTACTAGAGACAAGGTAGGTGGTACTCAATCACAGTTTTAATGATTATAGTGGGAGTACAAGAACTTTGGGTTAATATTTTCAACCTCACCTTTAATAAGTGGGCATGGTCAAATGAAGACTTTATGACTGTGTCCAATAGGTGTGGTTCACGCCTGTGTTAGTCATGTTCCTATGTACTTTTCTTTGTTACCTGCAGTCCTCTGTGAGGTCAGTTTGATAGTCATTGCACAAAATAAACAATATTCAGGACTAATTCTGCCACCTGTTGCAATTCTGCAGACAGTTTTCCCAGGGTTTAACATGCCAATACTTTTGTTCTTTAATTTCAATAATAAAGCACCTTGCTTAATCATCCTGTGCTATGACCAGCTTCTTTTCTTCTCAGCAGTCTCAGCAATTTGCTATCTTCTCTACATCACAATCTCCTAATGCTATTGGCGGGGGGCGGGGGCTGTTTGACAATTAGGTTAGGGTTTATGATACTTTTGACAGTAAATTTTTACACGTACAACCCACAAACAAAAGAACATTGCAAGTTTAGCGTTGACTGCCTACATGAAAACACAGGACATGTTAGTTCAGCTACAACATTCCTACAACAGGGAATGTGTTGCAGACGTTCTTTATCCTTTCTGCCTCCTTTTTTTCATAAAACCGTTGTTTGACATTATTTCTAAATTGAGCTAAAAATGATTTGCATGTACCATAGCTTTTCACCCAAACAATAAATAAATGGTGCATGATCATGAGACTAAGATATGAACAATGAATTGAGCCTTTGCTACATTAACATGCAGTACAAAATGCTATAGTTCTGAATTGTATTCCTCATCACTATACAATGTGATGATGAAAAATAAAAGGGAACAAGGAAACTCTCCAAAGTAGAGATGGGCACAGAACAAAAAAACCCCAAACCATGTGATTTGTGGCTCATATCATTCCATGGAACATCGAACCACAAACTTCCGACCTTTTCCCAGTTCGGGGCTCATTGTTCCGTGGCATTTCAATCACCCTGCACCAGCTGCTGAAGCTGGTGTGGGGTGTTTGAAACAGATAGCCCCTTTCCTCTGCTGCCAGAGCAGTGGGAGAAAAAAGCTGTTATTTCACAGACCCCATACCGGTTCCAGTGCGGGGTCTGTGAAACAGACAGCCCATTTGTCCTGCTGCCCAGGTTGTCCGTTTCACAGACCCCGCACTATGGGTCTGTAAAACGGACAGCCTGGGCAGCAGGAGAAACGGGCTGTCAGTTTCACAGTCACCGCGCCGGTTCCAGCGTGGGGACTGTGAAACTGACAGCCTGTTTGTGAAATGACAGCTTCTTTCTTCTGCTGTCAGAGCAGTGGGAGAAAGAAGCTGTCATTTCACAGACCCCATGCTGGTTCCAGCACGGGGTCTATGAAACAGACAGCCCGTTTCTCATGCTGCCAGGGCTATCCATTTCACAGACCACCACCCCGCCCCCCACTGTGGGTCTGTAAAATGGACAACCTGGGCAGCAGGAGAAATGGGCTGTCAGTTTCACAGACCCCCGCGCCGGTTTCAGTCCATCAGCTGAACCCCGTGCAGGGTCTGTGAAACTGACAGACCCTTTCTCCTGTGCAGGGGCTGTCAGTTTCACAGACCCCATGCTGGGTTCAGCCGATGAGCTCAAACTGGCGCGGGGTCTATTAAACTCTGAACCCGGCCACAGAACAGCTGGAAAAATTAATTTGTTCCATAAACATGTGTTCCCACAGAATGTGTGTTTTGGTGCAAACAAACCAGCCATTCCATATGGAATTTTGTTCCATGGTTCGTTTTGTGCCCATCTCTACTCCAAAGAATATTTGGTGAGCAATTGGCAAAGCTGGTTGCAAATTACATCCATGTATGAGATACATTTGGATGTATGGGCTGTCCCCTGTTTTGTTTGCCCAGCATAGAGCTTCAAGAACAGAGAAAGTTAGAGCAATGAAGCCTCAGTTAGAGATCTGGAGTATAGAACCCCATGGGTCCTCTTAACATCCACTACTTCTAGGAGTGGGCATTAATCCTTAGTATTGGGGATTGTCTTGCCTGTATGCATCTGCTCTCTTTACATGTCCTTGTCCTATCTCTGCAGTTCCACATTCAGCGCCCCATCTCTCCTAGAGTGCTGGAACCTAGGATCTAGACAGTGTCTGCAGAGCCCTAAAATATTAGTTACCTTCTCCGTTTCTCTTTCCACCACACCTTCAGACTCTTATGTAGGGGAGATATTGTGGACACGAACAGAAGCAAAATATTTCAGTATGGCTGCATCATAAGAATGTGGCCTTAGTTTACCATGGAATCAGAGTTTTCCCTTTTTGCTATCTTTGGGAATAATTTTAAAAATTAGCAACTGTGGCTTGGGGTTGTTGCTGTTAAATGGTACTACGCTGAAAATGTATTGTAACAGGGAAACAGATTTATCTGCAATGCATTAGACTCTGTTGATAATTTTCAAACTGAAGTTGGTTGTATTGCTTTTTTTCATCAGTCATAGTATGTTCTTAAATTCCCTTTATTGTTGAGGTGCAATAGAGCTTTTGTTCATGCTCATCTTTGCTCTCAGCACAGTGCATATAATTATAGCTTGTTAGGGCTTAATCTTCCAAATGTTTTTGAAATTTGTTCAGCACAATGTGTTTCTAAAGAGACTGTTATTGCCTCAACTCATCACACTGAAGTAGTAAATGGAGAATATCTCATGACAATTTCCTTGCCAGGCTAATTTGTTTCATTGGGTGGTAAGTAAAATGACAAAATGCAAGTGTATGGGTCAAGATAAGGATACTTAGATAAAAGGAGGATGCAGACCCTGGGAAATTTGGAATTTCCCAGTTCTTAATGATACATCAATAAGAGTCCTGCAGAAAAAGGGCAGTAGTTAACCCTGCTTTGTCCTGGAATCATGAGCAGCCCAAACTGACTCTCACTATCTAGTTACTAGGCCTGATAGTGGCACTGTCCTTGTTTGATTACAGGTTGAACCATGGTCGTTAGGGTCTTCTAGAAAAGTGGGACAATTTTACCTCGTGTGCAAATTCTGTGTGCGGTGTTACTATGCAGGCCCCTCTTGATCCAGGAATTACTTATTCAGAATGCCAGGAAACGGCCACGGTGCCAGTTAGAAGTAAAAGTCCGGAAATCTTTGTACTCACTTCGCCTGACAGAATTTTGTTCATATAGCATTCATTATGGATATGACCTTTAGCCACAGGAAGACCTTTTAAACTTTAAAATCACAGAGCTGAATAATTCACATATCATCTTTTCTGGGTAGCTGAGATCTCAGTTATGACACAAATTGGAAAGGCAAATTTTACAGCAGCTGCTCCAACTGAAGATGCAACTAATTTCAAATTAACCTCTGAACGTAAACAGAGTACTAGTTTGTAATTTTCCATTAAAACTGTACCTTTTATGAAGATTACCTATAGAATGAGAAGTCATTTAACTTCAGCTGAGAAGTGCACTTTGGACATCTCTTCTGACAAAGCCATCCACAGATGTTGGCATTGTAGAAATGTGTTACTTATATAGTATCAGAACTTTTTGCCTTCTTTCCATCCATCAACAACAACCAAAAAAGCACGCCTAAGACGGAAAGAAAATCAAACCGTGGAATATAGTGAGAGTTAGGAATACAGTATTACATAAAAGTTACACCCTATAATACAAATTCTTAAAGGCATACAAGGGTAAAGACAGTATACAAATATATCAAATAAGTCCTTCCAAAGTCTTAAAGAGAACAAAACAGTGTTGCCGAAATGGCAATAGCCCAGCTGCAATCGGTGAACTTCCCAAATCCGTATGACGAGATGGGGTAAAGGCGCTTGTAGAGCTGCTGCGAGGCAGAAGGCAACGAGCGTCAGCCGGCCAAAAAATTCCTTTTTCTCATTTCAGACTGATAACATCCTTCTTCAGGCCACCATATCTAAAAATTAATGTCGGACAATAGTATCCCAGCTATACATACCAAATTACCCCAACAAATTAATCATTACTTACATCACAGAATCAAGTTAACAACTCATTTTCCAAAAGCCATATCCATGATTGCCGAGGTGAGAAAGGTGTGTCGTATTACGCAATTTATACCTAATGATGAACCAATCATGCCGTACGGAACAAAGCAATTTAAAGGTACAGTGGTATAATTGTAAACTCAAATAATCCAACCAAGAGACAGGCACTTATGACATGACTAAATGAATATAATTGCAATCAATAATTCAAACCCAGTTATGCTATAGCCAATCTGTACAGAATGATCAAACCCCACTGAACGGAAAAAATGGGGCGGGGGAAGGAAGGAAAAAGAAGAAGTGTAAGTCACGAAGGCTAAATCAGAATTCATAAAAAGGAGGAGAAGTCTATATGATGGTTGAGACCCTCTGGGATCAAGGAGCGGAGTCTAAGGATCCACTTGGACTCAGCCTGCAAAAGGAACCGGTTCTTAGATCCCGGTTTCGGAACGACTTCCAGAACTGAGAAGTAAAAAGGTCTTTCATTCAAATGCTGGACCCTGAGGTGTTCATAGAGAGGAAGATCTATATTCTGAGCTCTACATCTAGAAATATGTTCCTGGATGCATAATCGCAGGGGACGTGTAGTGCAGCCAACATAAAAATGGTTGCAGTCACATATAAGGAGATAGACGACACTAGAGGTGCTGCAGGTGGAAAAAGATGTTGAGTACAACCGCTTGCCAGTCGACGGGTGTGTAATCTTTGTCAGTTCCACACTCAATGGACAAACGCTGCAATGACCACAGGGGAAGTGCCCCTGTGGTAAATGAGACCCTTCAGTCCTGCTTCTAAAGTCCGAGTAGACTAAAAGATCTTTAAGGCTTTTAGTACGCTGATAACCAATTTGCGGTAGCTCATTACAGCCAGGCAGATCTGACACCATATGCCAGTTTTTCCTAATAATATTCGAAATGGCACCCGACAAGGGTGAGTAATCTAAGGCCCAAGTAATTCTATTCAAGGGGGTGTCTCGGCTACGGTAACTCAAAAGTTGGGAGCGGGGGGTGGTATCTGCTTTTCATCTTGCCCTAGTGATGACCCAATGGGGGTAGCCCCGCGCCACAAAGGCTGAGCTCATGCGAGCCGCCTCCTGGCAGTAATCTTGCCCAAAGGTCGCATTTCTCTTGGCTCGCAAAAAACTGACCCATCCATCCCCGTGGATTTTGAATTGTTGACTGTCATATTCAAAGGCGAGGTTTTCTTTTAATTAATAAGACACTTCTGGTGGGTTAAGAGTTCCAGTGAATGGGCTTTGAAAAGACAAACAGAATGAGATAGATACTTCAATGGTTTATTTCAGGGAGATTAGTTTCCTGAAATGGCTGGATAGATTAAAGTAACTGCATTTCAGAACAACAAATTTAAGGAAGTAATCACTTTATTTAACCTAAGTCTTGGATCATGCATCTTCATTCCTGGGTTGAAGTTTGCTACCCAAGTTAATATCTGAAAGAAATACATAATTAAGTTTTAACAATGTGATATATTGTACAACCTTGCTCTAAACCAATTGCTTTCTTCCACACAAAAGTGGAACCTTTCTATTCAGGGAAATCAGACAACCCAGTTCAGTACCATTTTGATTTGGTGAGTCTGGGCAAGAATTATCAGATGAAGAATCTCTTCTTCTTTGACAGCAATCTCAAAACTTACCTTTCCCCCCCTTTATCCTCACTCTTGGCCTTCCTATTCAGATCTGGAAGACGTCCTACAGTCCTGTATCCTAATCCAATGATTTGTGCAGGTAAGGTAGCTAGACATGGGCACAATCGGAATTACGGACTGAAAATTGCCTCGATTTTGGCGTTTGCGCCATCGGGACCGGGCTGATCGGTTCCGCCCACGGCTTCTGGTTCAGCACTCAGGTGAGGCACTCTATCGGGTCTCGATCGGATTGATCGGTTTACGTTCAGGATTGCAGTCTGTAGACAGTCTGGCGCCAGCCATCTGCTCCCGAGGGAACGAAGCCCCGTGGAAACGGAGCCTGGGGAATGCCGGAGCTGTTTGCCCTCCTTCTGTCACCCTGGAAACGTGAATGGAAGCCCAGCTTTCCTTGATCAGCAGGGCTTCCTTACAACCACGGAGCATCCAGAAAAGTGTGTGCCCGTCTCGTCCATTTGGGAGAAGAGAGGGGAGGGCGGGGGAAGGGGGTGTTCTTCTGTAGCCATGGGCACTCGAATCTCATCCCTGCAAAGCCTGAGAGGCAGCTGTTACGGCCAAACACAGCCCTCCTGCATAGCAGACCCAGGCTTTATAAATAGCCATGTGCTGCACAACAAAGTTTCACTTTCCGCTTGTGGGTGGAGTGGGACAGAGGCGAGCTCTCACTTGCCGCTTTTGGAGAGAGAAAGCGCAAGAGAGAGAGAGAGGGAGCTTTAGCTTTGGGCTTCAGCGGATAGGGAATTAGGGAATAGGGCGCTATCTCCTCTGGTTCCCCCCCCCCCGTGACAGTACCAGCACACTCCCATGGGGACAGACCCCCCCCCCCGCCACCTCCACGGGCCTGCTGGGCCCTGCGGCCATCGTCCTCCTCACCCACCATTCCTTTAGTGCTGGAAACCGCGGGGCGCCCTCCCGCGTTGGCCTTCCAGATTCCCGATTCCCGATTCTGTATCGGAAACGGGACTTGATCGGTGAGGTTCAGGTACCTGGGTTCGGCACCGCTGCGGAATCATGATCAGCTAAATCGGGATTAATTTTTGGATCATGCCCATGTCTAAAGGTAGCAACAGTCCGTGTTACACATAGGGATTCCTTTAAGGATGCCAGCCATCTTCTGTTGGAACACAGGAATACATGAAGAATTTCATGTCTGTCTGATCATGCACAATCTCTAGACAGAAGCTGTGGCATAAGTCAAGTTTCCATTGTTATGCCACATATTTGTAAGATTGTTTCCCCAATTTACATAATTCATGGTCAAGATGCAATTATTTACATGCATTTTTCAAGATAAAGTGAATTTCAATTCTCCTTTTTGCTCCTTTTCCCCTCTCCAGCTAACAAAAATTAAAACTTAAGAATTCTCACAGAACGGTGCCCTTGCAATTGTAGAACATGTCTTTGGATAATGCTTGGCAGAAATCTTTGTAAGGTTTGTATCTTTAGAATAATTACACAATGATTTTAATGGAAATTGTAAAGAAGTATTTTTTAAAAGGAATGGCATATTTTATGTGCAGTTATATGTAAATTTACAGTTATAAATATGCAAGTTTTCTTCTCTACATGGATATTTGCTTAAGGATCACTTTGATAAATGCAAACAACACTCTTATATTATTTATTGGAAGATTGTTGAGATATATAACAGCAATTGTTACGCCTCTCAGTAGAATTCCCTTCTAGAACATATAGCGTTTCTTACTTACTAGCACAAAGTAAGAAAATATTACTTTTAAAGAAGCTATTAAAATGCTAATAAAAAGAATGTTTCATTTGCTGCCTTGATTTCCATAATAATAATAATAATAATAATAATAACCATCCACATCATCTTTGCAAAAAAAAAAGCTTAAAAGTTCATCTTTAACCAGATCAACACTTAAAAGGAATCCTTTAAAGACATTATGGGACAGTATTATCTGGGAGAAGGGATATTTTATTTTAGGTTTATTTAACAGAATTTATAATCCCACCTTACAGCCCACACAAGGCTCATCAAGGCAGATAACATATTAAAACATATTTACAAAAGTACATTATATGCCATTAAAATCAACCAAAACATTAAAACAGAGTTTTGGTGCCACAACCTGGAAGGTCCTCTCCTGGAATGCCACCTGTCTAATCTCAGAAATCAGAGGCACTCAAAGAAGGACCTCCAACAATTATCAGGTAGGTTTGCATGGAAGTAGGCAGTCCTTTCAGGTATGTTGTTTCAAAACTATTTAGGGTTTTAAAGGTCAGCAGCACTACTACTTTGAATTGTGCCTGGAAAAAAACTGGGAGCCAATGCAGATGGACCAAGACTGAAATAATATGGTCCTTACAGTCCACTCCAGTCAGTACCCTGGCTGCAGAATTCTGCATCCACCGAAGTTTCCAAACACTTTTCAAGCCCCATGTGGAGAGCATTGTTGTAATCTATTGTAGCTGTGCCCTGACCTGGAGAGTCCAAGTGAGCCTGATCTCATCAGATCTCAGAAGCTAAGTTAGTAATTTGATGGGAGACATCAAAGGAAGATCAGGGTTTCAGAGGCAGGCAATGGCAAACCACCTCTGTTAGTGTCTTGCCAAGAAAACCCCACCAGGGGTTGCTAAAAGTCAGCTATTAATTGAAAGCACCCTTCACCACCAATGTAGCTTTAACCAGGGCATGTACCACAGAGACCAGATCTATTCTGCCCCAGAAGGGCGGCAGCTGGCTAACTAGACAAAGCTGGTGAAAGGTACTCCTGGCCACAGCTGCTACACAGTAGGCTTGGCGGCAAGAACACCTCCAAACTATGGACCTGTTCCTTCCAGGGGTTTGCAACTCCTTCCAGAATGAGTGACACCTTAAATCTTGGGTCAGACCTTCCACTCACCAGTAGCACTTCTGTCTCATTGGGATTAAACTTCAGTTTATTAACCTGCATACAAAATTGCCTCCAGTCACTGGTTCAGGGTTTCTACAGCCTCCCTGGGATCATCTGGAAGTGCAAGATAGCACTGAGTGTAATCACTATATTGGTGACAACCCAGCCCAAATCTCCTGAAGACTGCACCCAGCATTTTCATGTTGATATTAGAGAACATAGGGGGCAAGATGGAATCTTGAGGGACCCCACAAACCAAAGGCCAAGGAGCTACGGAACTGTCCCCCAGCATACCCTTCTGAAGCTTACCCTCCGGATAGGATCAGAACCACTGCAAAACAGTGCCTCCCAGTAGAAATTAGTCCTCACTTACCTGTGACTCCAGACCCAATATTGCTTTTCTGTACACCTGCAAATAGACAAAAGAAAAATATGAACATATGATTAACTTGGGACTTTTCAGCTGTCCATATACGTTTCAGATTGTGATTTGGACTTTGACTGTAATTTATCTACTCTATTTATTGTATTTATATTACCTGTAAGCACCTTATCACTAAATGCACTTAATTAGATATATAAATACTTTTCATTATTTACTGTGTATTTTTCTCCTGTCGGTTGGTGGTTATCCACTCTCTGTTCTGATCTTGATCTTGGGCTATGGCTGGAGCTCAGGTCTGCTCTCTGGCATGTAATAAATTTTGATGTGTCACTAAGGAGGCTACCATGGGTATACAAGTTGCAAAGAAATAGGATAGAAATCCCTCGTGGGTAGATAAAGATTCACAAATAATCTATATATCTATAATAATAATATCTATCTATAATAATTTATAAAGGGCCAACGTGCTCAAGTAAAATGTAATTAATATCCATTCATAAATAACAATAAATACCAGACATCACATCAAGTTCCCCTCTCAGTGCACAATAATCAATAAATACATAAGTTAGAGATGATACTAAAAGTCCAATTTTCTCAAAATGTCCAATGGGACAATAAATAACTGTTGTATTTTATCTTACTTTTAAGTCGCGCTCTTGGCTTTTGCCCGAGAGAAGGCAGCGTTGTGATCTGCTGTTCTGGAGAGTTGTTGAATCTGACTTAGTGTCCTCTATCAATAAATTATATTCATTCTCCCTTCACAGGTATGCACGAACTCTGAAGCCTCGCTGGATCACCCAAGTGCAATATTCCAGGTAAGTGTTGCAAAAAGCAACCAGATTTTTGTACATGTGCGTTCTCATTTAGCCAAATCAGATTCTACATGGCTGTTGTTTAAATAGACAGTTACATTAATCACAAATTATATAAATCAGTCATAAATATATGCAGTGTCTTTTTAAAAAATCCTGAAATTCAGTGTTCATATAAGTCGACCTGAATGATGTAAAAGGCTGCTGAGCTGATTGGATTGGCAGCATTTTAAAACAATGCAAATCTTCCCTGCAGAAATTCTGGTCATTCAGTGTCAAACCAAAGAGATCCAGTGATCAGCTCACATCTGATTGTCACAGTAGAACAAAGTAAATTCTGCTGTCAAACATTTGATACAAAACTCACATTAACTTTGCTTGAATGGGAATTCAGTAAAAAGTTACATTTCAATGGTGCAACACAAGTTTCAATACATCACATAGTTCTTTTATGATGGATTCATATTTCCCCCCACACAAAACTGATGTATTTTGGAGAATGTCATGCAAATCTTTCATGGGAGATGGCCTACACATTTGGATAATGAGCTAGCAAATATTTAGTTAACCAGATTGAGAAACAAACTTGGCTAATATGATTCATGATGCCAAAGCCTCTGGGAGCCCTCTTCTCCCATAATCCAGTTCCATATAGACCTACATGGTGAGGTGGTTGTAGTATTGGCCTAGGATCTGGGAGACACAGTTTTGAATCCCCACTTTGTCATGGAAGCTTATTTGGTAACCTTGGGCCAATCCCACATTCTCATTCTAACCTTTCATGCTAATTGTGAGGATAAGATAGAGGAGAGAATGAAGAAAGCTCCTTTGGGTCCCCTTTGAGGAGAAAAGTGGGATATAAAATAGATGACAGACAGACAGACAGACAGACAGACAGAGATGATAGATAGATAGATAGATAGATAGATAGATAGATAGATAGATAGATAGATAGATAGATAGATAGATAGATAGATAGATAGATAGATAGATAGATAGATAGATAGATAGATAGCCTAGCAAACAGACTGAAAAAAACATGATAGTGTGACGGGGGAACTGGATAAAACTAATGTTCACTGATTATGACAACAACAATGACAATATCAGCTACAGAATTATTGGTACTTTCCCCCCTATTAGAAGCAGCAGTTTGTAATTAGTATACACATAAGCAAAGTAAGTTGTTATCAACAACCCAACAACGAATCAGTGAATAATGTTGCGAGCATTATGTGGGTGTAATTCCTGAATTTTTTATACTAAATTGCAAGCTTAACTTACTGCAGACTATTTTTT
Organism: Eublepharis macularius; assembly: GCF_028583425.1. NCBI lineage: Eukaryota > Metazoa > Chordata > Lepidosauria > Squamata > Eublepharidae > Eublepharis > Eublepharis macularius. The sequence goes on along the minus strand of NC_072791.1, from coordinate 54,568,344 downwards.
TAAATGCCTGACAACATACTGTAGGTTTTTATAAAGACTTTGCCAATGAATACTGAATTTGTATTCATTTTCTTTAATTTGTTTATATAGAAAGCATTTCATAATCCGCTTAATACTGCTCATATAGCTCATCAAAGCAGGAGGGGCTGTATGATGTATGTATATTAGCTTCAGAAGCACATCTGTGAGCTCAGATTGGATGAAAGGTTATAAACACAATGAATGTTGCTAGGTAACTGTGCCTTTTAGTCAATGTAGTTGTGAAAATGAGAGGTTTTTTTTTCTTGCACAAAGATAGCCTATTCGGAAAGTACAATGAACCATTACTTTTTTTGATCCTCAGATATGTAATTTTAAAACAACAAAGCTTTTTCTCTTTGGGAAAAAATGCATTCTTTAAAAAAGTATTTTTTTCTTTTAAATTGTTCACACTCAGAATTGAAAAATGAGAAGATATTGCTGAAATATATTGTAATATATTTTTAAAATTCATTATGAAAATGATTAGCTCAAATAAAATCAAAACTAAGAATGACATGAATGCTTATTCAAATCATTCTAAATCTCTAAGTACAAACTTTAGATACAAGGATTCAATAAATGTCTCAAACAGCTAAAATGGTATCCTTTCCTATAAAGGGAAGACTTGTGGTCAAACATAAGAGACCTGACAGACCCTATTCTACTCCCTATTGGCGACAGGAGTGATGGCACAGTTATTATGGGTGGATTGTGTGTCTAACTATGTATCTAAGCACATCTTTCTTCCTTCACATCCCTCCTTAAAACCTACTTCATCAATTATTTTGGATTATCCCGATCTTCCCCCTCACAACTGAAGCAGAGCCCTTGTAATGGCATTTTCTTACTTTTATTCTTTTTTATACTTGTTTCTCCCATGCTTTCCTTCCTTCCCCTCCTTTTTAAATTTATCCTCTTGTCAAAGTTTAACTCGTAAACTTCTTGGAGTAGGGATGTGGGATTTTGTTTTGGAATTTTTATTTATTTCCATTTGCTGACATGGCTGTGTATATCAATAGTACAGTCATTAGAATCATGGCAGTGATTCTTGCTTTATCCTATTTGATCTCTTCTCTGAAACATGGTACTGAATTAATTCCAGAAAGTTTTTAGAAATACATCCATGAATTCCAATGTCTTCTCTGTAAATGTCCTGTTCAACCTACAGAAAAACTTGTGGTAGCAACTAGACTAGCCGATCCACTACTATATTTTACAATACTTTAGATGAGGTTCCTAGAATGGAAAGGCAGATGGCTAGCACAAAGATGGTTTATGATTTGCGTTGAAATCTGAGTCTGGCAATTGTATTCTACATTTTAAAATGTTTTAAGGCTCGCTGTCAAGAACAGAGATCACATCAACTCTACCGGGCCTGTGCCTCTCCTGGCTCTCCCTCTCCAGCCTGCCATGGTGCTGTGCCTGGGAATGGGTTGTAGCCTGGGCAGAGCCCCCAATTGTTGCACATGGCCTTGTCAGGCTCAGTTGCCATTGGCCCAGCAACTCTCTTCCCCAGCAGCACCTGACCCTGTGCTATTGGCATGAGTGGTGTCTCAGCAGCTATGGCATTGATGGTTGCCACTTCTGTGGCTCTTGGGGCTGCTTTTGCTCCACCAGCAGCTCCTCCTGTTTCCTCCTTGGTCTGGTGGCAGCAATGACGACATCCTTCGCTGTAGCTTCTGCATCCCCTGTGGTGATCCTTGCCTTGGTGGCAGCCCCAGACTCCTCAGTGGGTCAAACAGGTAAGTCTAGGGAGGGCTGAGTCACTGACCCCGGACAACAATAATGCTCGGAAAAGTGGAAGGCAGTAGGAAAAGAGGAATGCCCAAAATTAGATAGTGTGATTCAATAAAGGAAGCAATGTCCACCAGTTTGCAAGATCTGAGCAAGGATGTTAATGATAGGATGTTTTGGAGGTCATTCATTTATCAGAAGCAACTTGACGGCACATAACACACAAACATGATTTTAGCTAATTAGCACTGTTTGTTCTGCCTCTGTACGGCTTTTAGGCCATAATAAAGATTGACTTGACTTGACTTTCTAGTCTAATTGAGAGCCCTGATCCAGCTTTTCCTGTAATTAACAGATGATTTTCCTCCAGGCCTTCTTCCCATTTCCTGCTAGTTGGACCTTTATGGTCTGTTTAGAGACCTTTAAAGGAAAAGCTTATATTTTGGTTTAGCCTGGACAAGACCAAGCAGAGAATGGTCCCACTCTTCAAATTTAAGAAGGCCTGTCACATGGAAGATGGCAAGAACTTGTTCTTTGCTGCTCCAGACAGCAAGACTCTAAGAGGCTTAGGTTATTGGAGAATATGTTGTGGAGAAACATTCTAATGGTGAAAGCAGTTTGACAATGGAACTAAATTACCAGGGGATGGGGTTGGCTATTCCTCACTAGAGGATTTCAAGCCTAGGTTGCTGGAAATGCTCTTACTTTGGATTTCCCACTCAAAGCACAGACCCCTTTAAAATCTATGTATTAGTATTGGCCTAATAGCTTTAAAATAAAAACAAAAAAGTAGATGTGTGACTGAATAATAGACATGGGCACAAACCACAAAAAAACTGAACCATGTGGTTCGTGGGATTTCCACGAACTGGGGAAAGTTCACGAACCAGTTCATGGTTCACGGTTCGAGAGGTTTAAATGCCTCTTTCCAGCCGCTTTGCAGCAGCAAGGAAAAGGGCATTTGATCGTTTAAAGGGCCTTTTCCTGCCACCTGCCAGCTGATAGTTTAAAGGGACCTGCCGCTTGCAGGGGGCAGGGCCCTTTAAACAGCCCAAAGCCCACAAACCCCAGCCCTAGCCCCCCACCTCCCCACTCTAGCCCCCCCACCCCCACCCCCAGCCCTACACTTACCTTTTCTCATGGCTCTGGTGTTCTCTGCCGCCCTGCGGGCTCATAGCCTCCTCCCTCTCCTCCTGCGAGGGGCAGGAAGGCCGTTTTTGGCCTCCTTTGCCATCGTGCAGGCCCACAGGGTGGTGTCAGAGGCCAAAAAGGGCCTTCCTGCCCATCAAATGGCTGCTTCGGCAGCCGTTTGAGGGATGGGAAGGCCCTTTTCAGCCTCCTTTGCCACCCTGCAGGCCCATGCGGTGGCGGAGGAGGCCAAAGGCTCTGCTGCCGGGCTGCAGCCTCCACCACCTGAGCAGCAGAGCCAAGGTAAGTGGGGGGCTGGGGCTGGGAATGTGTGGGCTGGGGTGGGGGGTGGGGGTGGGTCATTTAAACCGGGGAAATGGCCATTGAAACTGCCCCTTTCCCTGCCACTTTGCAGCAGCACGGAAAGGAGCATTTCCCTTTAATATGAACCAAATGAACTAGTGGACCAGTTCCGTGGAAGTCCATGGAAATGAGCTTCCACGACCTACTGGTTTGTGATCCACAAACTGGGCTGGTTCATGGGTTTTTTTCATTTGTATTCAGGTCCGTGCCCATCTCTACTGGTGAATATGTTTATGTTTTTACATCTCTGAGCTCCCTTGTGTAGAAAACAGACTTCTTGATGGAAGTCCACTGTACAATTGCCGGTTTGTTTGTTTGTTTGTTTGTTTGTTTGTTTTAGTGTTGGGCCTGGTCCTGAGATAAGAGTGCCCTCCTATTCAGCACCTTTGGGCACCTATAGGACTTCATCTAGAAAGCTGATCTGCATGAACTGATTTGCATATATGGATCACTTTTCTTGGATAAGGGCACTGATAATTTGTCACTTGGTGTTTTATAATTCTCACCTTTCTTTCTGACTGACATGGCACAAAAATCCCACATTTTTGCTTTGGGGAAAGGTGTTCTCATGCACTCATGTCAACCTCTTTGGTGACTGACAATTTCAACAATATCTCTTAATCCCATCTTTCAGTAAAAGGATTGGCTTCAACAGGTTATCCTTGTTTCCAAGTCTTGTAGTCCCAAAGACAGAATACTGACAATCCCCAAGCTCATATTCTGAAAGCCTAACATCTTAAAATGTGTTTGCTTTTCTTTTGAGCTCATACAGAGATAAATCATTTTTAGAATCAGTTTAAATCTTCACAAATGTTAGCATACATACCTCTGGGCTGAGCTATGATTTACCTGAGATACATACATATTATAAAAATTCCCAAAATTCTCAATATGGATACCAGAAGGGTAGCTGTGTTCCAGAAAAATAGAACAGTCTCTTGTGGCACAATAATAATTAACAAGATTTTATTCAAGCATAAACTTTCATGGAATAGAATCTACTTCATCAGATGCATATGGTGGATACTCACTAGGGGTGTGTAAAACGGAACAAACAAACCAAAAATACACCTGGAAATCACTGGTTCAGCTTGTTAAAATGGCTTTCATTTTTTTAAAAAGTTTTTTTATTAGATGGGTTAACATACAATATATATTATTACATACCATCAATAACCCCCTAAATTCTTCATATGTTCCTCATCTCCTCCCCCCACCTTTATTTATATTGACTTCCAACAGCACTACAACCCCTTTTATCTTTCAACATTCTAATTCTAATTTCTTCTTATTTGTTAATATTAGTTTTAAAGGTAAAGATTTACATTATACTAAATTTTATCTTACTTAATAATTCTCGAAAGACCATGAATGTCCTTTAACATCCCATTTTTTCCCAAATAATCTTTCAGTTTCCCCCAGTCCTCCGTAAATTCTTTTGGATCATTGTCTCAACTTGTCCATTTCCGCCATATGCAACAATTTTTGAATCCATTCTCCAACTTCTGGAATTCCTTCTTTTTTCCAATATTATGCATATAAAGTTCTCGCTGCCATTATCATATAATAAAGTAGCACTCTATCTTTACTGTTTATATCTTCTAAATGCAGAGATGGCAACAACATTTCTGGATTTCTTACAAAACTTTTTTTGAGTATTAAAGACATTTCAGCACACATCTTAGACCAGAAGTCCCTAGCCTTTTCACATGTCCACCACATATGATACAAAGAACCTTCATGCTCCTTACATTTCCAACACTTATTCGATAATTGGTTATTAGCAATAGCTAGTTTTTTCCAGCGTTAAATGCCATCTATATATCATTTTATAACCATTTTCTCTAATACTCGTACATGTTGAAATTTTTAAAGTGTTCTTCCATAAATATTCCCATGCCTCCATTGTAATCTCTTTATTACAATTTATTGCCCATTTAACCATTTGAACCTTAACCGTCTCCTCTTCTGTATACCATTTCAACAGCAGTTTATATCCTCTAGAGATTATTTTGTTCCCTTCCCCCAATAAAAGTTCTTCTAGTTCAGAGTTTTTAACTCTAAGTCCTGTCTTTCTTTGGTCGGATTCAAATATATCTTTAATTTGCCGGTATTGTAGCCATCCATATTTAAATGGCAATTCTTCATTCATTTTAATCTTAAATACATTCTTTTCAGATTTTAAAAGGTCTTTATACGTAATCCATTCATCTTCTTTATATTCCAAATTCGGATTTGCCACCTCAGCTGGAACAATCCACATAGGTTTTTCTTCCTTTATAAATTTCTTGTATTTCATCCAGGTCGCAAATATATTTCATCTTAAATAATGGTGTTGGAACATTGCATCCATTTTATGTTTATCATACCATAGATATGCATGCCATCCAAAAGCTTATTATAGCCTTCCAATGTCAACAATGTATGATTAGATAATGACACCCAATCTCTTAACCATACTAAACATATTGCTTCATGATACAATAGTAAGTTCGGTACTTGCAGACCACCCCTTTCTTTAGCGTCACAAAGTACCTTCATTTTTACTCTTGGTTTCTTTCCTGCCCAAACGAAATCTGATATTCTTTTCTGCCATTTTTCAAACTGTTTTTTGTCTTTTACTATTGGTATTGTTTACAACAAAAACATTATTCTAGGTAATACATTCATTTTAATTGTGGCAATCCGACCCATCCATGACAAATTCAATTTGTTCCATTTCGACATATCTTTTTCTATTTGCAACCAAAGTTTTTCATAGTTATTTTTGTACAAGTCAATATCCTTAGCTGTTAATTCTATTCCTAAATATTTTGTTTTCTGTACCACTTCACATTCTGTTACTTCCATCAGCTCCTGTTGCTTCTTCTTAGTCATATTTTTGGTTATTATTTTCGATTTATTTTTATTAATGTAAAAGCCTGCCAAGTCTCCAAATTCTTTAATCTTAACTAATAATCTCGGTAAAACTTGGATTGGGTCTTCCACTATGAACATCACATCATCAGCAAATGCTCTCAGCTTATATGAAAAACTTTTTAATTTTATTCCTTTAATATTATTGTCCTCTCTTATTTGTCTTAATAGCACTTCTATTATCATAACAAATAGTAATGGTGAAAGTGGATATCCTTGTCTTGTACCTTTTCTTATTTGAAATTTCTCCGTCAGGTCGTCGTTGACACATATTGCCGCTCTTTGATTTTTATAAATGGTTCTTACTGCCTCTATAAATTATTTACCAAAGTCCATCTTTTCCATTGTTGCAAACATAAATTCCCAGTTTAACTTGTCAAATGCCTTTTCTGCATCCGCAAAAAAGAGAGCTACTTCCTTGTCCAGGCGTTTGTCATAGTACTCAATTGCATTTAAGACTACTCTCAAATTATCCTTTAGCTGTCTATTAGGCAAAAATCCAGTCTGATCTTCTCCAACAAAATCCATCAGCCAAACTTTCAGTCTGTCTGCTAAAATTCTTGCAAATATTTTATAATTGTTGTTTATTAAAGAAATTGGTCTGTAATTTTTAACATCTGTTAATTCTTGTGACTCCTTTGGTATTAGAGCGATATTAGCTTCATTCCACGTGTCTGGTAAACCTTTTCCTTTCAATACATCATTCATCACTTTTTGTAAAAATGGCACGAGGTCTTCCTTCATTACTTTATAAAATTTAGCTGAAATTCCATCTGGACCGGGTGCCTTCCCCGTCTTGGCTTCAGGGAAAGGGGTCATGAGGCAGCAATAAGAGAGCTTCGTCAAAAAGAGACCCTTTGGATTTATAAACTGAATAGTCTCATACCTAATGGTTTGAATATAGCTAATGACTTTACCTGTTTTTTGGGCTAGTGACCCTCAGATTGTGGATCACTTTAAGAAAGGATAGTATACTAATTGGGCGTGGAAGGGCTGTTGTAGATAAGATGATTATGAGATAATGGATTGCAAATGGTGAAAATTGGAAAACTGATGACTAATATGGAGTGGTAGCTGCATGAAACTTTGAGTGAGTACATGTGATATTGATTGTATATGCAATAATTATTGCTGTATTGTAAATGTAAATTATTGTAAGATGGTGTTTAATATGTGTTATTGCATGTTTTTCCAGCAACTGTGTTCTTTGAGAAAGAGTTTGGAAACGGATACAATGGTGATCTGGACCTTCCGTTAGAATAATGATGTCACAGAATTATCAATGTACACCTAAAGAATACACGTAAAGGTCTACTTGTGATCTGTGAACTACACAGTTTATTGGAACCAAATCTTGGACTATACCCAACTCCAGTTGGAATATAAGGCGAGCTTGTATGAAATAATTAATGTGTACATGGTGCTAGGAAGCATTTGCACTTTAATACCTGTTGCAATATTAATAGAGCACTTGAAGCACTGGACACTTTATGTATGGACTTTGGAGCATATATGACGCCTGCAAAATAATTTTTCCTAGAACTGGTTACATGTGGTATAGTTCTGTTAAATTATGCAATTACTGTAAATAAAATAGGGAGACATTGTTATTGCACGGGAAATTGTGTTTTGTGGCTTCATCTATGGCTTGATTAATTTCTTCCACTGTTATAGGCGCATTTAATTTATCTTTCATATTAGTTGAAATAGTTGGTAAATTTGCTTTCTGCAGATAATTGTCAATATTCCTCAAATCTGTTGTCTTCCTTTGGAATAACTTTGCATAGGACTTATAGAAGGCTCGTTTGATTAGTTGCTGTTCTTTTAGTTGTTTCCCATCTTCTATTATTATACTGATTATTTTCTTTTCTCTTTTTTTCTTGCCAGGCTAGATATTTTCCTGGCTTATTTGCCCCCTCAAATGATTTCTGCTGCAATGTCTTCAATCTCCACTCTAACTCTTTATTTCCAACAGCTCTTATCTGTTCCTGCAAAAATTTTATTTCTTGCACTATTGATTTTTTACCTGGTTTCTTCTTTAATTCTTGCTCTTTTTTAGATAATTTCTCTTGCATCTCTTGACATTTTTTCTCTTTGTTTTTTCTATCTCTGCTATTCAGAGTAATCTAGATTCCTCTTATCACTGCTTTATATGTATCCCATACCATCTGGGTTGAAACTTCCTGGTCTATGTTAGTTTGGAAGAAATATTTAGTTTCTCTTTTCATATATTCCGTATTTCCTTGGTTCTGCAATAGGTCTTCATTTAATCTCCATCGCAATTTTTTCTGTCCCAACATAGCTATCCATAGCATAGGATTATGATCCGAACTCACTCTTGGCAGTATTTCTATTTTTTTTGTACATAAAGCTAATTCTTTAGTTGTCCAAATCATGTCAGTTCTTGAAAATGATTGATGTCTTGCAGAATAGTATGTAAAATCTTTGTATTTTGGGTTTTCCTTCCTCCAAATATCTTCCATTTTTTCTTGTTCCATCAATTCAAAAAATGACTTCGGTAATTTGCCTGATTTCTGTTTGTTCCCTTTTATCTTTCTATCCATTTGGAGGTCCACGACCCCATTGAAGTCCCCCGCGATTACAATTTGTTCGTATGAGTCATGGTCTAATTTTTCTATTATTTCCCTATAAAATTGGTCTTTAGCTCCATCGGGTGTGTATATTCCTACTACTAAAGTCTTTTTGCCATTCCCATTAATTTCCACTGCAACATATCTTCCATTTACATCTTTAAAAACTAATTTAGAGTCCAAAGTTTCCTTGATATAAATTACAACCCCTTTTTTCTTTTGTTTTGTTGCTGCAACAAATTCCTTCCCTAGTTGTTTGTTTTTAAAAAAATTAATATCTTGATCTTTTATATGCGTTTCCTGTAAGCATATTATATTACAATTTTGTTTCTTCAGCCAATGAAAAATAGCTTTTCTTTTTTGTGGTGAGTTAAGTCCGTTTACGTTCCAAGATATTAGTTTGTACTCAATCATATTATATCTGTCAGTTCTGGGAAAGTCTTTATCATCCTCCAACAAAAACAAATCCATTTTGTGTTTTGTCTTGATAGTGATTCTTAAAGCCTGGAACTGAAAACTCAATCCTTCTGGCAATTCCCATCTGTATCTGATGTTCTTCTCTCTCAACTTTTGTGTCAATTCTCTATATTTTTTCCTCTCTTGCAGAATTCTTCTAGGTATTTCTTTCATAATTCTGATCCTGTTTCCATCCAGTGATAGGGGATTTTCAAAATGTGTCTTAATAATTTCTTCACTCATCCTTTTAGTTATTAGTTGGATAATAATATCTCTTGGTAGATTCTTTTGTTGTGCATAGGCGGAATTGACCCTATATGCTAGATCCAAATGTACTGTAATTTCTTCTGGTTGTTTATTTAAAAAATCTGCTAAAATTTCTATCATTTGTTCTTGCACACTTTGTGTGGACGATTCTGGCACGACCCTAAATCTTAACTGTCTCACCATTATCTTGCACTCCATCACTGCCACCCGTTCCTGTAAAACTTGGTTCTCTGCTTTTAAATTGGAGGCCAAATCATTAGTCTTCTGTTCCACTTCTTGAACCATCTTATTTGTTGCTTGTAGCTCATTTTTAACCCCATCAATATTCTTAACTAATTCAGCCACTTCCACTTTAATTAACTCCTTTATATCAATTGGTTCAGAATGCAGCTGCCAGCAGTGGCAGGCAGCAGCATTTTCTTTAATGGTAACCTACCAATCAGTCCCAAAGGAAGAGACTGAGGCCTAGCTAGCATAACTCCATTTTCAGGAAGGAAAATGTGCATTTTGTCTTTGGCACTTTCTGGGCAATGGCATTGAGTGACACATCCTCATATGGATGAGATTCACAAAAGACTTGCTTTGTGCTGGGGATGTGAGCAGCAGATGCCACAGCAATATCAGTGTCACCTTGCCAACCCCTTTCTGTTCACTTTTACATACAATGCACATCCATGAAGGTGTGCACATGGGTGTTTGAGGAGGGAGGGGTATACTTCACCCCAAGCCCCAGGCTGCTGCAAAGGCTCATGTTATATTGTTTAGGGTGAAAATTGGAAATAATTAGGAATTATTAAAGGAGAGCTGTACCAAGGAAGACACAGGCATATTTGGTTTGGACCAGGTTGCCCATTCAGTGCCATTCTGCTGCTGTCCTTCACTTAGGTGCAACCACTGTGATTATAGAAGTCCTCCAAAGGTAACAGGTCAAGGAGCACCAGGAGGAACATTTTCACTCTGCTCAGAGAAAGACTACTGTGTTTTCTGGGCTTTTCTGATTAAAGCTGTAAACCTAGCATTAAATGATGCATAGGTAGCAGGAGCTGGGCACAGTCACACAAGTATACCCAAGTCTTTCTAGATTAGTATTCCACTGGAAGGACCAAGCTCCTCATATTTTATCTTCACAGTGCTCTATCTGATTTACCTCCTCCTTCATTCAACTCTGGGTTAACGGTGTTAGTCAGAAATGGAGACTGGGTGACCTATCCAGTCTTCCACTTTTACTAGTAAAAAAAAATAGAGAAAAGAGAGAGAGACGTCTTCCTCTCTCTACCCTTCCCATAAAGGAAACCAAAGATTCATCAGTCCCTTTCTGTGCACTTTTTTTTGTACAATGCAAGGAAACACTGGTAGCTGGCAGCAACTAACCACTTTGTGGGAGCGAGCGTATTTTTCAGGCGAATTAAAAGAGGGAGGGAGGCTTTGAGTCCCCGGCTGTCGCAAAGGCTCTTGTTATGAAAATTAGGTGAAAATTGGAAATAATAAGGAATTATGAATGGGAAGCTGCACTGAAGATAACCCAGGCAGGTGGACCAGATTGCTGCCCATTCAGCGACCTTCTGCTGCTGCTGTCTTTCACTTAGGTGCCACTCCAAGCCAGCTAAGACTATAGAAGTCAACCTAAGACAATGGGTCAGTGAGCACCAGGAGATGCTTCATTTTGCCCCCAAAAGACTTTGTTTTTTCTGGGCTTTAAGACTGTTAACCCAATTTTAAATTATCAGAGATGGCAGGGCTGTGCACTGTACACAGTTCCACTGAAGTCTTTCCAGATCAGCATTCCATGTTGAAGTACCGGTCTGCTAAGACTGTACTGTCTTCATTTTCTATATTGATACTGTTTCTTTGTCTTCAATTTAACTTCTTAATAACAACAACAAGTTGATACAGAAGTGCTCAACTCAGAATGGTGAATAAAGTCAGTGTTATTATCCCCACAATGGGGGCTTAGAGGAATGGCTTACCTCCCCCCTTCAAAAAAAACTTTCTGCCAGTGCTCTGACATGCTTTGCATATGGTGTGAAATTACTTTATGACCCAGTAGCAAGTCAAGATTGATCCAGGACTAAATGCAAAGGATCATGGTAATGTAGTCTGCAAGGTCTACACTGGGCAAAAGCACAGTAACTTTTGAAGAACAACAGGTGCTCAGAGGCAAAATGCATGGAATGAAGTGCCAGTCACAGTTACAGCAGGTCTCTCCACTGTGACAGTAGTTCCTCTATGATGAGAAATCTGATGCTGAGATGAAGGTCTTTATTGAGAGCATTTTCATATTAATTTGGAAGCCTAGGAAGAGCTCTCCAATGCTCTTTCTGGGGGTTTTGGTTCTGGAGATCAAAGATTGGAGCTAAGGATGGAGCTTGATCAGATCCACTTTGGCAGAGCCACTTTGGCAGAGTCTCCCCGGAGACTTTGGCAGAGCCAAAGAGCATTTAATTATGTAAAATTCAAATTTTATCAAGAAAAGAACAGAGGCCATTCACTATTGAGGTAATTGACAATATCCCTAGTTCTGAACACCATCTCCTTGTCATCCTCTTTTGCTTGCTGTATTTACATATGTTCATCATTCCACAAAGTTACATTATATTATTCAATAATTATAAACTTTAAAAGTCACTGCATGGGTTGTGTGCAGGTGGAACAGTAACAAACGAATACTCCTGAGGAAGACTAACCTGGAGAACAGAAAGCTATTATAGATGCCATGGTTGATTGGTTGAGGGATAGTTGGCTGAAGTTAAATCCATCAAAAATAGAAGTCATGTTGCTGGATCAGTCTGTGACAATAGTGGACCCTAATCTTCCATCACTTGATGGAGTCCAGCTTACAGTGGTGGACTATTCTCAGGAGTTTGGGAATGTGACTGGATTCTGTATTATCCATAGATAAGCAAGTGTCCATGCTGTTGAGGTCAGCAATCTACCATCTCCACGTAGTCCGCCAGTTATCCTTGTATTTGTCTCAGTCTGACCTGCCACAGTGATTCATCCTACAATTACCTCTTGTCTAGACTACTGTAACTCACTCTATGTAGGGCTACTCTTGAAGGATCTTCAGAGACTTCAATTGGTTCAGAATGCAGCTGCCAGATTGTTGACCAGCACACTACAGTGCTGGCTTCCAATTGTTTTCCAAATCAAGGTGTTGTTTGTAACCTGTAAAGCCCTTAATGGTCTGGAGCCCTCATACCTATGGGATTTCCTCTCTTGGTATAACTCCCCATGTGCCCTATGGTCTGCAACTTAAGACCTGTTGGTATTTCCTGGCCCCAGGGCCGTTCAACTCTCTTTGCCCAAAGGGAGGGCTTTTACCATTGTGGCTCCTTCCCTCTGGAACGAATTAACAGAGAAAGCTCTCTCCCTCTAGGTGGTAAAATTCTGAAGGGCTTCCAAAGCAGAGATTTTATCCAACATTTGGAAACTGATTCATATATTTTCTGGGCTTGACTCCATATGATTTATTTATTACAATAGGATTAATCTTTTTCAAGTAAATTTAACTGAACGATTTTTAAAAGCAAAAAAAGGGACAAAAAAAGAAAGACAGAATAAAGAGGAACACACACACATATATATATGAAAAGTTGTCAATTTTCTCTATGACAAATATTGGCATGATTACTGAATTCACACTTGTTCTATTGTTATCAGAATAAAACTTCTCATTTTTATATAATCCTTTTTTCCTTCTTACTATTCAAAACCACAAATCATCAGTTCATTTTTTTCAGTTTCATGCAAAAAGTCAATAAGGGTTTTCCATTTTGCTGTAAATGTCAACGTCTTCTCTCTAATCAAAGCAGTATGTTTAACCATTGCCATCATCTTCACAATTGACTCCTATGTTTTATATTTTGAAATAGCATACAATTCATGTTTGTCAACACAATAGCCAAATATTGCCCTCCCCCCCGGTTCAGAATGAAGAGGTAGACACAAGCATTGGGAATAAAAGGGACGCTTTATTAAAATTATAACAACGTATCTGTCAACACAACAAGGGCCTAACTAGCACTACAGGTCAGACCCTGAGGTCACTCCTGGACCTCCACCCTGACCTGTTTGGGTGATCCACCATCTGTCCTGGGGGTGAGCCATCCATTGTATGGCTGTGACCTGGCCGGCCTGGCAAAGTGGTTCACCCCCTTAAAGCTCCCCCACCCAGCCATCAAGCTGCAGATGGGGACTGGGAACCAGGGGTTCCCCACCAGGGCATCTGTCCTTGCAACTGGGCTGTACAGCAGCCAGTCACTCCTGACAGACCCCAATTCCCCACCAGTGGGGATATGCCAAGGGTGGTCTCCGGCCTGCTCATTTCCCCCAACTTCTAACCTGCCACTGCTAAGGCCAAGCCTCTGCTTAGGCCTTTGCATCCCACAGGTGGCATAAAGCCAACCGAGCCCTTACCGCATCTGCTCCAAATTATTGTTCCTTTTGTGCCCTCAGTAGAGGTCAGCAAATGCGGCCCTGCTTTGCAGACTGTGGGGGGGGGGCAATCCCCCTTTTGCAATACTATAAAGAGAGCTCTAGGGCCTCCACTCAGCCCTTCAACCAATTCCAAGCTCCTTGCACACAACATGTGGGGAGGCTTGGACTAAAGTGCAAAACGGGCCCAAGCTTCTTGCATACACCCAGCGGGGAAGCCTTGGGCCCAAAACAACAAGCACTAACTTCCCGCAACCACAGGCAGGGAAGTGTTGCACACCCAGGCACACAGGCCATGAGCCCCAAACAAAGCCTCCAAGCTTCTTGCACACACCTGGCAGAGATCCCAAGCTTCTTGCACACACACAGCGAGGAAGCCTTGGATTTCAGTGTGCCCACGGCACAGAGCCTTGAGCCCAAAACAAAACAATTCCAAGCTTCTTGCACACACCCAGTGGTAGGGCTGGGGGCAGGGGATCCCCTGCTTCTACCCTTCCACCCCCCACACCCACTTACTTGGCTGATGGGGGACTCGCTCCCCTGGGATGCAGCCCCGAGTGGCAGCATGCCCCTGAGCCATGCTGCACACCCCCCTGAGCTGCGCCATGCGCCCCCCTGAGCCACATCACATGCCCGAGCTGTGCCATGAACTTCTGCACTCACAGCGGGCCCATTTTGGGGAGACTCGTGTCCCGCAGGGCCCGATCCAGCCCTTGGTGAATGCAGGAGCAATCCTGGCTGGCCTCTGATCCCCGCACGATGGTGTCACAGCTGGAAGTGATGTCATTGAGCAAGCCGGGAGCATGCTTGCGCTATGTGTGCACATGAAATAGAAACTCCCTTGAACGGCAAGGAGAGTGCCAGGTTCCCAATCTCCCGCTGGGGGGGATAAAAGGACCTGGTGAACCCCCAGTTTGGGCTTCAGGGAACCTGGCAACCCTATCCGGTGGGGAAGCATTGGAACAAATACATTGAAACAAATACATAGGACCACTTAGTCTCTGAAGTGCATGCTGTGTATAAGCCATGAATCCTATCCTGCAACAATGGTAAACCAACAAAATCTCATTAGTCTCCTGTGAGGGCTGGATAGGCTATTCATCCCATGTCATGGGATGAACAACCACATCTAGTAACTGTCTTAAACAACAAGGCCATAAAACTTAAACAATAACCAGGCCGCTCCATCATTGCGGTGAAGGCTTTTGCCTGCCTGTTGCTGGGCAGCCCCAGTGCCATTTGTACCTATCCTATCCTAGACATTTACATGCCGTGGAGGTTCGAGGACACACACAAACTGGGCACACGTGGCAAAACTTGCAAGTGTCCCTGGAGCAAATCCCCTGTGAGGCGAACTCCCAGCAGAGTATCTGTAGCTATGCTGACTGCTCACCCGGCATGCAAGTGCCAGGTGATGCAGAAGACCACTGCACAAAGTGGCTGCTGTCAGAGCAGTTGCCTGCATTGGGCCTAGCTGGAGACATCACTTGCAACCAAAGCCACTGGTGAACTTGATCTCAGAGCAAAGAAGGGTTAAGGACAGCACACATTTGAAATTCCTCGTCACATTGCAGCCAAGCTGTACCAGCAAAGTCCAAATATCCCTTGTATGTGATTTCCATATACTGAAACAGGGGGCAGCCCTCCAAGGCTGCACATGGGCAAGGACCCCCTCATAAATTAGAAATCCAGGGAGCTAGTTGGCCCACTTATGATCCACCTTGCAGCGCTTAAGCCACTCCTTGTCCCACTAATCCAAGTCCTCTTTATTCTTCTTCAGTTCCCTGAAGAGAAGGATGAAGACGTCCACATATTCTCCCCTTAGAATTTATTCCCTGATGGCCACCATCAGCTGGTCACCCAGGGGCATGGCCATATCATCAAAAGGCAGGGCCCTGAAGGGCACTGACCCATAGTAAGCCCAGGGGGAATTAACGGAGCCCCAAGGTGCTATCGGCCCCATTCCCGCCTGGCTCGGTGTGTGAATGGGTGGCCATCCCACCGCCCCAGTCAACTGGCCTGTGAAAGCCTGCTGACAACATTGTGGCCGCATTCCAGATGCAGCCAGCCCTTGAGAAGCACCAGCTTGAGTGTAGGTAGACTACACCGTGCCTAGGGTGCAGGGGCAGCATCCTGACACCAGGGACCCCATGGCCACGCTTGCCCCTGCTGGGGCCAAGTTGACTTACCATCACTCATGCTTGGTTGAACTGTCACTGCAACCAACCCTGCTTCCACTTGCCATGCTCCTTCAGCCAACTCCACATCACCTTCCTGGACAGGACCTCTGGGAACTTGCTCAGATGCCACCTCATCTCCACTTGCACCAGATGCTCCACCTGAGCCAGATGGACCCTTGAGGGCAGCAAGGTGAGATAAAACATAAAGGGTAGCCCCAGAAGCAAGCCTCGCTGGCCTCTTCCTCTTTGCCTCCATCGAGGCAGAACCTTCCATTCACTTTACCTATTCTAAGGCCGCCAAGCGTGCTAAGATTTCGTGCCAGATTGGTCCTGAATCGTCCTCTTCTGATGATGATAGGGCTACCAGAGGACACCTGGAAATAGGCCTCTTTGCTGGTTGTTTGCCCTTGGAGGGCCCAGCTTCCAGGCACCCTAAAATGGCCAGTAGCAAATGGCTGACCTTAACAAAATGGGCTGGGCTATTCCCTGTACTGTGGCCACCCCCAAAATGGCCACCGGGCTTTCAACCCAATTACCAATACCCAGAAGCCAGGCCCCACTGGGGGCAGTAGCTCTTCAGCAGAATGAGGCCCTTACTAATATGCAGAAAAAGAGGAAGGGAGGGGCAACAAGCCCGTCACCAGCCTGCCTTTAATATGCCCAGAAAGTAAGGGGAGGGGGCCCCTGCCCAGTCACACACTCAATGGGCAGAGAAGGGAAGGTAAAGGCCCTGAATCCCTCGTCCAATTAACACCTGAGCTTGGGGGAGGACTAGCACTCTGCCTGCTGCTAATTAATGTTGGAGGAAGGGCAGTAAAGCTGTTCAAGCCGGCACCAAATTAATGAATAGGGAATGAGGA
The DNA here is from genome assembly GCF_028583425.1 of Eublepharis macularius. Taxonomy (NCBI): domain Eukaryota; kingdom Metazoa; phylum Chordata; class Lepidosauria; order Squamata; family Eublepharidae; genus Eublepharis; species Eublepharis macularius. The sequence continues at coordinate 54,551,394 of NC_072791.1, read as the reverse complement.
GGTGCAGGGTTGTAAAACCCTTTTGGCTGTTCAAGCCAGCACAAAATTATTGAAGAGGGAAAGGGCAGGAAAGCCTGACGGCTATTTAAGCCATCATGAAGAGCTCCCAGCAATCCCATGGCTCCCTCTCCCATACATGCTGTGGACAGTTGCCACCATGTTGAGGAGACCCAGAAGGACAATGCAGGTACAGAGGCAGAAGATGCGGGCAGAAGGCATGTCACTTCTTCGAAGTGCCCCACTCATCCTCCCTACCACTGGAGCAGGGTTCGCACTGCCTCGACGAAGCAGCCCTGGTATATCTCTCCGCTGATGGAGCAGAAGCCACGCCGCTTCCTGGAGGCACCCCCACTGCTCTTCCTCCCAGTTGCTCCGTGTCAAATGGAGGTTTTTTGCCCAGGACTAGGGGCTTGTATATGATAAACATAAGTAGTTACACTATTGCATTTGCATTTGTATGAAGAACATTGATTGATAGTGGGTATAGTGTTGTTGCGGGGATTATTGCTTTGGTCTGTGTCAAATGGTGGCAGGGGCTGCAAGCAGGGGACACACCACTTCCTGAAGGTGCCCCGCCGCTCCCCCTCCTAACTGAAGCTGCAAGGCTGAAGCCTGAGCTCCACATCAGGTATGCGGGCAGGAGCTGTGAGCAGGAGCCGTGCTGCTTTTACAGACTCACAAACGGAGCTACAAGGCAGGAACCACTGTTTGAGTACTTCTGCTGGGAGAGAGGCAACATGTGCACTTCCTCTCTAACCGAGCATGAGGCGCAACTGAGATGCCAAGGTGCAGAGCAGCCTTATAAGGCCTCGGGCTCTGCCCCTCGCAGTATGCCTGGATAGCAGGGAAAGCACCAATTCTCAATGGTCTGTTTTCATATTTTTGTTAACATTTTTGTTTCCCGTTCATTAATTTTAAAACTCGCTAGTGCACCAAAATCTTTCAGCTCAGCCATCAATATTTCAATCCTCTTTTTTTTGTTCTTTCTTCTCTTTCTGTCCCCCCTCCTTTTACTTTCTATTCCCTATTTTCTATCTAAAAAATAAAGATTTTATAAATGAATATATATATATATATATATATATATATATATATATAAATTCAATCCTCTTTAAGAGATCCTCCAAAACTAAAACCAAGTCATCTGCAAAGGCTCTTAACTTGTAAGTTTCTTTTTAAATCATTACTCCCCCATCCTCTCAATCTGTATTATATCTCTATTTGATATCTCAAGAACCAAAATAAACAGAATTTTGTCGTGTTCCTTTTTGAATCTCACAAGGTTTAGTTAAATTTCCATGGATAATTATTTTATCTGTCTGTGAAGTATAAATTGATTTCACCTATTTAATTATATTTTCACAAAATTCATATCTTCAAGAACCTTCCAGTTCAAATTGTCAAAGGCTTTCTCAGCATTTAGAAAAATCAAAGCTGCTTCTTATTTATTTATGTTTTTCCAAATACTCCAAAATATCTAATACAGTTCTGACATTATCTTTAAACTGTCTCTTAGGTAAAAAGCCACATCGATCTCCATAAATGAAATGTTGCAGAAATAACAATCTTTCCACTAAAATTGTAGTAAACAATTTACAGTCATTTTTCAATAATGAAATTGGTCTATAATTTCTTGTCAGAGTCTTGTCCTTCTTTGGATATCACTGTTATATTGGCCTCTTTCCAGGTCTCTGGCTTCATTCACCCCCCCCCCCCCAGTAAAATCAAGTTCTTTTACATTGGAGAGGTTATAAAATTTCATCTTAAAATATTTATAATACAAACCCGAAAGACCATCTAGTCCCAGAGCCTTTCCTAGTTTCATCTTCTACTACCTCTTTAATTGTTATTGAACCATTCATACTTTGTCTTTGTTTTTCTGTAATTTTAGGTAAATTTTGATTTCTGATGTATCTGTCTATTTTCATCACAGAGACATCTTGTCTTTTATACCAATTGGCATAATATTTATAAAAAAAAATTCAAATAGCCCTATTGGCCATTAAAACAATATCTCCTACTTGTAATTTCAATATCATTTTTCTTTCCTTTCTCAATTTATAAGCCAGTCATTTACCTGGTTTATTTTCAAATTCAAAATGTATTTGTTTAACAGAATCCAATTTTATGTCCATTTCCCTTTTTAACATGGATAACTGTTGCTGTAAAAGTTTTATCTTTTGATCTTGCCTCTTCTTCTTCAGTTCAGAATCTTGCCATATATGGTGCCCTTATAAAAGTTTTACTTGCAGGCATTAGTAGGATTTAGTGATGGTGCTGTTCTTTAAGAAGTATATGTTTTAATGTTTTTATTCTACTATATTATTGGTTTTTAATGTTTGCATTCCTATTTTAATATTGTATTACTGATTTTAATGTGCAGAGGAGTTAGCCGTGTTAGTCTGTGGTAGCAAAATCAAAAAGAGTCCAGTAGCACCTTTAAGACTAACCAATTTTATTGTAGCATAAGCTTTCGAGAATCAAGTTCTCTTCGTCAGATGCCTGATACAGAGACTGGTCAAATACAGAAGAGGAGGAGAGAGAAGAGGCAATTAGGGGGAGGAAGGGGGAGGGTGCAATCAAAACATTCCTTTGCTAGTATATGTAAACATCTCCTTTTAGTGTGTGTATCAGTTGGCTTCAAAGGAGTTTGCCCTGTTAGTTTGTAGCAGCCAAACAGCTAGACCATCCAATTCCAATGCAGTATGGGCCTTCGATAACCACAGCTCTCCCTGCCAGATGCATCTGACAAAGAGATCTGTGGTTCCCGAAAGCCCACGCCAGGTGCCACTGAGCTCCCCCAGACCCCACCTCTGTAAAGGAAATCTGTTACCTGTGGTAATGTGATAACCATTCATAGTCCCTATTCAGTCCCAGCTTGACAGAGTCAAATTTGCATATGAATTCCAGTTCAGCAGCCTCCTGTTGGATTTTGTTTTTGAAAGGTTTCTGTTGAACTACAGCGACCTTTAAGTCTTTGATGGAATGTCCTGGTAGATTGAAGTGTTCTCCCACTGGTTTCTGGACGTTTCCATTTCTAATGTCCGATTTGTGTCCATTTATTCTTTTGCGTAGAGTTTGGCTGGTTTGTCCAATGTACAGAGCAGAAGGACATTGTTGGCACATGAGGGCATATATAAGATTGGAGGATGAGCACTAGCAAAGGAATGTTTTGATTGCACCCTCCCCCTTCCTCCCCCTAATTGCCTCTTCTCTCTCCTCCTCTTCTGTATTTGACCAGTCTCTGTATCAGGCATCTGATGAAGAGAACTTGATTCTCGAAAGCGTATGCTACAATAAAATTGGTTAGTCTTAAGGGTGCTACTGGACTCTTTTTGATTTTAATGTGGTATTTATATTATTTTAATAATGTTTTTTATATGTATGCTGTATACTGCCTTGAGCACTAAATATGATAACAAGGTGGTATATGACTTAAACAAACAAATAAAATGTATCTTAGGCTAGATAAAATTATTGTATTTATTTATTTATTATATTAGATTTTTAATCCGCCCTCCCCGCCAGGTGGGTTCAGGGTGGAGTACAACATTTCAAATTACATAAATACAGGTAAAAACAGATAAAACAGTATACAAATAACATCAAAACAACTTTATACAATACAGCTTCTCTTCAGATGGTGATGATAAAATACTGCTTTTCAAGCCCTGGCTCATATGTAGGGTGGTGGACAGATCTTTAGTGTGGCCAGTGGGGGCCCAACCTAGCCTCCACCATATGCCTGATGAAACATCTCTGTTTTACAGGCCTGGCGGAAAGATAATAAATCCTGCCAGGCCCTGGTTTCCTCAGACAGAGAGTTCCACCAGGTTGGTGCCAGGACCGAAAAGGCCCTGGCTCTGGTCGAGACCAGGTGGGCCTCCCTTGGGCCAGGGACCACCAACAGTGGTTTATTTGTTGAAGGAAGCATCCTCTGGGGTACATATGGGGAGAGGTGGTCCTGCAGATATGCTGGGCCCAGTCCGCATAGGGCTTTATAGGTCAACACCAAAACCTTGAACCGGACCCAGTACTCAACTGGTAACCAGTGCAGCTGGCGTAGTATAGGTGTTATATGTTCCCTAATTGGGACCCTTGCAATTACTCACACAGCTGCATTTTGGACCAACTGTAGCCTCCGAATGAGGCCCAGGGGAAGCCCTGCGTAGAGCGAGTTGCAGTAGTCTAATCTAGAGGTGACCATTCCTTGGATCACTGCAGTTAAGTCATGGGTTGATAGGTAGCGGACAAGCTGCCGGGCCTGTCTTAGAAAAAAGAAGACCAGGCAACCACTGCGACCTGTGCCTCCATAGTCAGGGAGACATCCAGGATCGCCCCCAGGCTCCTAGCTCTCGAAACTGGTGCAAGTAGTGCTCCATCAAGAGCAGGAAGCCGGAGTCCCGTGACCATGGCCCCCAGACCCACATGCAGGACCTCCATCTTTGTGGGATTTAATTTCAACTGACTCTGCTTCAACCATCCAGTCACAGCTTCAAAGGCACGCTCCAAGACATCTGGGGCAGAGTCGGGCCGGCTGTCCATCATCAGATATAGTTGGGTGTCATCAGCATATTGATGACACCCAAGTCCAAAACTCCGCACCATAAAAGAATTTCTTTTATAATTTCCTGTATTGCACTGATGTGTTTAATAAATGTTCAAAATGTCCCTGTGTCAGAATGGCATGGTATTTCATGGTATTTCTAAGGATCTTAGAAATACCATGAAATACCATGCCCATCATGGGAAGCAGCACATCCAACTATGATTCAGGGCACATACTTCCATTTTTAAAGCTGAGCTTCACTTTCAATGCAGCTTATCATAGCATTCATGTGTTCCCACTTAAAGCAGTACATTGTGGGCCACCAGTGTCATTACAGTCTTTCATGCTTTCCACATAAATTATAAATAAATCACACACATACGCCATAAATCCAACATGTTCTATAATATCCTATGTGTCTTCATGGCAAATACATGCCATCTTTAATTTAAAGGAGGAAGTCCAGATAATAGTTGAATATGATATAATGTTTTTGAAGAATAAGTTAACCCATAAATCTGGACACTTAGAAACAAAGGTGCAATGGCTGTGCTGTCTGGAAGCTTCACTGAAAGATGTACTAAATAATGGAATATGTTGATTGTTAGTGAATAATGGTACCATTTATATTTCATCTTTTTTGAAAAGCATTGGAATATATGATCAAATTTTCCATTATGCACACCAGTTATCTTTATCATTGAATAATCTGCCTTAAAGAATCTATTTTAATTTAAGCCTCTGGTTTTCTTCCTGTCAGTGAGGTATATATTGAGCTGTGTAAGCAATCTTTTGGCATAACTCCTCTTGCCTGTAAGTGGGGTTATCAGAATCTGGTCCATTCTGAATAGAACTCAATAAATCTTCCCTGAATTGCTCTCTTTAGAGGAATCTCGGTAGCCAGATGTTGATTGTGTACACATTGTTTTGTGTTGCTTGCATAAACATTATAATCACATATAGACAACAGCAGAGCTACAATATTTAGAAAACATTTTTCACACCTCCTTATTAAGCAAGACTATGAAAATTATGACTCATCACTGCACCATTGTTTTTGCCTGTTTTCTTGTGCTGGTTGAATAGTCATAGACAGCTGGTATTAATACAATAGGTAGTGCTTAGGGAATTAATGGGTAATGTAGAATATACTACAAAGGTATCTGTCAACTGGAACAATAAGCCCCATGATCGAAGAGGTATATATTTGAAAATTGTGCTCAAATGAGAGTTTTTCCAAGCAAAAAGACATACCTTGACTGCAATGCAAAATTAGTTTTTAACAATTGTGAGAAGTCTGCCAAAAAAACTGCTTTTATTTTATTTGTGATCATGAGAGCATTTAAGCGACTAGGAGTAGGCATATACGTGCTCCTTTTCTCTTTTCTCCTATCAAAACAACACTAGTGCGCTTATGCTCTAGGGAGATTTGTATAGAATCTGACGCTTGTATCAGCGCCGAAAAAAAACAACAAAATTACAGTCTGAGGTGATGCAAATGATATCCTTGGTGCATCTTCCCAATGCTCCTGTGAGGCTCTTGACAGCTGATGGTTGGATTAAACAAAAAGACCAGTAACTTATGACTATTAGCTCAAAGCAATCATCTCTCATTATTTCAATTACATGGGTAAATGCATGCAATCATGTATCAAATCACTTTTCCCTTTTGAAGAGGTTCTTTTCAGAGTAGGATTTCTGCCAGAAAAAAATGTGCAAATATTTACACTGGTTTTTCATCCAACTGCACCTTTGTTTGGCAAAACTACCCGATGGCTACAATTCTGAGTGATATTTTGAAAAAAAGAAGGAGGGGGGAGAAAAACAAAAAGGGGGAAATTGGAAACAGTGTACAGTTTTTTTTTTTTTGGTACCTCATTAGCAGTCTGAAAAGGAGACACCTTCCATTACCTATTGCTATCTGACCTGTCAGGATGAATGTGGCTCCTTTTCCTTAAATCACACTACCTGTGAATAGAACTCTGCTGGCCAATTCAAGGCTCTTTAGGCAACTGTGATTGATGACTCAGTGACTAGGAGAAAATTGCCTACAATGAATTATTCATCAAGCTATCTCTTTGCTGTTAAAGTAGCTGACAGGAAAGTTCTGACACTGCCTAAGCACAATTCACTTACAAATCAGTTACAAGGAAATATTAAAAATAGCTCCCTGCTACAGCATACCATCACAGTATCAAGTTGGGGCTTTTTGCAGCCTGCATCATGGAGAACACGATCAGTCCTTCCCATGGAACTAATCGCAGCAAAGGCTGTGATGAAAGAAAAAGAAGCAATGTCAGCCAGAGAGGCTTTGAAACAATATGTTGTTTTTGATGACTTTTCACTCCATTTCAAGGCAGACGGCTAATCAAGCGTGTGGCAATATTGAAGCATTTGCACATTCAAATCAATACTAATTGTTATTTGGGTATGCCTTGTGCTTTAGTGCATGCAACACTATACATCAGGAACAACAACAAAAAGGATCTAAATAGGGAACTTGTTACCAGAAAATTTGACTAGCAGATGAGAGGAAGGAACATCCTTTTTTGAAATGAAAAAGGCTTAGCACTGAACCTAACCTCATAAAGTACAATTGTCTTGTAATGAGGACTGTATGAGGTGCTATTTGAAGGCCCATACTCTGGTGGTGGTAGTTTACAGGGTGAAATGAGTAAGCACACTGATCACTTTCTGTAAATGGGTAAAACTATTGCATACAATGCACCAGCCATTGAATTCAAAATGCCAAACTTACACTGATTTTAATTGCTCTGGATTGCACCCATTGTTACTACTATTGGGAATTATTCTATTCTCTTGCTCTAATCAAGCTCCAGAAACTTGTGCTAAATCAGGCAAATTCTCTCTTTCAGCCCATGCATCAGCATCCCAGCTTTTGACTGCTGACACAATATTTCTGCATAGCTAACAATGGGATGTGGAGCTTACTGGAGACCAGCATTTTAGAGAACATCAAAAAGATGTGGAAGGAGGCATAATCATTAAATAGAACCTTCTATCTTAATATGACCCGTTCAGCAATAGAATATCCTGCCTAGAGAGATGGTAGTGGAAAAGAGCAAGAGTCCAGTAGCACCTATAAAACTAACACAATTAGTGGCAGAGTATGAGCTTTCTAGAAAGAGATGGTGACATCCATCCATTCCTTGGAGGACCCGGAAAAGGTTCACATGAATGCTTTTGGTGTAAGATATCCTATATTAGCATAGGGGATTAGATTGGATGTATCTTCCAGCTGTGATCTTAGGATCCATCTTGTGTTCCAAAGTATATTTACTTAGAAATAAGTTCAACTCTAATCAATGTGAATTCAGGTTGCTATATTTTTAATTCACACATGTTAAAAGTTTTGTTATTGAGGGTTGATCTAGTGCTTTGTGTATGGTTGGAGAACTGAAAAATGCAATCATGTTGAACTCAGTTTGTCTATGGAGATGGGGGGCTGATGGCAAGTAGTTATTTTATCAATGTACATGAACTGCCAGTGCTTCTGACTTCCCTTTTGGCTGAGCTTTATGCCATCAACAATAAATAGAGAAGTGGTAGGCTTTCCAGGTATCTATCTCATTTCCAGACCTGAAGATATTCAGCAGCTCAAGTGAGCTCTTTCATCATTTTGCTTTCCATGTGAAACTGACTGAGAGCCTGAGCTTGCCAGAATCAATATTATTGCTAAGCCACAAATAAGCCAGTAGAAGGGACTTGAAAATCAATTAGCTAATAAGCCAGTAGAAGGGACTTGAAAATCAATTAGCTCAGTGGTTGATAGCTGCCCAAGAATTTATTTTTTCATTTCTGCCCAACTAGAAAAACTCCACTACCTCTAAGAACAGAAACCATTACAACATAATCAACAGTTCCCACAAAGATCTGAAAGGCATTGGTAAAAAGTGACTAAATCACATCACTTTCTGAACAATAGCTAGAAGACTCGGTTGCCTTGTTTTCATGATTATCTACAATGTAGAGAATAAATCCAGAATACAATTCCAGCGTTTCTTCTGTTTTGATGCCTATTATTCATAAGTGAGTTTTATTCTTCATGGAAACTTAATTTAAGCCAAGCCATGGAGTTTATTTTACAATCACTTTTTCTATGAGGCACAGCACAATGGGCATAGCCCATAGATATGCAACAAGAAATTGATTGGACTTTTTGTTTATATTTCAGTTATTTGAGTGGCATGTAGACACAGCTGGTGTTCTCTGGATGACAACCAGTTCCTTGAAAGGAAGCATGGTGTAGTGATTAGGGTGTCAGACTAGGACCTGGAAGACCCAAGTTTGAATCCCAGCTTCACCATGGAAGCTTGCTGGGTGACCTTGGGCCTATTACATACTTTCAGCCTAACCTACCTCACAGAACTGTTGTGAGGATAAAATGGAGAAGGGAAGAATGTTATGAGCTACTTTTGGTCATTACTAGAGATGAGCACGAACAGCAATGTGAACTAAAAAAAGCCACGAACAGCCCAATCAGCTGTTCGTGAACAAGCTGTTCATGAGGCCCCATTCTAAATGAACAGGTGGTCATTGCAAGCCTAGTTCATTGCTGTCCGTTACTGTTTGTCAAGCCAGACAATCTGTCACCAGCAATCAATTCCCTTGGCAACTTAGGCAGGAACTGCCTGAACTCTGTCTGAACTCCTGCTGTTGCCCTGGAAAGCCCAATTTAGCTTGATAGACAGGTCTTCCTTTCAAGTGTGGCACTCCAAATTTGTTACAAGGAAACAAAGAGCAGGGGGGAGGGAGGCTCCAGCTCTGGTTTTGCAGACAGTGATAGAGAGATAGTTGCTGTGGGCATTTTGAGAGAGAGACAGGGAGAGTGCATTGGCGCTTGAATTTTCTTTGTATGTGGTGGGATAAGGATCTACTTCTTCAAGTTCCAGGGCTGCTGCCAGGCTCTGGGCCAAGGTATTATTTATTACTGGTACCTTTCCTGCTGCCTGCTCAGGAAAGGTTTCTGGAAGTGGTGTGGTAGGGATCTACCCCTTCAGGTTCCAGGGCTGCTGCCAGGCTCTTGGCCAAGCTATTATTTATTATTAGAACATTTCCTGTTGTCTGCTCAGGTAGGGTTTCTGGGAGTGGTGTGGTAAGGATCTTGATGGCTGGAGGAGAGCCTGCTGGCCCCCATGAACAACAAACAACGAACATGTTTGTGAACAGGTCACGTTCATCAATGTCCGTTGTTCGTTGTTCATAGATGGCAACGAACAACGAACACCATGCTTGTTTGTTTTTCCTGTTCGTGCCCCTGTCTAGTCATTACTGGGGAGAAAAGTAAGATACAAATGAAAATAAATAAATACTTTGTTAAATCTTGCAGACCTAAATGGGTATAACTTGGTATAAGATTGCACAGTTAGTGATCCACTTCCATTCCTGTCTATCTGGATGAGATAGAATGGCAGTACTATCCTGTCCAGAAGGCTAAGGCCTAATTCATAGGTTGGATTGGCCTCATAGTTTCCTTTATCAGTGCACTAGCACCACGTAAAAAGGAGAGCTGTACAGTAGACTGCTATTCCAGTCACTGTTTCACAATTATGGTCAGCTTTACTGTAGGTTTGCCAATGGTTTTGCATGGGCATCAGTCCTGCTTACTTGAGCTATCTTGTAGTGAGTGACTAGAGATGGATGGATTTCCACAAATTCTATTCTTCCAATTTTAAGAAGATAGCATATTGTTTATATCATTACCCAATAGTAACCACAATTATGCTATTGCATAGTATAATTAAGTATAACTTAGTTTAAATAAGTATAACTAAATTCTCCCAAATTGATTTCTTCTTGACTGAAGTATGTGTGCGCCACCACATGAATAAGACCAGTTGCATTGGTCTTGCCAACATAATTATCATTCACCAGGAATTAATGTATATCAGAGGGGAAAGACCTAAGTCACCAGGGTCAGCCATATGGTAGTAATTAGTATTCAGACCCAACATTAGTAAGTGGCTCCTATTGGACAGCATCTATCTGAGAAAGGGGCCTAGATCCTATTGAAATAATTTTAGTATGTCCCTGTTTAACTGAGGGCAGAACTACAACCTAAATGGTTAAACATGGGAATAAAGACACAAAACTAAGCCTTTTTGTGAAGAAAGTGCCCTGCATGTGGGCATGCTAAGTTCCCAAACAGGGCCAGGAAGAAATGATTCCTGCATGCCATTGATTTTGTGAAATGTTCTGTGATTCTACTGCTTGACCCCACAAAATGCCAGGGAACCAGAGATGTACATGCCATTGCCTTTATACACCCTCATAATGTTGGAAACAAAGATAGGCAAGCACGGGCAAGTTCTTACCTTCCCTATAACTTGAAAATCTATAGGAAAAGTGAGAGTCTAAAGAAGTGCACCATAAGGCACAAGTTCTCCATGCTCAATTGCCTCAAACGTAAACCATGCCTTCTCACTATTTTACTTGGGAGAAGAATTCACCTCATAGGCATCTTAAGGCATGTCAAAGCCAATTTTCTCCCTTTTCCCACAGGTGACCACAAGCCTCCAAGATGGAAAAAGTGTGCTCCTGAGCCCCAACTATTTATTTATTTGTGGCCATTTTGGGGGACTTTAATGCCTTGAGCCAAGCATACAATGTTCGTCTCCTATGTGGTACCTTCTGGCCATATAACCATGCCTTTTCCTCCCTTGTAAGGTTGCTGATACAAGGGCTGGAGTGTCACGGCAGTCATCCCTTTGCATGAGCCTGGTATTTCCAAACTAGAACAGAAGAGTAATGAAGATAACAGTAGCCCCCAGAGAAGCACTCCAGTCCCTGTGCTCAGGCTTAGGGCTTTCATGTTTCCATGAATTGCAAAGAAAGCATTAAGATGCACATTTGGATGCTCAGCTGATGTATGCTTTCTTCTGATTCAGCTAAGGAGGTCCAGGCCCTGAATCCTCCTCTCTTGTTCATATTGGATCAGGTTGTGGAAAAATGGACCCAGGGTGGTACAGCTGAGTAAAGGAAGAAAGATCTCACTCCTCTCTGCACCTTATTTTTCCAAAGGTCTGTATCTGAAATGTAGTGTTTAAAATCCAAACTATGCTAAATACATCATTATTTTGACTGTAAATACTACTTTTCAATTTTAGTGGATTTTTGTTACTTCTTACCTTTTTATTAAAATATAAAAGGAGGAAGGGATAGCAAAATACTCAAGCAGTAGAATTTATTTGTAGGTCCTTTAAATAGCAAATAATTCCTTTGTACAGAAATGGTTCCTTGCCCATCCCTTTTTCAGATATTGTAGTCAGTTATCATTTGCCAGCTTGCTTGTTTACAATGAAATGTGGTGTGTCCCCTTCCAGTCTTCTAGTTTCTGCCATGCCATGGAATGTAACATATATTTGATAATCTTACTATTTTGAACCCAAATAATTAACATTTTTTTTGTTCTGATATCTCGAGCCATCTGCTACTAAATGTAACAGGAGCACTTGTAGTTAGGCTGCAGGAATGAATGCAAATAAAAAGGACAGCACATTTTTAATCTGAAAACAATCCCCAACAGTTATTAAAGATACAAATGCCAGAAAAAAAGATTATATGCATGCTCTAACAAAGGATATATATTTAAAAGTCGTTTCACCCTTTTGTACTGTGCAAACCATCACGAGTCATAGTATTTTCTTTGCTGTTAATGATTGCCATTCCTTGCCCTGGCAGTCATTTTTCATTGCAGTTATATAATGTTTTAACAATGGTAGCTACCTATTTATCTTGGCTTTATTCAAATCCATTAAACCATTAAACCAATCAAGAATGTGGGTGACTATAATGCAATGTGCATCACATTTGTTTATAAATCTCTGGATATATTTTAAAAAGGAAATCACTTTTTTTTCCAAATTAAGGGATTCTTTTGGCTGCAGGGTTTCACAGTATACAAAGATTCTCTCTTTGATCTTGCATTTTAACATCTGATTAATTAGTAGCTGGGGAGGAGTCAAGCTATTTTGAGACACCATTGTCCCATAAGTAACTCCACATTGGTACAAATGCGCTAAAATAGCAGCACAATTAACACTGTACTTATTGCAACACATTTGTGCAAAATGTTAGTAAAATCTGGAAGTTGATTGGAGCTGTGAAAAACCTTCCTAGTGTTCAGTACCTCCCAATGTAAGCTATTCACAGGACAATTAACCTTCACTTACAGATCTGCAGATCTGAAAATAAATATGCTGGAGAAGGCAGAGGACTGACAACATGGTTAATGCAAATTAATGGAATGACAAATCTTTTTTTTTTTTAACTCCAGGCAGGGACTCCTTTATATTTAGTTATGAGGTCTGATACTCTTAATCTTTTTTTCTCATTCTGATGACTCATGGTTCACATTTTTTTTGGTACGGAAATAGTTTATTGTAAAAGATTTATTTTGCTATATTTCATTTTTTTGCCCTCTTGAAACCATAAAGTAATACAATTTTGAAAATACATGACTGACAGCTCCAGAACACTAATGGAATCCATTTCACAATTATATTTGCTCACTATACTGTCCCCCACCCCTTTCTCTCTCTCAGAACTAAAGATCATAGCTAGCATCTCCCAGTGCCGAAATGTCATAGACAGACAGATTTTTAACAAGAGCAAATTCAAGTGCAGCTTTCAGACCAGTCAAGCCCAAGAGACAAGGAGGAGGGCAGCCCTTCCTCAGCCGTTCTTCTCCTTGCATTAGCCTTTCTTACTCAGGCTCCATTGACCTGTCAGAGACATCAGAGTGATTGACTGCCCTGGCAGATGTGCCGCTATAACAGGTAACTTGATCATCCAGCCCCATCTGTCTCTCAGCCCTCTTCAATTCACACTTTGGGGGAAAAATTAAGATGAGGGGAATTCTTTGTTGTGATTTCTTTTCCCTTAAAAAAAACAAACAGGATATATGTATCTCATTAAAAAAATGTACATTGGTTAAATTGAGGTGGATGTATAAGCGCTTAGTTGCAAATACCCATTTGGGGAGACAAACAGCTGGCAGTGTTTCAGTGTTCTTCTTTTAAAGGGTTTAACAAGATTCTGAGAATTCCAAACAACACTGGATGGCAGGAGCATAGGCTAAAATTAAGGGAAGCTTTTAGAACCACCCATGGAAATAATAGAATGATGTTTGAAAGATAACAGTTTCAAATGTGAGCGAGACAGATGGGCTGTTTAACTGTGCTCAGTGAGAGGAGGGGAACTGATTCAGTAGGAGCATTTTCACGTCTTCTCTTCAGTGCCCACCGCCTGGCAAATGTTGTGACATCATTAAGCCGAACTGCTGATTTTCAATGGGTCTTGAACAAGAATGGGCAGGGGTAACTCAAGCTTCATGCTGAAATGCAGTTAACTAATTTACTAGTGTCACTATTTCTGATAATTACTTTTCGCCAAAATATTTTGCTGTGCTTGTGTGCAGAGGATTTCATTCTACAAGTCAACACCCCAAGTGTTGTAGCCTCACAGGATCTATCAACAGCTTCTATTAAGAGAGAATATCATCTTGGTGAGAGCGGTGGCTAACACTTCCTTTCTGTTTCTTAGTAAAGTCTACTGCATCAACTCACTAGCAAAGAATGTGCATTGGCAGGGATAACACAGTTCAAAATATAAGGAGAAATAACATACTGAAGCAAGCAAAACAAGGTAGAATGAATGACAACTGACAAAAAGTAAGTGTGCTACTTTTTTTTTCCAAACAAGGAATAAAAATATGGTAAGTGTATATACATAAGGCACTGATGGGATTTGAAAAGATAAATATTGGGGGGAGGGAGGACTCGATAAAAAGTAATGGAGAAGAGAAAAACTTCACTGTTTTGAGGAGAACAAAATCAAGTGCTAAATTTGCATCAAGGAACTACTGACAGGCCAATCCTATGCATATTTACTCAGAAATACATCTCAATGAGTTCAATGGGCTTACTCCTAAGTTTAAAAAGCAATAAATATTTAACTTCTATACTCATGAGGAATTAGAGAGGTAATTTATTGGCTAATATCCTGGGAGTAAAGAGCACAGTTCCAAAGAATTACACACCTGACCACACTGTAGGCTCTCTTGTACCAACATTTAATTAGTTCTTAACTAGAGATGGGCAAGATCTGAATTACAATTTCAAAAAAACCCCGATTTTGGCGTTTTCGCCATCGTGACTCAGCTAATTGGCTCTGTCCATGGCAACCCATCCAGCGGTCAGGAGTTTGCTTGTTTGGGACTTGATTGGATGGGTCAGTTTCTGTTTGGAATTGCAGACACTCTGGCGCTAGTAATTTATTCCTGGGGCAATGGAGTCAGGGAAATGAGCTGTGTTTGCCCTCCTTCTGTTGCCCTCAAAACACGAATGGAAGCCCAGCTTTCCTTGATTAGCAGGCTTCCTTCCAACCACGGAACAGCAACCCAGGGGAGGGAGGGGGAAGGGGGTGGGCACAAAGGAAAGGCAAAAGGCAGCACGGGAGGCTGGGAGGCCACCTGCACCGTTTGCCTTTCCCCAGGACAAGGGGCGCATGGGAAGCCGGCCGCCCCTTGTCCTGGGGAAAGGCAAAAGGCAGTGCGGGTGGCTGGGAGGCCGCCTGTGCCGTTCGCCTTTCCCCAGGACAAGGGGCGCATGGGCAAGCCGGCCGCCCCTTGTCCTGGAAAAAGGCAAAAGGCAAAAGGCAGTGCTGGTGGCTGGGAGGCCGCCTGCGCCATTCGCCTTTCCCCAGGACAAGTGGCGCGCGGGCAAGCCAGCTGCCCCTTGTCTTGCGGGGCAGGGGAATGGCGCGGGCAGCCTCCGAGCCACTCGCGCTGCCACCAGCTCCGCAGCGCACCAGGACAGCTGGCTTGCTGCGTGGGTGGGGGTGACTCAGGAGCGCACGCGTGCGCACAAGAGCCTGACTACGGTTGCCCTGGGCGCTGGCCTCCCCGATTCCCGATTGCGGACCAGAAACGAGAGTTGATCGTTTAGAATCAGTGGCCTGCGTTCGGCAGCAGCCCAGATCCACGAACGGCTGAATCGGATTTTTTTTTTGATTGGGCCCATGTCTATTCTTAACTTTCTGGCGAACCTCTTCCCCAATTATGATCAATTCAAGTTTAACACAGTGAGTCCCACATATTTATGAAGTTTGGTTTTTCTTAGTATCAAGATGTAAAAAACCAAGGATTTTAAATACCCTGCAATGGGAGTTTTGTAGCCCTGGATTGGACAAAGGAATGTGATGCCTTAGGAATGTCATAGATGGGAAATCTGAAAAAAATCTACACTAGAGGGGAGCACAAATTGAAATAAGAACTGAAGTTAATCATGAACCAGGCCGGTTCATTTGGTTTGCGAACTGGTGGTTTGTGGAAGCTCATTTCTCATGTACTGTGACGAATTTTAGCCCAGTTCATTTGGTTTGTATTTATCACTGCAGACAGCCTGGCACTGATCAATCAGTTTCCTAGGCAACGGGGTGGGTTCTTTGCAGACCTTCTGCTGACCTGGAAGTGACGTTTTCACGAACCGAATGTACCAGGGCAAGTTTGTGAAAGTTTGTGGTTTGTGAAATGCGACGAACCACAAACTGCAGTTTGGAATTTTCCCAGTTCATGCCCATCTCTAATCTACACTAATGGAATTCATGGAAAACCATCCTTGTGCCTTCATGTAACCTGACTTCCTGTCATTCCCTAACTGCAAAAGTTATTTATTTTTATTTAATTTATACCCCACTGTTCTTCTCAAAGGGGATATAAAGCAGCTTACATGTTCTCTCCTTCATTTAATAACAATAATAACAACAGCAGCAGTGTGCTTATATACCACCTTTTTGGATAGATTAGTGCCACACTCAAACCTGTGAACAAAATTTTATTATTATCCTCACAATACAGCTGGGGCTGAAAGGCATGGCTTCCCTGATGCCACCTGCAGAGTTCATGGCAGTAGTAGGAATTGAACTGGCAGAGTGCTGATTTGCATCCCAGCCTCTTAACCATTATGCTGCAGAAGCATTGTATGCTTACAGAAACCCATGAGGTAAGTTTAAGTTAAGAATGTGTGGCCCAAAGTCACCTAATGAGCTACCATGGCAAAGTGGGGATTTGAACATGGATCTCCCAGATCCGGAGTCCATCACTCTAACCACTACACCACTTCTGATTCCATCCTGAATCTACTTCTGCCTTATGGCCTACAGAGTCACAATCCTTTGAGTTCATGATTCAAATATACACAGAATGTATTATGAAAGAGTATAGTCATGGTACCTCTCTCAGTACTTCTACTCTACAGGGATGTGCAAAAATAGCAGTGGTTGCC
This sequence comes from Eublepharis macularius, assembly GCF_028583425.1. Taxonomy (NCBI): domain Eukaryota; kingdom Metazoa; phylum Chordata; class Lepidosauria; order Squamata; family Eublepharidae; genus Eublepharis; species Eublepharis macularius. Next base: position 54,534,540 of record NC_072791.1, on the reverse strand, counting down.
AAGATTATATCAGGGAGTTTTGTCCAGACTTTCTACCTTATCTTTCCTTCTCTCTGATTCAGCTAATAAATCCAATGTATGGGCTTGCTGGCTATTTCAAAGTGTGTTCCTATTCGATTTGATTTGATATCGGTGGTATCAAGAGTCAAGGCTCCCTTCTCCAGATAACTCTGACCCTCAAAAGCTTAAACCCTGAAAATCTGTTTGGTTTCTCAGGTGCCACCGGCCTCAAATCCTGCTGTTCTACTTCAGACCAACACCGCTACCCACCTGAACCTATCTGCTTTGTCCATTCTACTGGCTTCAGCCATTTGCTGCTAAAACAAATTTGAAGCTTTGAGTAAAGAACTTTACAGGCATTTATTAGCCTCCAGCCTTTCTCCTTCTGCTCCCCCTCTGCCCACTAAAAAGAAAAGTAAGTACAACAATACCAGTATATCTCTGATGACTCTTTTTCATATTGCTGCACAGGACAGGGTTGCCTAGATGTATAAAGGCAATACAAGTGACCGGTAGGGAAACATACTGTAATTCTGTTCCATCCCACTTTGTCTTTTCATCACTATTATATATTTAAACAAGGAGGTGATCTGTTGCACTGCTCTCCCCTCCCCAAACCAAGAGGAAAAGCAAACAAAAAGATGCCTTGCTTATATGAATAAACTAGGAGTAGATAGCTACACAACTTGAACTTGCTGTCTGTGTACCATAGGAGGTTCATGGTCATTTTAAAAATATTGCAAAAGCAGAAACTGGAAACCTTTAAATAAGAGCCATCTTTTGATATTGCTGATGATGTATGTCCTCTATGGTTTTTTTTTAGCTTCTGAGATTGTATTTTAATTAAAAAGATGGATGGGTTTGTTGGACATGGTATAGTCCAGGATATCAAATGTACTAAGAAGCTAAAGTATTTATTTTAGATAGCTTGCACAAGACCAACACAGTCCATGGAATCCAAAGTATTATTCACAGCTTAAAACTTAATTATATCACCTCCTCAGTTTACACAAAACACCATGAAATTCAGTTCATAAACATGTAAAATATTCACCTGATTCAGGGAAATAATTAGATAAATGGAAAAATAAACAGAGAACAGTGTAACTTTAAAAATAAGTTAGCAATGATGTTACACAGTGAACAGTGATATATCACAAAGTAACTAAAAAGTGAATTTTGATTTCTGTCTGAATCAAATCCTTTATTTGTGACTTCTTGGGTATCAGTTATGATCTAAGGGCCTTCTAGATGTTATTTGCATTTTACTTGTAAGAACATTGAGTTCTGTGGCCTAGAATGTATAGTGGTAACAGTATTGGACTATAACTGGAGAGACCTGAATTCATTTCCCCATTGTGCTGTTCTTTCTAGGTGGATTTAGGACTCTCAGTATATTCAGCTGAACCATTAGTTGAACCATACTTCACATGGTTGTTGTGAGGAAAAAATGGTGATTTTTTAATACTCGGCTCAAAACACAGCAAAAATGTAATATTTTTTTAAAAATATATAAGATATTGCCCCAAATCTTTAAAAATACTGAAATTAATTAAATGCTATATTTTTTAAAAGTAATTTGACAACAATTTCAGCAGAAACTATCACATAATCTTATTCTGTGGTCCATTTGCATCAGCAGTGAAAATAGAAGTTTGAGCTAAATTGTCAGACAAGGGTACAACAGTCATGTTCTCCCAGAACCTGAGTTCAACTCCTGCCATGACTGAAAGGTGATATCTGTATGTCACTGACAGAGAGAGAACAAAGCACGACCTACTGGCCACCCTCTCACATGGGATCCAGGCTGCCCATTTGTGCAAAGGAAAAGCACTCAACTCTGCAGCATTGCAATAATACTAAGAAGACCCAGTAGCCAAACTCTGTCATGGGTGCCAGGCTTAGGCTTCCATTTAATTGTGATAGCAGGGCCAGTTCTCATCATTGCTGGTGGCTTTAGCTCTGCCAATGAAATAGAATCATAGAATTGTAGAGCTGGAAGGGGTCTTACAGACTATCTAGTCCAACCTCTTGCCCAATGCCTAAAGCATCCCCAACAAGTATTTATTCAGCTGTTCCTTGAAGACTACCAATGAAAAAGAATCATCTGTCATGCACTGGCATCATCCATAATAACAAAGAACTGGGTATTGTGTGTATTCATTGAAGTTTTCTTCACAGAATCCTGTGATAACTATTCTGTTATTCTCTACCACCTATGTGTTTATTTTATTATTATTTATAGGACTGGTCCATTTTGTGATTGATTTTTGCTTGCCATTCACAAAGTGAATGGTTATTGCCATCTAGCAAAGAGAGCATGGCACAGGCCATATTTTGGAAACCAGGACAGGGATATGGATAAGTGGCTGTCAGCAGCAGTTTATTTATTTTTATTTTATTTACGTCATTTATAGTCCGCCTTTCTCACTGAGACTCAAGGCGGATTACACAGTATGAGGTTAATACAATCAGTATCAAGTAAGTACATCTCAATACAATACTATAAGGTAAACATATACAAGTTTAAAGACATAGCATTAGCAAGGATCCAAGACATAGTAGAAAAAACTGAAGCAAAACGTAATCAATTCTAGGACTAACACTTCTGGGAAAACCCAGAAGTGATGTTACACTTCTAAAACACATCGTGTCCAGAGGAACTTGGAAGTGATGTCTCACCATTGCCTCTGGTGTATTTTTCTTTCTTCCACTGGCCACTGGATGGCCAGAAGGCAAATAGTAAGTAACCATACATATTTGATAAGAATGTTGTATATAACTGTTTATGTTTAAGAAAGTCAGAGTTTTTTACTTCAGCTTCTAGAAGTGCTGATCTTTGTCACTCAGCTGTTAGCCTAAGGAAAGAAGAACCTAGCAGGTATTGCATGGGCAGAATAGGCCTGAAGGTTCACTATACAGGAACTTTATAGTGAACAAGTTGCCTCCTGGAGTTGACAGTAACTGAACAACATGAGAGAGATTCTTTTCCATCCTGTTCTCTCTCTCTCTCTCTCTCTCTCTCTCTCTCTCTCTCTCTCTCTCTCTCTCTCTCTCTCTCATACACACACACACACACACACACTGTTCCCTGTGCAAATCCTACGCTGAAACAAATGTTTTAAATGATTTATTCATTCTCTTTATTTTTAATGCTTGCTTTTTAAAATTCTATGGATTGAAGGATTCCCCCCTCCCGTTAAAGTTCTAACTGCTGCTATAGCATCTTTAGGTGTGAGGTAGATAAATCTAGGGTGATGCAGTTAGCAAGTTTAGTTACAACTTTCAAACCAATTTGAAAACACTTTCAGAAAAAATAGCACTTTATGCTACAATAGTTGCACTTCATTTACATGATTTTTCATATGCTCTGTATATGAAGAATGTCCCTTTCTTATGAGGTACTATGTGAGGCTGCTGCTGAAAGAATCTGGTAGGCGTGTCCCTGTTTCAGTGCAAGGGAGCATCTGGTGGCCTCTTTGTGGCACTTTGATACTAGTTAAAATCCACAGCTAGGATGGTGAAAGTCACTAGCTTTTTCTTCAGCACAACTCACACAGCAGTAGGACTTATGTGATCGCTGTGTGTAGTAGGCCTATAAGAGACACAGGCATGAGCAGGCTATTCTGTATAACAGCTAAAGATAAGAGGACTGCCTACAAAACAGAAAAGGCCTTATCATCCTGCCTCTCTTTATGATACACAGTGTGTTGCTACATATATGGTTCCATTAGTGCAGAAGATATTGCCCCCCAAAACTGGAGCAACAAAACAGCTAGGGTATGTCCATCTCTTTAAATGAGAAATAGCTCAAAGAGATAACATGGTAAGGAACAGAGACTGTCATCCTATGGTTTCCCCTTCTCAGCAGCCATCTGAGGGGGCATGGCAGTCATTGGCTGGCAGGCAGGTCAGCTGATGTTCGGATCAGTGCTATATGCAACATGGATGCTCTGTGAGCTGTAAATCAATAAAGGTGTGGCCTCTTTTAACTCCATCATGGTCGTCTGGTGTATTTTGTCACCTTACTTCCTAGCTCTCCTCCCCCTCTCAGCATTGGCCTGCAAATGCTCCTACTGGGTAGTTCAACATTGCTAAAGATGTCATGTTAATTACTTACACTTTAATTCAGAAAGGTTTCATCTATGTGTTTGTCTTTATACTAGTTTTCAAATTTTTGGCTATCATACCCTAGTGTATCTGTTTTCATTGAATGTCCTAACTGTTGATCATACTGTATTTTTGCTCTATGTATGTCCTAACTATTGATTATATTGCAGTATGTAATCCGCCTTGGATCTCAGTAAGAAAGGCAGACTATAAATAAACAGCAACATCAAAAATAATTTAAATAAATGAATCAATTACATGAAATAGGAAGGGTAAGATTTCCATGACATGTTCTCCCTACATTTGAACATATCAAAATAATAACAAATAGATACCACAAATAGCACATGATTTGCGGGGGAGGGGACCTCAATCAGTGGCACCATATTTTTCTCACAGTCTGCCAAATATACAATCATAAGCAGAGGTGCACCTCTGGTTTCCTAACCTTCTTGGGATAATGAGGCAATAGAGACATTACTTCATCCCGGTCCATAGGAAGTGGCAACAAATTCTGGTGGCAATGTTTCTTCCAGAAAGTCATCAAAATCAGGCACTGTATTATTAAATAATTAATTTACTTCCATTATACCCCTTCTTTCTCACCAGTGAAGACCCAAAGTGCTTACCCAAACTCCCAGAGAGGTGTTTTAAATGTCTGGCACCAGATGGTACTCCAACTGGTCAACCTATAAAGTGTCTTCAGTCAGGTACACCATAAAGGAAACAGGTCTAGTGCATTTAGAGATCATTACAAGAACCCAATTCACCCTAGCAGCATAATTTCTTGCCCAGACTAACAGTGCAATCCTATGGAGAGTTACTCCAGTCTAAGGCCATTGACTTCAATGGGCTTAGACTGGAGTAACTCTGCATAGGATTGCATTGTAAGTCTCCAATTAGTAGTGAATGAGGATAACTTTATGCAGGAGCAAGTGTAGTATAGTGTTGAACTAGGATCTGAGAATCCAAGGTTCAAATCCCAACTCTACCATGGAAGTTTTCTTGGTGATGTTGGGCCAGTCACAGACTTTCAGTCTAACCTACCTCATACAGTAGTTATAAGGATAAAATGGAGGAGAGGAGGATGATATAAGCCACTTTGGCTTTCCACTGGGGAGAAAGGCAAAGTTATAAATGAAGTAAATAAAATAATAAAAATACAATGATTAACTTGTTGCCCTTGAAATATGAATGCTTGTGGGCTGACATCAGTGTGTTTAAGGTCCAAGCAGATCATTAGCCTTCTCTTCAGAATAAGGGAAATAGTTGCATGAAGATTTCGGCTGTTGACACAGATTCACACATAGCATATGTTTAAAAGCCTGTAAAATGTTTAGCTTACCTATTATTTTCAGGATTATAATGAGCTTGCCATATAGGCTGGATGCCATAAGAACAGAATTGAAGCCCACAGTCGCTGACTCGCTGCAATAGCAATGAAACTGAATGAACTAGGTATGGAGATGTCTAATAGTCTTTTTGAAAACATCAGATCATGTGAAAAGGACATGTAGCTCTACTAAAAATGTGTAGCCTTCTAAGGATCCCAAAAATCTGCATGATTCAAGGTGTCAGCTCATGACTAGAGGTGTAGGCATGCAGAAGACGGATTATGCTGGATTTGCAGGCATGTTGCACAATATTAAGCTTTCCTCTCAGGGTCTTTGCCAATACCAGAGCATCAAATATGGATTTAGGTAATAGTCTTCATTTGCACAGTATCAAAATGGTCTTCATGAAGAGCATCTAAAATATGAAACCAATGCAACCAGACACATATCCCATAAAGGGTACCCTGAGAGTTCTGATCACTGTGATGCACAATGGATAAAAGCAGACTTACAGATTCCACTGTTGTACCTTGCAGGGTCATGCTTATGACACGACAGAGGCCACTGTCCTGCCTGCAAACTAGTCGCCATGCTCACTGTTCCATCTTGACATGTAGATGGAGTACAACATTCACATATATGAATCAGGGTTGGTCTTAGTGATCCTGGTACCCTGGACAAAAGTCCACAAATCACTGTCCTTCCCACCCTTGCCATTGCCAACCCCCACCTCCACACTCTGGGGCCACCACAGGCTCAAGCAACATGTAACCCCTGCCCCATACAAGCCAGCTGGCTGCTGCCCAAGACCCAGGGAGCTAGGAGTGCATGACAGCTGCCAGCACCAATCCAGCTACCTGAGACCCTGAGGAGGTGGATACAAGCAGTGGCAAGAATTTGTCTGTTCTGCCTCTTCTTTCCCCCTCCATTGAGAGGTAGAGCTATGGGGAGCTGAACTGTCCTGGATGCCCTGCAGTTGCTCCTGGTATGAGTTTATCTTTTCTAAGGCTTGCCTTGTACTTGAGTGAGAAGATTCGTTTTTCGATTCATGCTCAGTGCCAAATAGTTATTCTCAGCAATTTCCACAGCACAACAACTGCTTTTGTGAATCATAGTATTGAGATAGCTAGTTATTTTTGAAATAGCATTATATAAACCAGCAACAAACTAGTCCTTCAAGCCATCATTTAAGATTTGTTAAAACTGGCAGTGCTCTGACATCTTCCTGAGTACAGACACAAACTATGGGGTTCCATTTCCCTAACATGGAGTCTACAGCATTTTGCAATCATTGAAAGGGCAGCATAAAAAATTGCTTTTGTGATGTCAGCATAAGTAGATTGCAAGGCAGCAGTGGGAACAATATGTTATGCAGTACCTAGGGTCACCAACTACCTGGAGAGAAAAAAGTCCTGCCCCTTTAACAGCAGCTTAATGTGTAGAAATGGGCAGTTTAAATTTTTAATAGCATAAATAACCACTGGGTAAATAACGTCCCATTAAGCTTCTGTTAAAGGGGCAAGAATGCTAGGCAAAGCAGAAGGCAATAGGAAAAGAGGAAGACCTAAAACGAGATGGCTTTACTCAAGAAAAGAAGCCACGCCCTCCAGTTTGCAGGATCTGAGCAAGTCTGTTAATGATAGGATGTTTTGAAGGTCATTCATTCATAGGGTCGCCGTAAGTCAGAGGCAACTTGATAGCACAACACACACACACACAAAGGGGCAGGACAGTTTCTCTCCAGGTCATTGGCAACCCTTGCAGCATTCCCAATTTCCTTTATAGACAACACAGTTGGATCTCTTCATTCATTAAAGAATGGAGGTGTAAACTGCTAGCTGCTCAAATTGTTCAATATCCATTGTTTCATGACCTGAATTGATTTCCCCAATACTGCCCTGAAAAAAATGCCGTTGTTAGTTTGGGGTTTAGTGTGTTTCTTTCCTCCCTACATTTCCCTACTCTAGTAGGTTGTTTTTGCAAGGGTGTTATTTTCTTAGATTTCCAGACTCAGAAACGGCTATTCATTAACAGAGTAAGCCTATACGTACCTACTGGAAACTAAACTCCATCGAATATACTAGGACTAACTTCTCAGTAAACCTACACAGGATAGTGCTATAAGATTCACTTTTGTACTCAGAATCTGCACCATTTTTCAGTTTCCAGTTTTTCTTTCCTGCTTCCAACAATAGGGGTCTGATGCTTGTCTTTTATAGAGTGCAATACACAAAAAAGCTGTGGGCCAGAGAATTATCATTGCCAGTTGTTATATAGGTGACTTCTTTTGTGCAAGAGTGATTACCCCAAGAACTCATGCCAATCCAACAGTCAGGGTAAATGAATCTCTTTTATTGTAGCCAAGAATAGGAAATAGGAAACAGAAACCAAGGGATGGTTAAGGTACAGTACCTCATATACTCCGTCAGTGAGCTATGGTTAACTCCCAGAATGTATAGTTAAGGATTCTGAGGAACTAGGGTTAGGAATCAGAGGATTTAGCCATGTTAGTCTGTAGTTGCAAAATAGTAGAGTCCAGTAGCACCTTTAAGACTAACCAACTTTATTGTAGCATAAGCTTTCGAGAACCATAGGATTCAGCCATGTTATTCTGTAGTTGCAAAATAGACTAACCAACTTTATTGTAGCATAAGCTTTCGAGAATCACAGCTCTCTGTGCATCTGACAAAGAGAGCTGAGGTTCTCGAAAGCTTATGCTACAATAAAGTTGGTTAGTTTTAAAGGTGCTACTGGACTCTTTACTGTTAGGGTTAGGAAGGAGACATATCTGAGAGCTTGGAGAGCTGCTGCCAGTCACAGAAGACAATACTAGGTTCAATGGACCAATTGTCTAACTCATGATGACATGTTCATATGTCCTTGCCAGGCACTCGATTGAATTTCAGCCATGTTATTGTAAATCTATTTATGGCTTCACCTTTGAAGTAAATGTGTAGGTTTATAATTGTTATTTATCTGTCTCTAACAGAGAGCCCGATGATGAATGTGGTGTAATTTGAAAGCTTGCATATTTATATACTCACTAAAATTGGCTCAGTAAAATATCCTGTGAGTGTGTGTGTGTGTTCTTCAAATAATTCTTTAGGACTAACATGACTATGGTGGTTTATACCAGGCTCCAGCCAAACCAATATATATTGAAAAATAAATATAATGGTGTTTAAATGGGTCAGGAAGTATATCCTCCTGATAAGGTAAAATTAATTTTAATAGAGAGATGTGATTCACTGACAGGATGGAATGTGGTAATGGAACTTTACTGTCCACAAATTTTTCTGAATACTTTTTTTCCCCTTCAAAATCTCCCTTTGAATGGCATTTTCCCTGTGATCTGTTGGCATTCCTGAGCCTTGTTTGCCTGTGTTTTCTAAAATGTCTCTACAAGGTTGTGTGCATTTCAACCTTGCCCTTGTAATATTATTTCCAACTAATTATACCAATAGAAAAAGCTGAGTGCAAATATGATTTTAGCAGTTTATAATAAGAAAAGTGCTTTGCGCATATATTAAGATCAAGCGCTGTGCACTCCATTATTATTAGCAAGCACTCCACCTACTGGTTTAAAAAATGCCCAGCAAGCAATAGAGGGAAAAAGACTTTGAAGAGTTTTTCAATAAAGAAAGGTTTATTGCCAGTATGAGATTCAAGCCGTTAAATATTTGTACACTCTTAGGCTTCCAAATCAGAATGTTTTCATGTCTTGATTTGCTATTCCAGATCATTAAGAGAAGTCCTTTAATCTATTTTTCACAGATTCCCATCCTATATCAGACATTTCCCAACCTTATATAACAAAAGAAGGAAAGAGGCTGCTATCCAGAGCCATTCAAATGAATTGGAGATTTGACAGTTAATTCAATGGGGTCTGGACTGTACCCAAAGCTGGCACAAGGTCTACAAAAAGAAAAGCAAAAGATATTTTATCTTTTTTTTTTTACTCTGTAGTCTCAGCTTTATCCCTGAATTGCTCAGACAGTGTAATTCTAATGTGTATCACAACTGGCAAAGTATTTATAAGGTATGATGCAGTCAAAAATAAATTAAATTTGGATAATACAGTATACAAAATATGATGAATGATGAAAGAGTGATAAAAAGTTGGGATGTAAAAAGACATTCATTATCATTGTCATACCTGTTGTATATGTATATGGGACAATACAACTGGCAATGGAATTAATTTAGGTGGAATTATACCAGATTTACGGGTTGTGTGGATGACAGCCATAGAATTAGCTCTCAAGAGAGGCACTACCGTGTTGGATCTGAATGTGAAGCTGTTGTTGAAATATCCACTGAGTTGTTTAAGGTGCTGGTTCTTATCTGCAAAGCCCTTCATGACACGGGGCTCACAGACTTGAACGGCCACCTCTCCTTGTATGTCAAGGCCACAGATCAGCTCTTTCCTGCAGTGCCCTCTGCCCAGCAAGTGAGGACTTCTAAAGGGCAGAAACCTTTTCTACTTTAGCCTCGACTGTTTGGAGCATGTTCCTCATTGAAATTTGTAGCAACCCTTCCTTATTTGCAGTTAAATGACAGTGTAAATTGTGCTTTTTCAGCAAGTTTTTGGAGGGATGCAGGGATGTTACCTGTATGCTGGAGCTGTTGTGGATGTTATTATTTTTCTTATATTTTTTAAAACAGATTTTATTTTAAGGAGATTTATTCCTAATTTATTGTTGCCCATCTTGAATGCATGGAGAGGCAGGATATGATTTTTAGTAAATATAAACAAACAAATTGGCTGGGCTTGGGCCAGCCTTCTCTTTCTCATCCTACCTACGATACCACCCAACCCTCAACCCTCCCATAGTGACAAAGCTCTACTGACCTCCTGGGAGGGAGGGGAGCTGCCAATGATGTTGAAACTGATCTGAACTCTTTGGAAGAAAATAGAAGTTAAATAAAATAAATGCAAGGTTTAAGTAGCATTTTAAAGGCTGAAAAAGCTGTGGATGCTTTAAAGTGGTATCATATATGCAGAATACCTACACCTGGGGCCAAATGTCTTCCTGTCCATTGTGCCTGAGGATGAGGCATGCAAGCCTGTGTATGATATCTGATTGCAAGTGACATCGTGAATTGCCCCTAAGTGTGCTCTTAAAACTGCTGTACATGAAACGGCCACTTTAAAATGCTTATCTGCAAGCAGCAACTGTCTTCAGCCACTACTGTGTGTTTACCGTGTTTCCCACCCCCAGAGAAACAAAAGTTGATGGTGATGTGTAGAAAATCCTCCCAATCATCACGGCGAGCCACTACTCAACAGTGGCTCAGATTCTCAGGGAAGAAATTGAAAGCAGGCTTCCCATGAGCACTAGCCATGATTCACAACTGAGAATATTCCACACAGTAGCAATTGAAATGACACAGTGCTGCATGACACCAAAGATGTTAACAACAACAACAACATGTCTGTAGGAAAGATGAAGAATGTTTTTCCTGCGTGCTCAGGGTGTTCCTTTTAAAAGGCCCATTGCAATTGCAATATCAGAAGCATGCATAAACATGAACTACATCAACTTTAAATGGAGAATAAAAAAGTCATTCACTAACATATTTATTTCACAAGTACAAAACAACAACTGAAGAATTTAAGAATGCAAGTAGATAACAAAATTTACCTGACCTTTCAGAGCTCAACAAAACAAGACAGAAGGTCTCCTTGATAAAGTGTATCATCTATATGTTCGGAGGCTGTGCTGCCCATATGTTCTATAAAACTGTTGCATCTCAACGTTATAATAATATGCAATAAGGTGCCAGAACCAATTATTAAATATCATATGATCCAACAGAGAGGCAATAAAAATATACAGGGTCAGTTTTACTGGCTTCATCTCTTGCGATGCATACACAATGCTCAGGATTACGGTGTAACATCAGGTTAGCACTGAAGACTTCCTTATGCTTTCCGTTCTGCTGGCTATCAGAAATCCAAACACAAATGGTATGTTTTAATTTGGGACAGTGAGCAGATAGCATCTATATTGGAAGCAATAACCATTAAGGAAAGAGAGAGAGAGAGAGAAGCTCTCCAATAATCTAGTACAATGTAAGGCCATAGTTCAAAAGAGCAAATGGAAGCCATTGGTATACATTTCAAGTCAGGGAGGAGACAGGTAGCATGTGAGTAGCTTGCTTTGAATGATAGCATCACAGCCAAATAGCTGCTATGGTGTGGAAAAAGAAGACACTTAGGACTAAGTGTAAACAGTCATAATTTATTTACTGTGACATCTCTTAAACATGAATGAGTGAATGTTTTAAAGACCAGTTCCCATCTCTTAGCCAAGGTCAACTGTTTCGCACTGATCTGGGCACCTCTTCAACCTGTGCAATCCAGCAGAAGAGTTGGAATGTCATACTGACAACTTTGTAGGGATTGTTTTCATATGTTTCATTTAAGCAGAAATACAACTTACCCAGGACTTTCTGGAGCAGCTCAGTTTGTTTAGAGAAGATGCTAACAACCAACCCCTTTCTACTGTCTGTCTCTAAGAATCAAAATTTTGCTTAAAACAGCAACGAGAACCATAGCACAAATATTTTCTTCATAACTGGAAGGAAACTCACCCCCAGCTAAATAGATGGGATGCTTTAAAAATGCAGACATAATGGCTGCAAGAAAGGAAAGTATTTTTGCCCTTCATTATTGGAGCATTGCTAGCATAGGACCATGTTTGTCTATGTAATGTTTACAGCACCTGTCAGCCGATACATGAGAAACAAGAAGAGTAATGTAAACTGATCCCCCAGCTTTTGCTGAATATTTAATGCAGTCTGCTGGAAAGAAAAGCACAAACATTCTACTTTTCCAATTGCTTGTCTTCCTTGCCCTCTTCTAATTTTCTCCTGGGAGAGATGGGTTTCGAACTTGGTCACTGCAAGTGCCCATTTGCTTCAAGATCTTCCCTTTCCCAGTCTTGGCTTTCTGTCTGTCTCCTCAAACTGGATTTACTTCATTTTAGCCACCTCACAGCAGACTTGTGTGTATATATTTTCAGGACAATTGGATTGCCTCTATAGATTTTTAAATCACTTTTCAGATCATGATCAGAAATATGTAAACTGTTGTGTTGTTCGTTCAGGCAGCTGTGGAACACATACCTCAAATGCAGATCACCCAGTCCTAGAAAGTGATCTTTAAATGAGACAACTAGGGTATAAGTAGATTAAAGTGGCCAATAATGGGAAAACAAGTGCCCATTCCAAGAGCAATTGTAAGAAATTTAAGCCTCAGGAAGTTGCATTATACATTTGATTAAATTGAGGGTATATTCACACTTCTTGTGGGTTGAAATTCGAACCAGTATTTTCTGTCTTTGGTTACCTTGCTTTAAGATTCCTTAATGGGCAGAAGATGTAATGCATAATATCGTATGGCTTTCTTTAAGTTTGTAAGTTAGTATCTCCAAAGTTGTAATTTAATTTAAATTGACAAATGTGCCATAAACAGCTGTTCTTTCATATAAAACAGTATCTGACCTAAAATGATTGTTGGAAGCCCCCAGGACTCCTGCAACATCCTGCTCCTTTGTCGCTTTAACCTTATTTGCAACAGAAAGCATCTAATTTTAAGCAGCACTGCCATTAACAATATGTAAAAAGCTGGCTTTCAAAAACAGATTCAACTTGTATTTATATCTTCGTCCTGCTGCTTTCCCAATAATCAGGAGAAAGAGAAATAGGATTGAGCATCCTATTCACACACACACAAAAAGAATTGATGCCTACTCAAGTTCTTTATAAAAGGCCATCAAAATTTTTATAACCACCTCATAAAAATAGTCTGATCAGCGCCTTCCAGGAGAAGGCGGCAGTGGGGGGGGGCAGTGTCAGGGGAAATTGCTTTGAAAACTCCATGTGGCAAAGCATGCAGAGTTTGAGGTACCAACTACTTGTGTAGCAGCTGCTTGCGGGGGGGGGGGTGAGAAAGGGGGTGGGGCAATGGCCTTCCAGTGACATGAATGCCCTGAGACAACACAGATTTCTTTGCTGTACTTGAGGTAACAGCATGTAATGTCAACAGCTCTGTATTGCTGTTTGGAACCTTCTTCAGGAGACAGAGCTGCCAGTTCACAAATCATGCTGCTGTTGGGCTGCCTATAGAGCAAGCTATACCACTCCATCAAGTATTAAATCCAGGAGGGAAAATCATGGGAAACTAATCTACTCAGGGCTAAGATTGCAGTACAGACTTGAAGAAAATACAGATTTTTCAAGGATCATATAACAGAGGAAGCCATCTTAGGTCTTAGGTGATCAGGTTTTCTGAGCATATTTTAAAACTTATTTTCTGCTACGTATGGCCCCAATTCAGAAAAGGGTTGAATGGGGTATGGAAAGGGCATTGAAAAATACAACCCTGCACGGTTTTGCTTGTCAAAACTGCCCCTTCATATTAACCTCGAAACCCTGAAATGTGGTTGCCAAGAGAATCAGGATGTACATATGGTTTAGTAAACACAACAAAATAGGAATTGGATACTTGCAGTATTCTCAACCTATTATCTGACTGACTACCAAACCTTTCTAGGCCTACTGAGTTGGAGACACTGGTATGTGCTCTTTTCCCAATAGAATCAGTTCAGATGGTACTATGAGTGGATATTGCTCTATCCTGTAGGAATTATTCTGTACTGCAAAGTGCTATCTTGTCCCTGGTGTTATTTATATGCACCTGCCAGGTGAATCTGATTTTCATTTTGGAGTGTGTCTTCACACTCAATTCCCACTTTTCACTTCTGTCCAGGAGTGATGGTGAATTCCTTATAGGTGTCTGTGTCTCACTGTGCATGGAGGAAAGGGTGGCAAAGCCTCTGAGGGCACAGTCCCAGTCCTTCTCTGTTATCACTAGGAAGTTTTCCTCATTATAGGAACTTTCGGGTTGCTCTCAGTTGGCCATAGGCTGGGTTCCACATCTACCTCCCCTAGAAAATCTGATTGCTGTAGATACTTTGTCTGCCTTACCTGCATGTTATCTCATATGGACATTTTCCAAAAACAAAATGTTCTTCCCAGGACATTATCCAATATAGGAAGATCATGCCTTTCACCCATTCTCCTCCTTCTTGGGGCAGTTCTTGGTCCTCACCTTTCCAGGCTCATAGGCAAAAATACTTTTGTGAGGAAGCTGTTGGGAGAAGGTATTGCCAGTTGCCCATATATCAGCCATGCAACTCAGGGCCTGCTGATGGAGGTTCATTGAATTCAGAAACCTGGTAATGACTAGAGATGGGCGCGAACAGGGAAAAAAACGAACACAATGTTTGTTATTTGTTGCCATCCACAAACAGGGATTCACGAACATTGACAAACATAACATGTTCACGAACACGTTCATAGTTGGAGGTTCATGGGAGCCAGAACAGCCCCCTTGGGACCTAGCTAAACTTGAGCCAGGGAAAGGAGAGTCCATGGGTGTCATTTCGTGTCATTTTCTCTTCACAGTGGCAAAAACTGGACTGTCTGCTGGAACCTAATTGAGGGGTTACAAACTGACCTTCCCAATGTCCAATACCCACCAAATTTGCAGGGGACATAGTCCTCACTGTCCTCTGAAGACCCCCCAAGTTTCAGAGAGATTGCACCCTGGGAAAGCCATATTCCATGGGTCCCTCCTTTTCCTGTCATTTTCACAGTGGCGAAAACTGGACTGTCTGCTGGAAGCTACTTTGAGGGGTTACAAGCCAGAAGGAAAGCCTGAAGTTCAGACAGAGTTCAGACAGTCCATGCCTATGTTGCCAGGGGAATTGATTGACAGGCACCAGACTGTCTGGCTTTACGAACGGCTGATGAACGCCACAAAAAGGGCTTGGAATGAACACGTTTGCCGGGAATGGGGCAGGCGCCAGACTGTCTGGCTTTACGAACGGCTGATGAACACCACAAAAAGGGCTTGAACGAACACATGTTTGCCGGGAACAGCTTGCTCGCGAACAGCGGATTGGGCTGTTCATGGCTTTTTTTTTGTTCGTATTGCTGTTCGTGCCCATCTCTAGTAATGACGCATTTAATAGCAATATTGATAGCAGTCCACAACAGGGACTTTTAGTCAGACATCCACTGTGATTTCCCATGGGGAAGTCAGTTCTCAAGTGCATGGGGCCCTGATTCAGATTGGGACAACAGTACTCAGGTTGAATGAATGAATGAATGAATGAATGAATGAATGAATGAATGAATGAATGAATGACCAGAAGAGGCTTCTGCCTCCCTCCCAGGCTGTTTTTTCCAATGGCAGCTGCACATGTGCTAGCTATACATGCAACCCAAATGGGGCAAATAGCATGTCCTGGGGCCATTTTGGGTCAGGAAAAAGGTGAATGGAGAGGTACTATCCCGTCTCTATGCATACTGTAGCCCCATTCCAAACTGGGATGCAGAATGTTAGAGAATTGCATTACTAGTGGAGAATTCACAGCCGGTATCTAACTAAAAGTCACTGAGGATGAAAACTACAAAACATAATGTGTAGTTCAGCCTTGAGAAGAGCTCAGGTTTCAGGAGGATGATGGCAAGGAAAGCAATCAGTTGGGTACAAGAAAATATCATTCACCCTTTCTTTCTTTCTTTCTTTCTTTCTTTCTTTCTTTCTTTCTTTCTTTCTTTCTTTCTTTCTTTCTTTCTTTCTTTCTTTCTTTCTTTCTTTCTTTCTTTCTTTCTTTCTTTGCTTGCTTGCTTGCTTGCTTGCTTGCTTGCTTTAATAATGATATCTTAATTATTTGAAAAGAAATCCCGCTTTCGCTGCTGAGGCTGTGGCTGAGAGAGTGATGCTCCTTGTTCCCCAGTTCTGTACAGCCAACATGTTCATGTTTGTTTATCAGTTATCAATTGTAAGTTTCTGCATATTTTTAAAATAAAAAAACCCCGAACAAATATAAAGATAACTAAATAAAAAAGGATCCTAATTTTTTTTTTCTGGCAAGGCACAAAGAGGGGCAGTTGATATCCACAGTGGGATGCCTATCAGAGTTTAGCTTTAAAAACAGAGTGGGAGGACGGGTCTCTTGACATCAGGATCACACATGCAAACAAACAACAGCAGCAGTTAATCAAGCATAATGTTTATCTCCTTTCTGTGAAAAGCTTCACCTGCTAATTTCTGCACATCAAAGAGCTGTTAAAGGCACAAGATCAGGACTGGCCAGTTGGCAACCCTAGATAGTAATGATCAACAGGGGTGAAAAATAAAATGGCTACAGTCCATGGCAAGTTTAACCCATTGATTATATAGAGATATAATGCTGCAGCATTCATAGGTATCTGTAGATTATTATAGAAGACTAATATGCAGTTAGGAAACACTTTCATAGATTGTGGACAGAGGCCCAGTTAATCTGTTTAATATTTTCATCAGCAATATGTCTTCAAAGCACAGTAAAAGAAAAATTCTAGTGATCAACAGTTTTATGGCCTCAAAGGAAATGGGAAGAAATCCTGTATGTGGTATGGAAAGGTGAACAAGATGATGTAGTGCTGAAGAAAAATTAATGGGGAAAAAATTAACTGTGAGAATTAAAGTCCAGCAAAAAGTTCTTCTAGATAAGCTCCTTTCAGATTTGATGTTGTGCAACTCCCAGTCATTTTCATGAGGCTTATTCATGAGAACAGCCTACCTGACTGGACCTTTAGGCCCTACACCAATATTACTGGTAGGAAAAAGAAAGAAATAGCATTGGTAATATATTTTTTTCCTCATTGGTCAGGCACGTGGATCAAGAGGGATAAATTAGGGGAATTATAACACAGTCTCAAGCATGGCAGTAAGAATGCCACCATCAGTGATAATAGTGGTATTGAATATGAGAAGACTCGGGAGGATACCTAAAAACCTGCCAGTTCATCTCCCAGTCCCTTTTCACGTCACAAAAAGGGTACCATTTTTTTCTGTCAATCAGTTTTATTGCTCATGAATAGTTTGAGTCTGTTTGTCTATTTACTTTTCATTTACTTAAACAGTATAGTACAGTACATCAGGCAGTGTTTCACATATACACCCCAGTCCTACTTTTCCTGCTGCCCCCCATACTTGTTGTCACTGCACACTGCTTGGTAATCAATCATATAAACAAACAGTGAGCAAATCTATCAGTCATGTAGTTATTATAAACACTGTATTTTCAAAAAAGTCTTACCATTTAATGATCAATTAAGTCAGTGTTGTCCATATTATTTTGTGCATGCATATATTTGCTATGAGAGACACAGTTCCCCCTTCACACTATTTAACTACCTGATCCAACCATTCATGAGCCTGAGTAGAATAATATTACCTTCTGCAATGCATACCTATTCTATTTTTTATTAAATATCCCAGCTGGTGATCATATTGACTTACACTGTGTAGTCTACCCTGAGTCTCACTGAGGAAATCAGACTATTATAAAATAAAATAAAATAAAATAAAATTCTGCACGGACACAAATGCCCCCATAAGTCAAGGACATGAAACTCAACCGCCAGAAGGAAACAGAACTCTACCACCACAACTGCTATGTACCTTCAAAGCTGTTTGACAGTCATATGAAGCAAGTGGTAGACAAGCAAACAGATTGGATGTTTGGCTCAGTAGTGAGTGTGGCTATTGAACATGGAACACCACAAAATTCATATCATCCCTATGCCGAACTAACACTAGTGATGCTGCAGCTTAGTTGACAAATGTGGTATGTATGCCCTGAAAATAGTTTTCCGTGTATAAAAATAATTAAAACTATTGCCAAGAGCTAATCAAGCATTGACTGTGTTCCTATTAGAAGTTAACAATGCTGCCCTCATCTGCTGTCTTAACAAAAAATGGGCTTGAATTAAAACAGATTAATTGCAAATTAGAGGTATATGAAAGGATACAGACGCTCACCTTTTATAAATATTTTCTGATATAATGGAAGATCAACAGGAATGAGAAGGTGTTTAATAGGTGAACATATCTGTGCTATCCTAAGAAGATTTCAATGGACTTAAAATGGTGTGATTCTGCTTCTGATTGCACTGGGTGAATTCCGTTAATTCCTCCTTCCCATTGCAGCCTCCTTGTGGGAGCCCACTGTTCCTAAAGGTTCTATCAATCTGCAGGCATAGGATTTGGTGGAATACAGCAGGGTTTAATGGGAAAAGGGAGATGAGAAAGCCCTTGTGGTGCATAGTTTCTGACCCAAGGCCTATAAATGAAATTTGCCACAGTCATTTCATTTTTAAGGTTATTTTGGAATTTGTCCCACAACACATCACCAGAAAGGTCATTCCAGAAAGTAAGATCCCTTTTCATTCTCTATTTCCACTATAAATGTCCTCCATCTAGACTAATGAGGGAAACCCTAACAAAATAGTTTAATGTATCATAGTGGCATGAGTCTTCAAGGGCCATCATTGAAATTGCTTAACATTGAAGGAATGATGAAAGTGGGCTGTTGCAATTCAAGATGTTGACTTCATCATCAAGCACAGAAATCTGGGGGTGTGAAACATTAATGTTGACACATTATCCAGATGGCTAGATAACTATGTGGAAGAAGTCAGTACAGCAGTAATGGTTCCAGAGCCAAAAATTATACATGAAGAACAAACTTAAGAAGGTCATTCTAGCATTTTGGAAGTTCTGAATACCATTAAGCAACAGAGATTATTTCTCTTGGTTTATAATGAAGTGCTTGGAACAGGGATGTAAAATGTTGTAGTTAAAACATATATAAATTAAAGTCACATGCTCACTGTCAGAACTATCTCGTATAGAAGCAGAAATAGGGGCAGCTGCCTGTTCCTGTTTAACGTCTCTATGGCATAATTAATACAATGGATTAGTCAACATAATGTTAGACATCTTAACACTAAAGTGTGAGTTCAACATGGCGTTCAATGTCTGTTAACTGAAATTTTGGGGGATGGAATCCTAAAACTAGTCTGTAAACTACACAGGATAGCTACCAAGCCCCATGCCAGTATAATGGAAAGATGCATTCATTTAGCACCTCACCAGTGCCATAGTAAATCTTGGGTAGGAGCCGGAAATGGGCACTGTCCTGTGAGCATGGCAGGAACATCTTTTATAAATGTTCTGTTTCATATTCACTTATAAGTATGTCTTTCTATGTATGTATACCTTTGTTCTCCTGTGCTTTACAAAAAGCTGCTCTTCAGAGCATCCTTCTCACCTTTGGGTTCTGAAACCTTGGAGAGTCCTTGGGCTTTCCCCTGAGAAGTGAACTGTAGGGGGGTTATGGTGTGTGATACTGCTGAACAGGCCATGGTTCCTTCCCTTTGTGTCTGCCTGTAAAAGGAAAATATATTTTCAGGAAGAGATTCAAACACCCTTCAATAGAGCTCCCAATAAAGTGGTAGTTTCAAGGCTTCTTCTGGTTCTTCCTCCCGTAAATGGTGCTGTGTTTGCTTCATTCCTTTGTTTGTTCTGTCCAGTGAATGGAACAGTGATAGACACACTGGCATCAGAAAGCATTGATTTGCTGCTTCCCTATATGGCTGACACGAGGGCATCTTTGACATGCCATTCCATAATTGGTGGATATAAACCGTGTCACTATCGACTCTTGTGCAGGTGCTATACTCTCAACTAGGGGTGTGCAGTTCGGGTTAATTAAACCCGAAAAAACCCCAAATCACCCTGATTTGGGGTGATTCGGGGAAACCCGAATTGATTCGGGAACCCGAACTGGCATGCCCCAAATCGATTCGGGGCGATTCGGGGCAGCATTTTGCTAGGCGCTTGCTTTTGCAAGCGTCTAGCAAAAGCCTGCAGGAAGCTTCCTGCAGTCTCTTAGAAGAGGGGAGGGGGGGGAAAGGAGTGAGTCACTCACTCCTTCTGTCATCCCCCACCCCTCTTGCAAAGGAGGGAAGGGAATCCTTTGCTTTGCCTTGCAAATTTAAGGTGCATTGCTTTGCTAATTGCTAGCATTGCACTTTGCATTTGCAAAGCAATGCCAGCAATCTGAGATTCCCGCCAAAATTAACAGATAGGGGAGGGGGAGCAGGAGGAGGGTGACTGTTGGAGTGTGGGGGGGCGTAAGGCAAGGGAGGGGGGACTTTAGGAGTCACCAATCCCACTGCTGCATCCTTCTGCCAGCCAATAGATTCAAATCTTTGGCTGAGGCTGCAGCGGGGGATTTAAATTTGGGGCAAGACTGGTCTGGGACAGTTCTGTTGCTGCTGCTGACCAAGAGAGGAGAGAGACTGCACCTGGAGGACATCTGCCTGGAGGATCAAGTGTGCTGGACATCCTGAGAGGAGACCTGGTAGGCCTTTTTTTAATTTTCGTAAATTTATTGATCCTGGGCAATGTGTTGCTGTGGCCTGCCTCTGCAAAAAGATGCTTCAGTTTAGTCTGACTTGGCATGGCCTGGGGGGACATTTTCAGGTTGGGCAAGAGGACAATGTTTGGGGGTGGGGGTGGGGTTCAGCATTGGTTGTTGTGCTTTCTTTCTTTAATGTTTCCTTTGTTATGCTTGAGTGTGGGGTGGGCTTGATCTACTGTTTCCTAGGCCTAAAAAATGAGTGTGCCAGCTTTGGGCCTACACAGGCCAGAAGCTCTGCTGGGTGGCTTTGGTGCCTTTCTGCTGGCTGGCTCTCACAATTATGCTTCACAAACTGGTTTTGTTGAATCTCTGATTTGAAGTTAGTTGTGTTGATTTTGTCTAGGGGACTTCTTTTTTCATGCCCTGTTGTGCCCTCCTACTGTGTAACCCAATTCTGTTCAAAAAATTTAGAGTTTGTTAAAACAAATATGTTTTAAAGATTCTCTGATGTGTAGTGAATTGTGTAGTCCTTTTGTGTGGGGGACAATTAGTGTGATTTGATGTGATTTGTTGACCTATTGTACTTTGAAAGTGAGAAAATGAAGTTTTTTAAAACTTGAATCATTGTGTGTGTGTTCCCTTCTTTGATGTGAGGTTGGTTCCCAGCATTGGGAACAATGGGGCAGGCTGGCCAGCCTTCTCTGTAGGTGGTGGGGGTGTCAGGGGGTGGTTGTCTGTGTGTCAGGTCAGGTGCTTTTTCCCAGGGACAAGTTGGCACTCAGAAGTTTGCCCACCATTGTGGCACCCCTGGGCTGTGCGGAATTGCCCTGGGAAAGAGAGTTTAGAAGTTCCCAAAGGGGGAGGGCTGGCCAGCCTGTTCCTGGGGTTATGGTGGGTGTGGGGCTGCTGGGGGAAGATTTGGGTCTGTGAGGGGCTAATGTGGGGATTTGGGTCTGTGTGTGGCAGCTGGGGGGGAATTGGGTTTGTGTGGGGCAGTAGGGGGTGGACTTTGGGGGCTGAGAGCACCTACTTGGGGAGGCCATGAAATGCCCCCCCAAGTGGGAGCAGGCTGAGCCTTGGTGGGGGGTGGGAGTAGAGGTGGGAAAAGGGTCCCTGAGGGTTGGGGGGCATTTTGCATGCAAAATGCCACCCCTGGCAAGACAAGCCTCCCCCAGCTGTAGGTTGTAGAGAAAAGGTCACCTACTTGGGGAGGCCATGAAATGCCCCCCCAAGTGAGCTGAGCCTTGGTGGGGGGTGGGAGGAAAGGTGGGAGAAGGGCCCGTGAGGGTTGGGGGGCATTTTGCATGCAAAATGCCACCCCTGGCAAAGGAAGCCTGCCTCTTCATTTTTTCCCCATAGGAAAAAATGAATGAAGAATCATCAGCAGCAGCAACCTAAAGCTATGCCCTTTTTTAGGCGAGGATAGGGGGACCTGGTTTGGGGGGGCATAACATGGCCCCCAAAGTCCAATCGGTCTGAAACTTGGGGGTTGTTAGAGGGGAGTTAGAGGAAGGCCCCCACCAATTTTGGCTTGATTTGGTGGGAAAATACCTCCCCCAGGCTTCAGAGAAGCCTGGGGAGGCTTTTTCCCATTGAAAAGCTTACCCGAACCCCCGAATCAAGCCGAATCGATACCCGAACCCGAAGTCCTGATGAAATCTCTCAAGGGCTTCCTTCCCATGGGTCCAAATGATGAAGATGTCATCCAGGAATCTTAAGTATAGCAGTGGTTCCAGTGGATGGGAGCTGAGGAAGCGTTGCTCCAAGTCCGCCATGAATATGTTAGCATATTGTGGTGCCATGCGTGTGCCCATGGCTGTGCCATTAACCTGAGTACGAAGTGACAAAGTTCAGTGGCATCAACTACACTGTCTCTGGCTCTTACAGCTGCTCATCCTCCAATCTGATATATGTCCTCATGTGCCAACAATGTCCTTCTGCTCTGTACATTGGACAAAACAGCCAACCTCTACGCAAAAGAATAAATGGACACAAAGCTGACATTAGAAATGGAAATGTCCAGAAACCAGTGGGAGAACACTTCAATCTACCAGGACATTCCACCAAAGACTTAAAGGTCGCTGTGGTTCAACAGAAACCTTTCAAAAACAAAATCCAACGGGAGGCTGCTGAATTGGAATTCATATGCAAATTTGACTCTGTCAAGATGGGACTGAATAGAGACTATGAATGGTTATCACATTATCACAGGTAACAGATTTCCTTTACAGAGGCGTGGTCTGGGGGAGCCCAGTGTCGCCTGGTGTGGGCTTTCGGGGACCACAGTTCTCTTTGTCAGATGCATCTGGCAGGGAGAGCTGTGGTTATCGAAGGCTTATACTACATAGGAATTGGATACTTTCCAAACAAACACGGCAAACTGACTCCACACCAAAAGGAGATGTTTACATTTACTAGCAAAGGAATGTTTGGGTTGCCTCCACGCTAATTGCATCCTGTCCCCTTGTGATATATGTCCCCTTCTTTCCCTCTCTCCCCTCCTCTTCTGTATGTGGCCAGTTTGGATCAGGCATCTGACGAAGAGAACTTGATTCTCGAAAGCTTATGCTACAATAAAATTGGTTAGTCTTAAAGGTGCTACTGGACTCTTTTTGATTTTGCTACTACAGACTAACACGGCTAACTCCTCTGGATCTGTGTCCTGTTTGAGTTAGGCTATGTTCAGCCACTGCTGATTTTTCCGGATGGCCAAGTCTGCATTGTCTTTCATGTTCTTTTATTCTTGTCTGGATGCTACGCTGTGTGGTCCTGATGTAAACTTGGCCACAGCTGCAGGGTATGCGGTATACTCCTGCAGAGGTGACGGGGTCTCTACTGTCTTTTGCTGATTGTAGCATCTGTTGTATTTTTCTGGTGGGTTTGAATACTGCTTGAAGGTTGTGCTTTTTCATAAGCTTTCCCATCTGATCAGTGATTCCTTTGATATATAGTAAAAACACTTTTCCTGTGGGAAACTGTTTTTCCTTGGTTGTTTGATTTATCCTTGGTTTAATTGCTCTTCTGATTTCATTTCTGGAGTAGCCATGTTTGATTTATCCTTGGTTTAACTGCTCTTCTGATTTCATTTCTGGAGTAGCCATTTGCTTGAAGTGTGTGGTTTAGATGATTAGTTTCCTCGCTGAGAAAGTGCGGTTCACATATCTGTCTTGCATGGTCTACTAATGTTTTTATTATGCCTCTTTTCTGTTGAGGGTTTTTATTATGCCTCACACAGCAGCATCTTATTTTCCTTAACAGCATTCACCAATCGGATCCCAAGAGGAGACTGCCCTTTCATTATTAATTAACTCTGTTGGTGGGAAGGAGGAATGAACACAATGCACATGAGTGCATTTTTTTCTCACCACCACCTGGGAAATGGCATTGTCTCCTTGCCAATCAGATCCTCTCAAAGGGAAAATGCCTTTCTGCCTATCAGCTCTGGAAATATTTGGAAGGAGGAATGCGCAGATTTCAATCACAGGCTGCAATTCGAAAGATACTTCCCTGGGAGTAAGTGGTATTGAATAACATGAGCCTTACATCTGAGTAGTCCTATTTAGGAGTATATCTTGGTTTATTTTATAGTGCTACCCAAGCACTAGTCTGTCTCCCCACCCCAATAGGTCACATGGATAGTCACTGTGAGGAAAAGTGCCATGGTGGGGGGAGACAGTCTGTTCAATCAAACTAACTTGATAAGAGCCCTGAAAGACTTCAGTTTTAGACTGCCACTCTAAAGACACTTCCCTGAGAGTAAGCACAAGGTAATATGGCATCAAACATAATTTATAGGCACTATAGAAAAAGAAAAAAGTGAATATAAAGCAGGATTGTTTTTAATATCTCCATCTCCACCCCAATTTCCCTTTCTTAACCATTTTCTCATCACAGGGTATTCCTGCTTACCTTCTTCATTGGTGCTGTGTGCATGCATAGTGTAACTGACCAAAAACCTGGTGGACCAAAGGTTTAGAGGCAGGACTGTGTTCCATGTGATTTTGGTGTCATTAAGTGCAAAAGCAGCTTCCTCAAAGAGTCTGGTAGCCCACATTGCAAAGAACAGTGTGGAAGCTCATGATAATTCATCATCATAATAAAAAAACAGATTAAATCCAAGCGGCAATGCCCCAGCTGGAAAAAGCAGTATCAGTACACAGTTGGTTCAGAACTCCCAGATCTGAAACTGAGATAGAAATCTTTTCAGTCCACATATCTAGTATCTCTGTGTGTGAAGGGTTATTCATGCTGAGGGAAGAAGTCTGTGTGTTTTAATTTGTGGGTGAAATCAGCCTATGTGGCAAACGAACTCAGAACTCAGAGAATCCCATGTTCTTCCTCTTTGGATGTATTTTTAGCCTAAGCAGCAACTGTGAGGTAAATAAGGCCCTTTTCACACTTATGGTTTAAACCACCATTTATGAGCATTCGCCACTGTGGAGAAACGCCATTCTATTTGCTGCTTAGGCTTACATTGATGACATTGCCATTTTTAGCAAGGATATGGACTCGCACCTGGAATATTTAGTGTTGGAGGCCATACGACAAGCAGGCCTCACTATCAAGCTGAACAAATGCCAATTTGGAATACCAGAGGTGGTGTGCCTTGGACATAAGGTGGGGAGTGGGAGAATCACCCCAATGTGGGACAAGGTGGAGGCTATTTAAAAGTGGGAGGCCCCAAAGACTAAAAGGCAGGTCAGAGCCTTCTTAGTACTGGCTAACTACTACAGATGGTTTGTCCCAAATTTTGGAGCGATTGCAGTTCCACTCACCTTTTTCACCAGGAAACTAGCACCAGACAAAGTGGCTTGGACTCCTAGCTGTCAGGTGGCTTTTGAGTGGCTGAAGGCAGCTCTGGTCTCTATGCTGGTACTTAGAGCCCCTGATTTTGATAAAAGGTTCATTGTTGCCACAGATGCTTCAGACTATGGGATTAGGGCTGTTCTAATGCAGGACTGAGATGGAATCAAACACCCTGTGGCCTACCTGAGTAGGAAACTTATTCTCTGAGAGAAGAACCTGTCCTCAGTGCAGAAGGAATGTCTGGCAGTTGTATGGGCTCTGGACAAACTTCAGCCTTATTTGTGGGGACAAGAGTTCACCCTCCTGACTGACCATTCTTCTTTGCAATGGTTGCAGACCATGAAAAACACCAATTCTAAGTTGCAGAGGTGGTCGTGGAGGATCCAGGAATACAACTTCAAAATTGAGCACATTGCTAGACAGCATTATGTGACTGCAGACTTTTTGTCCAGAATGAATGTGGACACTTAGGGTGTCAGACTTTGTGGGTTGGGGAAACTTCCTGATTGTTACACATATGTTTTGTTAATGGATTTCTCCCAAGCTAGTTGGATTCTGCTACAGGGTTCTCTCTGAATGAGGATACCCCTCTGGCTCAGAATCTAAGGAGGGGGAGGTGTGGAGAAACACCATTCTGTTTGTGGAGTTAACTTTCTATGGGCTGCAGAGGGGAGGGGCCAGTTCTGGAGTAGAATGTGATTGGAGGGAGAGCGAGTCAGTTAGTGGATGGGAGTTGGAAGTTGACAGTTGGTGGCTAGAGTTGAGGGAGAGATGGCTCTGAGGGGAGATGTAGATCCAATGTAACCCCAGGTATCAAAGGATGGTGCCTGCCCTACACAACATCTAATTACGGCAGGGGGGTTCTTTTTATGTTGTATCATTCCTTCCATTCACTGTATATTTGCCTGTGTATAGTTAGAAGTTAAATAAATGATTTTCAGAATTTATGAAGGAAGAAAGATCTTCTATTCCACATAGTCCCCCAACCACTTGGACCCACTAGCAGAGGAGGGAGGTTAGGAGGCTTTCCTGCCTAACCAGGACCCACTACAGGGACAGTGGTGGCAGCAACTACCCGGAGACAGGAGACAGCCCCTTCAGGTGCCTGGCCAGAAGTGAAAAGGAATGGGTAGGCAGAGTGGGGTCTACCAGTGGGAGGAAAGGCCCCAATTTGCCACAGCTACAATCACAACGGCTTCAGTATGGCACCCCGATGTTCCACACTGTCCAAAGCAGTTTCAGTTTGGCATCTTGTTTTTCATCTTAGACTGGCTTTGAAGCCTTGGTGCAGTTTCAGGCTTTCAGGGATTTGCAATTCATGTCACACTTTTTTAAAAAAAACAACAACTTTGAGTAGGTGTAGTAACATTGCAATGTTGGAACCCAACCCCCCTGTATTTGATGATTGGGCTGTCCCATGACCACCAGAGAGGCAATTGGTGGTGGACTGCTGGGGGAAAACATGTACTTTTAGTGCTTGTTCCACTCGTTTTTATTTTCTTTAAAGCCAAGCCAGGAAAGGGTTAAAATGCTGCCACTTCATCCCCTCTCAGTAGCTTCCATGCTGCTTTGTTTCCAAAGGTCTGTGCGAAACTCTTGGGTTTTTTTCTCTTTGGCAAAACCCAAAACATGCCTGGGAGAGAGGGAAAAGCAGCCTTATAATCATTTCCTGGCTTTTAAAGCCAAGAGGAATGTTTAGTAAGGTTAGAATGTTACAACCCATTTTTGCCTTTGAAAAAAGGGCATGTGGGCACACCCCAAGGGAGGAAGGAAAAAAGCAGCCATTTAACACTTTCCTGGCTTTTAAAGCCAGTAGAGAATAAGCTGCAAAGTTAAGAATCGTTCCCGGTTTTGAAAAAAAGAGAAAGAGAGTGCGTGTGCATACCCAGGAGAAAGGAAGCCAATGGAGAAGCAGCCTTATGACCCTTACCTCTCTTTACTGATAAAAATGGTGGAAAAGGAGTTCAGAGAAAGGTGGAAGTGGTTAATTCCACACAGATTAATCAGCTCCCAGGAAAAAGGAGAGGAAAGAGAAGAGAAGCAGAAGGGGAGTTCTCACTGACATTAATCGGGCCAGACACAACTTGGCAGCAGCTTCAAAATAACATCGCGGTATGTCCGCAGGGGGAAAAATCTGGGATACTGCAGACAAACATCAGTACTGCCTCCCATGACTACCTTGCAAGTGAGAAACTTCTGCAAAAATGGGAAGCTGAATAGATACTGAAATGCTTTAAAGTCCCAGTGCGAAAAGGATCTAAGTCTTTGTGACTGAGTCTGTATTTTGAAGATTGGAATCTATTTTGAAACCACTAAACTTATGAACTATTACAAAGGATCCCTTTTTTACCTCACAAATCCCCCATCCCCACTTGCTGAATGTTCTATTATTCTACTATTGATAATTGTTTCCCTATATTAGAAGTCAAACTGAGTCAGAATGAAGGCAAGATCCTTTGGTGGCAGCAAAAATTTAAGGGACCGCTAAGAGCCAAACTAACTTTTAACTTTTTACTGAATTTACCATACACCCAACTCATGATCCATAAAGCCAAACAGCAGCTCTGGGGAACGGCTTCTTTTGAAAAAGGAGAGCCCGCACGGGCTTAGAATGCTGCTACTGTGTGTGCATGGTGGGGGGGGGGGCTCCTGCCTTTCCCTTCTAGCTGTTTTCTGGTGTGAAAACAGAGAGAGAGAGTGTGTGTGTGTGGGGGGGGGGGGAAGGCAGTATAATATAGGTCTCCTAAAGGCAGCAAAACTCCACGAGGGTCACTGATGTGCAGATGATATGTAACTCTCTTTTCAGCAGAATCAAGTAAGGTGATTCTGGAACACGTGTTTGGAACCAATAGTAAATGAGGACCAAGAAACTGAGGACAAAATTGAGATATTGTTGGTTGATAATACAGCCAATTATGAATAGTAGGGCCAGTCTAAGCAGCTTCAAAGCTCAGGTGTAGTCTCATGCTCATGTGGCATAAAGCACTTTAACCCACCTCAGTTGGTTCCTGGAAAAGCAGGATTTGGCCACAGTTATTCATGTTCTGAATACTGCAATGCTATCTACTTGCCCCTGCCTTAGAAGATGACTGGAAGCTTCAATTGTTTCAAAATTCAGCAGATAGATTACTAGCTGATAGAAGTTATTTGGAACATATCTCACCAGTTCCAAAAGAATTTTACCAGCTCATCCTAAGCAGGTTTTGTTCTATCACTGTGTGTCTGTCTGCCATGGAAAATACAGTTATTGAAGTTCCAAAGTCCAGAGATATTGTTTTAATTCAAAGTGAAGCCTTCTAAAGTAGACGTGGGCACAAATCGAAATATGAACCAAATTTCATCACGAAACAGGCTGTTCTGTGTGTTGTGAAACAGAGTTTTGTGGGGGCATGGTTATCATGAAATTATCACAAAATTCACAACTTTTTGGCCTGTTTCATTAGCTTCGTGAATGATTCATAATCGCAGACAGGGTGGCGTTGATCCATTGATTCCTTAGGCAACAATTAGCCCAGACTTTTTGTTGCCATTGGAAACCCCAATTATAGCCCACTTACCCTTGATTGGCAGCTCTCCTAGCCATCTGGAGAGCTTCCATTCTGCCCTATACAGCCAGGAGCTGGGGGGGGGGGTCAATCCTTTAAGCAACCATGGGTGCACCAATGTCACCCCTCCAAACTCTGTTAGGCAGGTCTGTTGGCCAACCACAGACCTCCTATTGTGATCTATGTCAGCGTTTTGCTGGTATTGAATGAGAGAGTATGTGAAAGGATTTGGGATTGTGCTTTTGGCTGCTGTTGCTGCTTTAAAGAGATTGAAAGAAGCCTCTTATTTTAATAATTTTCATTTCTTGGCCTTGCTGCGGGAAGGTCTTTGGGTGAAGGTGCCTTTTTTCCTTCACCCCACCCCACCCCTCACTCTGTCTTCCCAGCCCAGCTCCACTATGCCCAGTCCTTTGTCTTTCTCTGATCCAGCAACTCTCGGTCCCCGTTTCAGCCATGCTCTCTGGCAGCACTTCCCTTCCCACCCTTCCTGATCAATGTATTGCAAACTGGGAGGGTGGATGCAGAACAGCCTGCTGAAGTCTCCCTGCGAGTTTGGCATCTCTGAGTATGAAGGGGGCTGTTGAAATGCCCCGGTTCTGACGAATCACAAAACTAACCAATTGTTTTGGCAAACGTGTCAATTTTGTGAAGTTTTGTAATTTGGAATTCGTGGATCACAACAAAACATGAAACTCTTGTTTTGAGCTTTTTCCATTACATGCCCATGTCTATTCTAAAGTTGTTAGGCAGTCAGTCCTTCTGTAAGTGTAAAGTTTGATAAGTAGTAATAGTGGCAGCTACACAAGGACAAGTTATTTTTATTGATTTCAAATGTAAGAATAGGAGGTCAATAGAACAAGTTAATAGATAAAACCTTCTAAAACCATTTAGAGAAAAAGTTGTCTTCTTTTTTTTCTTCACAATTTTTATTGGATGGGTTAACAAACATAAACATGATAATCGTTATCATTTTCCACCCCAGAGAAAAAGTTGTCTTCTGTTAATAATGTGTTCATTTGAACAAATGGCCTTGTGATGTGGTTAATAATAAAGACATAGAAATAAAATATATTTATGTTGCTTCTAATTTGAGAAAGAGAGAGAGAGAGAAACACAATAGTTAAGTACACTTAGTCATTTGTCTCCCTATACTGACGACTCTTTTATGTACATTCTTCTTTCCAGCTATAAAAAGTATTGCCATTAACAGTACAATCTTCAGAAGAGTTACTCCAGTCTAAGCCCATTGAAATCAGTGGGCAAACACTGGAGTAACTCTGCTTACGATTGCACTGTAAATCAGTATGTATCATACAGAGCTGTGCCATGTCTCCACTGATATAAAGGAAAGGATAATCTAGTGGCAAAGTTACCATAGATTCCTACTACAATGACTTCACATACCCTGCTTTTACTCACCCTTGAATCTGACTGAATATGCCCATCTGATTACACCTTCCCCATCCCCCCCTTCTCCGTTCTTCCATCTTACCTCATAGTAGATAGTTAAGACTTCAAGGGACTACGTGGAATGCATGCACAACACAAGCTAAGGATGCCACTGAATTTCACAAGCTTGCTACTTTGACCTTTTTAATGATTTGTGTGTCAATAAAAATGCATTTTACAATATTGATATAAGTATCATGGCATGGGTTAGGGTTAAAAGGCTTTATAAATAGCATGAAAATGTATGAAAGAGAAACAAATCCTCAGTAATGCTACCTAAAATGAGCAAACAAAAATCATCCACAATGAT
Source organism: Eublepharis macularius (assembly GCF_028583425.1). Lineage (NCBI taxonomy): Eukaryota > Metazoa > Chordata > Lepidosauria > Squamata > Eublepharidae > Eublepharis > Eublepharis macularius. The sequence goes on along the minus strand of NC_072791.1, from coordinate 54,503,714 downwards.
AACATACAGGGAAAAAAAGAAACAGAAAAAATCCATATTCTTCCATCTCTAATACAAACAAGGACCCCTGTATTTGGGAACACAATCAAGATGCTATGCTGGCATAAGCCCTTTTTGCACTGGGATAACAAGAGAATTAAAGACTTAGATTGATATCCTCATTCTAGTCTCCTTAATATTGCATTAAAAGCACCTTCAAAACTTCAAAACATCAAAGAGCTAATACCTGCCTATATGTAATATACAGATATAGTGAATATGCTCCCATTTTATACACAAGGGGATATCATCCAGTTGATTTCTATGGGCATTAGTTAGTTTAAATCAAGCCTGGACTGGGAGCAATACATAATTTTTTTCTAAGTACACACACGCATGCAATGATATAAAAGTATTAAAACTAAACTGAATTATCCTTTTGATCTCAGACATCTTAAGATACACAATTAAATATTTATGAAATATCCAAATATGATAATCACCATAACATCTCTATTTTAACTTATTTTTAGTAGAACAATGATGAATTTATACTTGATTGAAAAGTGAGATGCTAGGTTTTTTTCCTTTTTTTTTTTTAATGTCTGTTCCAAAGTTTGTCTTCTTTTTTCCCCCTAGTCTGTGTATTGAAAATAGGCCTGGCCTTCATAAATAAATGGAGAGTTATAAAAAACATTTTGTTCATTTTTTGTCATATCATAACAGAACACCCATTCTATTTTTAAGGATTTCTCATGCAGAAAACATAAAACTTTTGATGCCAATAAATTCATACAGCTCATGGACAGTTTGTGTCTTGCTTTTATTCAGCGGATTCACTGCTGTTTTGTTTTCTGTAGATGGAAGTTGGAGGGCACACTGGAGAACAATTTATTCATGAGACGCAGAATTTTAAATGAACATGCCCTTTAATGTCTCCTTTGGTCCAAGCAGACATTTAAAAAGTGATACCAAAACCAAGAAAAATTACTTAAAGGATCAGTTACATTTAAAGCCATTGAATCAATAACAATATTTTCCCCAGGCTTCTTTCCCTCTGATAAGCAAAACTCTTTACTTAAGTTAAACGCCACATTAAAATTTAATCACAATCTGTGTGCGGGAGCTAATGACAATTTCTGGACATCTGTCTTCTGCTTTGTTTAAGTCTTGCATTCCTTATGTTTAATTCTTGCCTTTAAATAGGCAAACCGTAATTATATGTTGTTGTAGTTCTAAAACTCTGCTAGAGTATGTGACTTAGTTGCCCTTCGGAAAGCCTATGGCTTATGAATTTTCTTCTCATACATGCATAAATTGGTGCCAGTAATAATAAGAAGATGATTGCAAGTCTGACTGAGTGGAAGGGGGGAAGAGATGATACTAAAGCAGCAAGAAAATTGTTATTAGTTGCCTTACGATAACCTCAAGAACTTGGCGATAGGTAATGTTTTCCCCCCCAGAATACTGTATTGATTTTATAGGCTTCAAATCAAAAGGAGTCATTTTACAGACAGTTTATATAAGCTATTTTGTCCTTAAGTGATGCTTTGTTACACACAAGTCTTCCCCCCTCCCACACACACAAAGAATTGTTCTGCCTCAAAAAAGAATCCCACTGAAGTTAATTGCATTTATGTATGTTTCTGAAAACTTCTGCCTTCAAAAGGGATAAATACTAAATTGTTTAGCTGCGGTACTTGGTCATTGAGAAAAGTGATTTCATAGGAGCAACGACAGCAATTACCACTGTCCCTTGGTTCCTATCTCAGCCTCTGCGGAGGAGAATAAAGAAAGATTATCTTACAGTGAACTTCCTCTGATTACAGCTCCATTCTCCAATCACCTTATATGACTGTGGAGACTTGCAGTAAGAATGTAGTATTTATTATCGCACAACTATTTAGGAGAATCAATATGGTCTTGTAAGACTGTGCATTTAAGTTCCAAAGGCTCAAAGAACTGACACAGTGATCAGACTAGAGCATCTTGTGGTAAAACAGTTTTCATTCTATTTCAATGGGCTCAAGTCAATCAATAAGGTAACTACATTTGCCCCAATTAGAGTCAATAAAATTTGTCCATGTTCAGTATCAAGAAGTAGCATGCGTGCTTGTATTTACTTTTTGTCCCATTGTCAATCTGTTGTTAATTAATCCAAAATCTTTCAGGGATGAATATATAGCCATCAATGAGTGCATTAAAAATACCATCTCCCTTTGTAGCAGATTGCAGATTTTGAAGGAATTCAAGTACCCTTATACCGTGTCAATTAAAAGAGATGCTGAAATATTCAAATATGCCCACAATATGTCCAAATATATTTCCAATATGTCCAAATGTGTGCACAATATTACTGACTACTGCATAATTTTGCATATAGTATGTTGAACATGTATACCTTGAGTGACTATTATGAAGCAATCGATATATTTGATTGTAAAATACCACCAATTGAATAGGGTAAATGATGAACATGGAAGACATATATTTTGTGCTTTGTTTCTCAGATACCTAACTCATCACATAGCTTATACATTTATCTAGATTAATAGTAAAGTATGCCAAAGATATTTTTCCTGTGGTACAATCTTTGTAGTGATGGTATTCTAATTCTGTTTTAGCAATGACTTTTCAAAAAATTATTAGTTTTATGATCATCAGTATTTTTCTATCTTGTTAAAAAGATATTTCATACCCTTACTTCCTTTGATTAGATGGTTGAAATCTGTAGTTTTGTTGTTTGTGGGAGCTTATTTTTTCCCAACTATTTCACACTTTACACAATCACCCATCAGTCTTTCCAGATTTAGGCATATGTAATCAAGTCTAAAATATAGACACGTTTGTATTATATTGTTTGTGAAAACTATTTTTTTTTTCATTTTGGTACATCCTGTGCTCTCTCTGCTGTCTCCAGTTTGCAAAATCTTTGCGTTTCTCCTTCATGCTTTATCTAAATCATGTTATCAGTTTACATTTCCCAACATAAAAACACAAACATCTAAGCTAAAATGATATATGAACACAAATATCATCTACTTCTTGTACTTTGAAAAGAATTAAGTCAACTGCCTGTTCAAAATGGTTACACGAGCTGTCTACTTTTCCAAAAGCAAAAGCCAAATGAGTGGTTAAAAATATTACACATTTGAAAAATGCAAATAGGGTTATCCAAATATGCAGCCATATGTCCTCAATGCACACACAGTTAAAAAAGAAATTTGTAAAGCTGTGCACCAAACAAGTATATTTAAAGGTGCTGGATGTTAATCGCCATGCAGTGTGTTCTCTGTGTTCACAGAATATGATTTAAAAGGGTATACTTTTTAACTTATAATAAATATGCCACTGACTATTATGATCTAAATACAGCCTTCTAACAGATTTCAGCTACTGAAGCATATTCTTCTTGCAAAGAGCTGCATAAATGCCATCATCCAAGAAGAGTTTAGAGCACTCCTTTGGATGCTAACATAAATTAGTTCATGTAATTTATGCTGCAAAGTTTGTCTAACCTTTATGCAACTTTGCTCGACTGATCACAGCATCAATAACAATAGGGGATATGAAGCCAAATCCAAGTGGTTAAACCCTTAACAGGAAAATATCAATTAATCTTTTTCAATAGAGTTGAAGTATGGGTAATCCTCTCATTAAGTTGTTTGAACTTTTCTCCCAGTAAACAAAAGGGGAATAATGAGTGATGTGGTCTGACTTGTTTATATGAAGACTCTTCAAGAGGCTTAGTCTCGACTTCTCAGCACAGGGTCCTTCTTAGTCACTTGTCACTAATTACCCTTTTTAAAGGCATTTGTGTCAGTTCACAAACTCTAAAAGGAATCTATTCCTAGGTTTTAGGATGAAGATGATAAATGTCATTATATTGCATGCAGAAATGCATGAACAGCATGGTGGGAAATATAATAACGCCATTTAAGCCATGAATCGGCATTGCATCTTATCTATATCCATAGAGAGGGTTATTTTTGTATAGGCATGTGTGTGTGTATTACAAAATAACCTTCACTATTGTTTTTTTTAAAAAACCCTTCTGTCATTATTTTAATATGAAAACCTTCCATCACATTTTCTGAGGTAAATTGCTAGTTGATTCACCATCTGAGTCACAATTTAGTTAAGCCAATTTAGTCCTCTAAATATGTATTCTTTATATCAGGGTTTATAAATAGGTCTGGGATAGAGATTTATTGATGCATAACGGATATACAAGTTTTTTTGTGTATCTATAGAATTAATCGTCCTGCATTCCAAGAGCTAGCAAAGAAGACTACAAATGACTTGCAGTTTTCATTACACAAATGCCATGTGGGTGTCAGCTGCTCAGACTGGGATTCCTACAGATCAAGCAATGGCTCCTTGCACCCCAAAAAATACTGGTTAGAGAAGGAAACCACACCCTACTCTAGTCTGAGATTTGATATAACACCCCGTATTTCATGAAGGATAGGTCTCCTCATTAGATCAATATACCGATATATCAAAAACAGACTGAGGCACTCAGGGCCACCTAGTAGGCATCCTTTAATGGGCTAGATTGAATGCTCCTAAGTGGAATCACCAGGTTCAGTGACCATAGACTGCTGAATATCAGATTCTGGGGAGGAAACCATGTTTGTGTGTGATGGGTCATTCATTCAGAGCTGCCCAGTGAGGGAAGCAGAATGTCCAACTGATTTGATTCAGCGAAGGTTTTTTTTTAGAGTCCTTCCAGTTTTTGCCTGACTTCCCAAATCACGAGACTTACAGGCCTGTTGCCTTCTCTTGGTCACAGCAGTTCTAGACTTCCAAGTTCAAACCCATCTTTTCTGGCCTGCAGCTTGTTTCAGTCTACTTGTTGCATCTGAAATATTTTCTTGACCTCAGCTTTAAACTCTTGGGCACCCCGGTTGTGAGGTTCTGAAACACAGTTGACTTTGTGAACTCAATGAAGAAGGATCTGTGAGCAGTCTGTTCTTGAAAGAACGCAATGTTAGGTGTAGTAGTGATTTTGGTATGTAATGATTTTTAACACTCCTGTTGCATTTTGTAGCATAAAAGTTGGCTCAATCCTGTTCCATGTATCAGGGATACCATAAAATTCAGTATCCCTGAAATCTGGGTCAGATTCTCTAATCCTGTTCAATAAGATTAGAGAAGACCAACTGGCCAGATCATCTCTTTCTTGGCTCACTAACTCAGAGGACAGGTGGAAAGCAAGTCACAGGACTCTGAAAGGTAGTCTTTTACTATTGCCTCTGCTGAATCCTGGCTCATACACCTCATGTTACCAGAGGGGCCTAGCCCCTCCCTGATGGTCTCCATCTCCAGGGACATCTTGGGAGTCATTGTGAGGGGAACAGTGCAGAGAATGGTAGAGTTACCCCCCTCCCCTCTGCTGGCAGAATATCCTTCCTGGCCTGCATATGCTACACCCACCAAGAGAGCTCTTTTTTTAAGCTGGTGAGCTTCCTGGTCTACTTGGTGAAGGTGGCCTTGCTGCATGGGTCACACATGGTCACCAACTTGTATGTCTTCTTCTGAGTGAGAGGTTGCCAGTGAGAGCTGATGTCCTCTTGCAGCACACACTGCTAGAACAAGATCTTCAAGTGCTGTGTCCAGGCCCAGGAAGGAGGCCATCTTTCTCTAAAGCATCTGGATCAGAGGAAAGACCAGATGCAGGTTCACCATGTCAAATGAGATGGTGACAGTGAAGTCCTTGAAGGGCCTAAGGACCTCCGTCTTCCAGGAGATAATCAGCCAGTCCTCTTGACTGAACTGACTCCCCCCTCCAAGTGTCACTCTCAGACAACCACATTGTGAAGGTGGTCTCTGCTCCACAATCATTCGATCATGGCCATGGGTGAAGTTCCAGTGAGTGCTAATATCACCGATTAGGCAATGTTCTGGCACACCTCTCAGGATTGGTTTCTGGCACAGTTTGCAAGTTGCTTTCACATTGCTCAAGAAGAGGCTCTTGATGCGCTGACATCTCAGGGTGAGACACTGGAACTCACAAGTCAAGCATCCATTCTGGGTCCCTTAGAAGAGCCCAGACTCAGAGTGTCCTGCCCCACAAGGAGAGGTTTGTGGGCTGTGCAGTAAATGCACCTGAGGCCCACTTGCTTAGCCACTACCTTGATGATTGAGCCACCATCAGTCAACATGTATCCCATGGTGACACCCCTGCCTACGCAATCCAGTACTTGCCTCTTGTGTGCAATTTGCTGAGAACTCAGCTTGGAACAAAGCCTTGCAGAAGCCCAGTGCCCCCCATCTGACCACCACTGGCCCCCCATCTGACCCTGCCTGATGCTAGTCATCCCACCCCCATCCTGAAGGTTATTGGGTTGCCCCAGTATGTAAGCAAGAGGTATACATGCTGTGACTGAGGGCAGGTCCAGATGTCTGATGTAAAGTACACACTTCCCCATTAGTACTTTCTCCTAACTATGCCTTCACATAGTCCTTGGCAGCCCTGTAAAGGGAGGGCACCACAGTCCTGCTCAGTGTGGTGTGAGTAGGGGGTGTGTACCTAGGACAGACTTCTTGGAGCAGCATGTGGAAGCCAACATCCTTGACCATGGACAAGGGACATCCATCTGTAGCAATCATCTCAGCAATTTTCCAAGTGATCCTCTTCATTGCCCTCTGAATCCCCCCTCTTGACACAATAGGGCCATCTCTACTATGCATCTCCATTAGAGAAGCTTGGTGTCCCTTTCCTACAGGAGAGCCAACAAGAACATCCCAAAAGTCCACTAATGGTAAAAACAACAATAAAAATAACAACTGCAGTGCATTACAACACAGAGAGCAGGAATTCTCAACAAAAAACAGTAAACAGCAACTCTTGCCTTTAAACTAGAAGAGTTTAAAGTCAGTTTGGACTGGAGCTTCCCAACATTCACACCAGGACTCTATATTTGTAAAACTTCGTATGCTGCTAAACTTTCATCATATACAGCCTATGGACATTGATCGTCAAAAATCCTTTTCAAAATAACTAGGATACAATTTTTGACTGTTATTGTATTTATTGCATGTTGAGACAGAGATATCAGATATTTATATTTTTATTGCATTTATTGTATATTTATTAATGCATATATTCACTTTGCACTTTGCACTAAAATATAAAAAATTAATAATTGAATATATATTCCCGGAATTGTTTGTTCGTTTTAAACTAGAAGAAGCAACAAGAGAAAAGCTATGCCCTGCCACAAGAACAGCAAATCTTTCAGTAAAAAAGCAAGCAGTAGCAATTTTCTTGCTTGTCTTTAAACAGCATGCAAGCAACAACAAGAGAAAAAAGACCACCCCCAGAAGAACAGTCAGCAAATAAATAAACAACTTAAACAATTTAGCAAAGGCCAAAGCCTCCCCACCCCTCCACACACACAACAGCAAAAGCAATTATTAAGGATAAACTGTAAGAAAAACTGTGACTCTTCCCAATTTACCCTTATGCTAGACCAACCCCCTCCCCTCCAAAAAAGATGGAAAAAACAGTGAGTCTATATGATTCTTAAACCAGGTTGAATTCCTCCAGGCTGGCAGCACAGCTCCTCAGGTTGCCCTTTAGGTAGGCAGTGAATCCACGTCAGAGAGCAGCTGAAAATTAAACAATCACAGCACAGTCTTTCCACTCTGAATCAAAATGGAGTCTGTACTCTGACCCACAGCTGTGTTTAATGTCTTTCACAGATTTGAAAAGGGCTCTTTCCCATCAGAAAGGAGCCATTTTGATGTAAGTCTCTCACATGAACCTGCCTAAATGCTCACCACATAGGGTTGCTGTCAGTCCCTGGCAGGTAGACCCCTCAAGTCCATCCACAGTGAACACACATTGGTTCCAGCAGAAGTAGCTTTATTAGAATCTATGCAGTTCAGGTCTGTACTCCATCATGGAGTTTGGCAGAAGTGACAATTTAAATCAAGCAGTCTCTGCTACAGTTGATTTTCCCGCACTACAGGTGACAGTTAAGGTTTTGGAGCGCAAGCCTACATGAGTTCTGTGAGAATCTATTTAGTTACGACTATGCATCAGGTATACAATAAAGTATTCCCAGCATCTGGGAAGAGTAGTTAAAGCTGATATCTAGACACACCAAGGTCACGGTTAGCTGAGACTCGCATATTTTTCTAAGATAAAGGGGGGGGGCACATTCTGTGTCCTAAGCAAGAAACATCTGCAATATGGTTATAAATGATCAGAGAAAGTACACATCAAGTTAGCAATAAGACAGTATAGCTTGTGGTACAAGCAATACAACAAATAGACAACCATGGCATGGCTGTACACAGACATGACAGTTGCCAGCTTCCAGGTGGTAGCTTGAGATTTCCCAGAATTACAACTGATCTCCAGGTAACCAAGAGCAGTTCCCCTGGAAAAAATGGCTGCTCTGAAGTGTGAACTCTATGGCATCATACCCCACTGAGGCCCCTACCCTTCCTCAAGCCACACCCTCTCCAGGCTCTACCGCCCAAATCTTCAGGAATTTCCCAACTTGGACCAGGCAACCCTACCACCACACCACCCTTCCCTCAGTCCAACTCCACCTCACACCTCTGTGGACTCAGTGGTGCAAATGGATGACGTGGTCCACTACCCCATGGAGTTCCTCAACATGCTCAGCCTCCTGGCTTCCCAGCCCACAAGCTTCCCCTCAAAGTGGGGGCTCCAGTGATGCTGCTCCAGAACCTTAACCCACACAAACTCTGCAATGGAAACAGACTGCAAGTGAAAGCCCTCCACAGGAATGTCGAGGTCACATTGTTCACCAGCAGTGCTTGGGCGGGGGAGGTCAGTATTCATACCATGCATACCACTCTTACCATCAGAGAACTCCTTTGAATTCAAGAGATTGCAGTTCTCCCTCAAGGCCTGCTTTGCTATGAAAATCAACAAGTCCCAGGGGCAGACACTGAAGGCGGCAGGAATTGACTTGAGGGAGGATTGCTTCTCACATGGGCAGTTCTATGTGGCCTGCTCCAGAGTGAGCTCACCAAGCAACCTGGTGATCCTAGCACCTGAGGGGGAAACCACCAATGTGGTCTACAAAGAGGTCCTTCAGTATTAAAAAACAGGTTGTACATATTTTTCACTTTATTTACTGCACTACAATCTTTTCCTTTTAAAAATTTCTTCAATAAATGTTACATTTCGAAATTCACTTCATCAGTTTTCGGCATCAACATGCTTTGCTTTATTCAAACACTTTTGTGAAGCTCAGGTACTTTGCTATTATACTACAAAACCAATTCAACACCCCCCCCCCCACACACACCAAACCAAAAAATGTTACATACTCATAAATATTATAACTGGATTTAAAGTGGTTAAATACTGTAGCGAAGCATGGATATCAAGCTCGTAAGAATATAATCTTTCATGCCCAAGCTTTCTCTGCTTCACCACACATGCTTGCCATTTCCAAGTTTATGAAGGAGGAAAATTATCCAGATCTCTATTGCAATATTCAAACAATGACCTGATTAAGTTTTTAAAAAGCTAGCATGCTTATTATTTCTATCTATTATTCCGCATCACAAAACCTTTTGTGCTGGTATATCAATATTGAGAATCAGAGATATTCCCCGAAAGATGTTTCCATCCCTTTAGATGTGACCACCATGCTTTAAAAATTGCAATGCCAGAGAACAGCCAGTCATTCTGCTGGGTGGCTTGTTGGAGGCAATAAGAAGGGTGGGGTGGCAGGGCTATTTAAAGCCATTCCTCCTTTTCAGAACCATTCATTCCTGGAAAAGCTGACCTACACCTGCTCCCTTATGCAGTTTGGGATTAGCTGGTGACTGCAGGGCTGAGTAGGAATTTATTGGGTTCTTCTCAAATTGGCCAGTTCCACCCAAACAATACATTCCAGTTTGCAAGTTCCTTGCAGAGCATTTTAAGTTAGAACAATGGCCATATGACTCCTGTTTAGGATCTCCAACCATAGTTATTACTATGGAGGATCACAACTGAAGTTCTGTTGCTTTGAAAACATTGCCAATAACTTCAGTAGTATTACTCATGTGCTCACTTATGAACTCACTTATGAACAAGCTGTGCAATTAGATGCTTTGCTCTTCTGACCCTTGAAGCATTTCTGAAGGAAGCAATACTTTTTCCCTAAAGTTTGTGGCTTGGATAGTAAGCAGTGTAAGCAGAGTTTGAGAAAGGTAAGTTCCCTACCTCCTTCCATTGTAATCTTCTGTGCCCCCTGAAATTGTGTTTCTGTGGGTGAGTGGACCACTAGGAATGGTGGAGGGGGAACAATGTAGGAGTCTGCAGTAGGAGGGGAGAATCAGCGAAATTCACTTTCCCCTTTTCTGCAACTGGAAATACAATTCCATTGGAGGAACTACTCTTTTACTGACAGAGCAACATCTTACAATAAGGATAATGATATTCTAGAAAGAACTGTAGCTTCTCTATATTTCAGTAGCCTGAAACAAGCAAATGTAAGAAGAGCCATGCTGGATCAGACCAAAGGCCCATCTAGTCCAGCATTCTGTTCACATGGTGCCTCTCTAGGAAGCCCATTAGCAGAAAGACTGCAACAGCATCCTACTGCCTGTATTCCCTGGCAACTGGTGTAAAGAGGTATGCTGCCTTAGGTAACAATAATAATAACTGGAGGGGCTAGATATCTACCATGACTAGTAGCCATTGATAGCCTTGCCCTCCATGAATTTGCCCACTTCTCTTTTAAAAAGTTCCAAATTGGCAGGCACCACCACATCCTGGGGCAGTGAGTTCCACAAGATAACTATGCACTGTGTGAAGAGGTACTTCCTTTCATCCGTCCTGTAATTCCAACACATCAGTTTCAGTGGATGACACCAGGTTCTAGTATTATGAGGGAGGGAGAAAAACTTCTCCCTAGAGTGTGTGAGTCAGTATATCCAGTCTGAAAATAGAACCTCATTCCCCTCAAACATCATATTGGTATATAGAGATTCTTGGATGTACCAATAAATCTGTTTCCAAATATGCTTGGAATTATTCAGGAAAATTTAGAAATTGGCAGCTCTGGCATTTTAAATGTTGCAGTAGTTTTTTTTTAACCCTTTGCTAGTTTCCTGGGCAACAGGGGGATGGAAGGCACCATTTTGAGAGTATTCAGCGGATGTAGTTTAATCTTTTTTCATCTAGGCTTTGAATTGCTTCAGCAGACATTATTACCTTGTAAATGGGAGCTTGCATTTTACCAAGTCACATTTGGGCCACTTCTTATGCTTCTAGTAGCGTAGTAAAATAGAAGCACAACAAAACAGAAGTCAAAAAAGATCCACTTAACTTTGCATCTTACTGTTTCAAAATGGTTGTGAGTTAACAGAGCAGCACACCATCAGGCTCATGTGATGCTTATAGTTGCTAACATGTTGGTGGGGAAGGCAGAAACATTTTGTCCACTATTGTTCTTGGAGTGACAAGGAACAAGTGTGACAGCAACTGGAAATAAGCCTTTCTTTAGTCATGGATTTTTCAAAATCAGTGGACATTGAAGGGGCCTTTTCATGAGCTGTTTCAGGTATTCTGGTCTTTTCTGCTTTCTCTAAAAGCAAAGACATACCATTTTGTAGGGAAAGGATGTTTTAAGAACATAAACTGTATCTACAGTTTATGTAACATTACTGAGACATACTAAGTCATTGATAGTCTAGCTACAAGATGCAATAGCTAGATAATTTCACATTGGAAGAGAAGATGCAAAATAAGCTGAGGGAAAGAGGCAGCTCATGGGCAAATGGCCTTGGGTTCTGCTGGGCTCCTGTGATTGACACTGGTTCTGTTGGGCTTGCAACAGTGCCCCTGGCTTCAGTTGATTATGTTGGGATTCTCTGGTTTGGCTTAGGTTCTTCTGGAATTCTCTGATTTGATTTTGGTTCTGTTGGGCTTTATTGGTTCTTTTTATGTTGGGAGGCTGTGGGTGCTCTTGTGTGTTTGGCTAAGGCTCTTGGGTTTTTATCTTTGCCCTGAAGAAAGTGCTGGATTTCCCCCCATAAGATACAATGGAAAGTGGCTGGGGGCACCTTATACAGCAACCCATAGAATTGGACCCCTTGACCCAATCATCTTGAAGCTTGGGATACATTTAATAGACAGGCAATACTAGGTTCCCTGAACTTTTGGTGTAGTTTAGAATAGTTTTCTTGAAAAAAAAAGTCCTTCCAGCCTTCTGGAAATATTCCCCCACAGGGAATAATGGACCTGAATCTATTTGGATTCCTGAAAAAAACCCCAAATCTGAATACTAAACCAGTATTTTTGGATCTGAATTTCAGGAATACTGATATTTATGGCCTTCTCAAAACCTGAATCTGGGGGATAAAGCAGTGCACATCCCTACTTCTCCCTGTCTACTCACTTCATACCATGCCTAATGATGGAGGGGTTTTTCCTTTCAATGTCACCCTTCTATTGGTATAGCTGCACCTCAGGCGCTTCTGTCTTCCTCTTCAAAGGATATCCCCATCCCTTCTTAAATATGGCTATTCTGCCTTAGGTAGATTTGAGCTTTTATAATCAGTCTCAGGCTGACCTCAGAGGAAATGGCCCAGAGCTGATCTGTAACATGCAAGTATTAAGAAGGCTAAGGCAGGTGACAGAGCCACTGAATTGCAGGGAGTAATAATTATTCACATCTCCTCACTGTTAGAACATAGATAGTTTGAACTTATGTTTTGGTGTGTGAAGGAATGATGACACTTGATTTAAAGAAGTATTTGAGAGTAAACAGTTAAAATGAAAGACTTGAAAGTAATGGAGCTTTGTCATTCTTCCATCTTGTATGTCATTTCTGCTGAGGACAAGATGTTCTGCTCTCCTGTCACTTCCAGGACAGCTTCATTTTGTCACTCTTGATGTGTCTCTTACCATGCTGTGCTAATCTCTTAGGAAATCTAAACTATTACACGCTCTGAAGAGGCTATGGCAAATCTATAATTTAGAACCACTTGGTTATGCATCAGGACCCAAATGAAGACACTTGGTCTTTTTATCATTTCACTTGAAATGATTTGCTCACTGTTCAGGACACCAAAGAAGGCATTTATGTGAAATATTTGAAGAATTCATTTTCTGCAGCATTGCTAGGTGAGGATATGTTTAAAAGAAACGTTTAAGTAAAAAGCTTTTGTGTGTGTGTGCGTGCGCACGCGTGCATCATTTTTGTCTTCATAAACAAAGATGGAAGCTCTTTACATGTTATTTCAGATGGGATAAAAGGAGAAATGTAAGAAAAATCTGGTACGATAATCACTAATGTGGATTTCCTAAAAGCCCCTTTTCTCCTAGAAACTCTGTGGAGTTCACATTACTCAAATTTGAATAATCAGCTGGAAGTCTAACACTCATTCCACCTGATCAGTGGTGATTATTACTACTTTTTCCGCCCCTGCCTCACTTACACTGTACTCAACGTGGGGAAAATAGTGCCACTTTTTATGGATTGAGACTAAATGTATCATGCTAAGGGGAAGTATGGATGGAAAAATCAACTGAGAGAGAAAAGAAAATGGCACAGAGCATGTTCCAATTTTTAAAAGACAGACCACTGGTATCAAACCTGTCAAAGACATATATACAGATGAGGGAAAAAAGATGAGGCAATGATAGTCAGACCTAACCTATTAGTTGCATGATATATTGAAATAGTTCTGTTTATTACTGGTAATGGCAGCACTTGACCATGATTTCTGAAAACATTTTAAAAGAAACAATAGCCATAACCTAACTTCTCTCTATTGCCGCTGGTCAGGCTCCTAAGGTATGATGCAGAAAACTATCCACTAGGTTGCAAGGCCCTATCATCTGTTTTGCTGTTTTGTTCAGGGATCTGGTGCTAGTATGCATTTGTAGAGGGCAAAGGTCCCATACCACAGCCTTTTTTTTGCAAACAAAGTTAGAGGAACAGATGGACAGGAGATTGAAGTCACTTCTCCAATTGTTTTGGCCTTGTCTTGTTCCTCACTGTTGTATCCCTCTGGGTGCTCAGCATGTGTTTTCTGCTCCTGGTTCTGTTGGTTTGCTGCTCATAGCCCTGGGTTAACCAGTGAGGTGATAATTGGTTCCCTCTCTTTCTGTCACATACCTCTGATGTCATATGACTTCTTGTCATGTGCATGCAGATCAGTGGGTACAATGCTCCATGGGTCTGTAAAGGTTGAATGCCACTGGACTACATGCACATGTACAGTTTCACAACTGTAGGCATGAACTAGATTCTGTTCCAAACCCATGCACTGACTAAATCTTATCAGTGCTTAGTGGTGTTGAATGCATTAGAACATATCCAGGGATATAACCACACTTTGCATCTCCACTGTTTTAACTGAAAAATCCCTTTTAATTTCAAATATAAGTCTTTATTTTCAGGCCATTTCTGTTGCTTTTTGCTGATGTTTCCTACTCTATGTACACAATTTGAATGTTGCATAAACTGTTGCATAAAAATAGTGAAAAAATGGCATGAAGAAACAGACAATTCAGTAACATCAACAGACAAAATGGGTGAAACAATTAATTACAAGCAAGAGAAACAGAAGACGGTATATTTATACATTCCTGTGGCATATCATTTCGAGCAATATCAAAGTTGGTGGTGTCTGATACAATGTAATATTGTCACACAAAAATAAAATATCTCGTACTGAATTGAGTACTGTTAAAAGTTCCCATACTTTTAGACCCTTGACTAAAGGATGTTCTATGAGTACCACTTCCTGGCTTCTGAGTATATAACTCATCTTTCTCTTTCATCTCACCATGTCCCACATTTCATGTTAAAAGACTGTACATGCACTGAAAATCTGAGTCTTGGTAGCAGAATAAATTATGCAAAATAAGCAAATCAAGTGTGTGACCTTTTGGTCCATAAAATATGGCTGTACCTTATCATGTAAATTAGTGCAACCTACAAGGTCAATTTGCAAGTAGATGTAAACAAAGAAGGATGGCAACAAAGACTTGGTAAGCTGCATCAGTTAGGGAAAAAGTTGTCTTATGTAGAATGACAACAGAGTCTTCTGCATGATTTCAAAGAGAACCAAATTTGCAAATTTCAGTTCTTGAATTTATATAATGGACTTGAACTACAGTTTTACCAGTTAGAGGAAAGTGGTGAAAGCACTTGCTTAGGCTACAGTCTGGATCTTTTCCTGTATCTTTGACGCCTCATTCCTGAGCAATGAGAAAAGTAAGGCAACCTTTTCCGGCTAAACTTTCTTGGAAGGGGGTGTTATAGATTTGAAACTTATGCAGTGCAAATTTAAGCACAGTCAACTACTTCCTTCTAAGCCTGTTGCCTATTGGTGTCAGAAGGGTACAATTCTATTTAGGACAGATGATATCTTAATAGAATCAGACTGTTTACAAATGTATCTTGAAAACACAAATGTATTTATTTATTAAGAGGGTTTAGCTCCAGAAAACTGCTCAAGGCAGTTTGCAGGTGCAGCATAAAAACAAAGTAACAACAATTAAAATTAAAGCAACAATCCCAAATAAAGCTAACCCAGTCAGCAGTCATTTTTTTAAAAAATAGCTATAAAGCAGAGAGCACAGTATCTGGCCCCTGAAATCTGACTCCTGAAGCAAAAAAGAAGAAGAAGCAGGGGATGGTGGGGTGTCAATAGATGAAGGGCTGACTGAGTAAGTAAAATACATTTTCCGCTTTTCCTCCTTCAAAATGCCCACTCCCAAGAGTGCTTTGCAATGAAGGAGGCACCAGACTGATCACAAACAGAGATGTAGTGTAACATGTAGTTTGACCCCAAGATTCACCCAGGTTTGTACTGAATTGAGTTTTTGAGACAGCACAAATGAATTATAGTGCCAATACCCATGTTTTCAAAGAATCTGTGGCCTTCTGACAGGGAAAATTGTTCTGTCCTATCCACCCACACATTCCACTTCCAATAATGTCTGATTATACAGTTCAATAAGGTCCCATAATATGAGGGCATATTATGCACAGATGGCTGAGACAGAAGTAGCAGTAACATCCTTGTTCCCTAAGAAATGAAACCTCATCTCACACTTTCCTTGCCTTTAGCTGGAACTGTATCGTGTAGGGCATTGTAATGAATTAAACTTATGCCTAGGTATACACATGTACTTGCACTGACTTGAATGGTGTGAAGCAAATTCACTTGACCTAAACACTGTAGTCTCACTTCAGTTTCTCATCTTCCCTATCAGAAGGATTTATGGTGGGTAAAAACATGTCACGAGCCAGTTATATTCCCAGTATTATGCACAGTGCTTAAGCCATCCCAAGTTATCATATAAATTCTCCTCTATCATCCACAAAAGTTGGAATTCAAACTTCATGAGGAGAAGTTGTTCATCTGTTTTGGCTCCCAAAACTTCTCACAAAAGTCAAAATCAAAAGCTTGCTTCTGGACTCCCTGACAGAAAGCCATTGAGGGCATTCATTCTTAAAGCTACAGCAATTTTTTCTTTTATTTGGTGTGGGGGGGGGGGGGTAAATCCCCTTCTCTTTTTTTAGATTTCAGATTTTTCTGCAAACCTAGGGTGATTTTTTTCAAGTTGGTAGAAAGATCTGTCTTGTCTGTTCATACCTGCAGTTTCTGGATTTAAATATCCACAGATTTAGTTGTTGAGAATTAGATATATTGATCAACATTCAAATGTAAACATGTAATGTTCTGGAAACATTTAAAATAAATGTCAGTATACAGAACATAGCATTCCTTTGACAAGTGTTGCATTCTGTTTGTTCAATGTCAGTTACTGGCAAAAAACTCTCGTACCATTTAATCATTGCTTCCAACCTGATATACTTTACTTTCCAGAATCACTCACATTACTTCAAGATTGTATATCACAAAGAGAATATAATATCAGATACATTGTTCCTTCTTCAGAACTGCTACCATTAATTCTACTACATTTCTTTAAAAAATTAGGTTCATTTAAAGAAAAGGAATTTAAAATAAACCCCTCTCTAACTCAATACTACTAATTTAACCTATAGGATTTGAGAACTATCAGACTTGAATCCACATAAAACAGGATGAGGAAAAAAGTAATCATATTTTACTCTCTATGACATGAAAAAAATTGCAACAGCCAAAGTAACATCCAGATCCACCCCGGCCAAAAGTCTCCCTAATTTTTCTCCCAGGATTCTCCCATCTACCATGGAAGATTACTGGGTGGCCTTCGATCAGTTACACACTTGGGCGATCAGGTCTCCTGTTATGATGAGAGACCTCTAACCCTATGGTCCGGGCTCCCATTGCTGTGTAGTGGAGCAGGGGAGAAAAAAGAGGGGAAAGGTGGCATCCTGATAGGAGACCTGGCTGTCCCAGTGTGTGATTGGTCCAAGGTCACTTAGTAAGCTTTCATGGCAAAGTGGGATTCAAACCTGGAAATGATTTCATGGTGTTGTGCATCACATGTCACCATGCCCCACCCCCAGAAGCTCCCAGGGGTTGCTGGCAGATAATTGGCAACTCTCTCATACACTCTCAACTTAACCTGTCCCATTGGATTGTGGTGAGGATAAAATGGTAGGTGCATTGGCCAAAATAAAATGAAATAATAATCAATTATAAGGCCTAATCAAAATCGTACAAAAAGTATGCAAATTTTCGAGTTTTCTAGAACTCTTTATATATGTCAGAAGTAAGTAGTAGTTAACTTTGTTGAATCCCAGCCCAGTCATGAACTCATCACTATGATGTCCAGTTTTTCTCCTCTGAAGAGTGTTGAACATGGAAGAGCATTTAATTATGTGAGCCACTCCTGCCATGTGAAGTGATACAGACTAGGCACTGGTTTACCATTTTATGTACTGACAACTAGGCTAAGGTCTTCTTGAAGGACATGTTGCTGCAACTTATCTGAATTCTCAAGGGACAAGTCTCCCCTGCTTGTAGGAATGTGTCACTGTGTCTTAAACTGTATAATCTTCAGATCTCACACCTTCTTTCCTCATGACATGAGATTTTGCAACGGTAAGTCCAAATGTATTACTTGATCCTTTAAAAGGTAGCTGGCATCATACTAGGCCTGAAGTGCTGGTGGTTCTAGAAAGTCTATGAAGCTTAGTCTTCTGGTGGCCGAACCATGGTCATCACCAAAGGTTTTTAATACAACTCTTCCGTGCCAATCAAAAATCCCTCCCACACCCACACACAAGCACACTGGTCTGCTTTATACCTTAGTATGGAAAAAAGACAGGCATCATACTGAGGCTTAGAACAGCCTAGGGGTGCAGACTGGATCAGATAAATGGTTCCAAAGGAAAATATCACCTCACTGCTTTCCCAGCATGGACATAAGTCAGATAACTCATTTCCCTAGCCCACTCCAGTTTGCATTTTAAACCATTTGGAATTCCAGCCATGGTACTACTCCATGCTGAAGACCATGAATTCCCATGCCTGAAAAGTAATGTGTTAAATATTTCTTTAAAATATTGTTGTATTACTAATTAAAAATACTAATTAAAAATACTTTCCAATGGGAGGTCCACCTGATAGCATTCCCTCCAGTTCTTGTTTATTCAGATTCTTCCCTCCATTTCTTTGCAAGCTGAAAAACAAGTATAAAAGTGCTGAATGATTTTTCTTCTCTTTTTAATATTAATAGAACTCCTCTGCTCTGCAGGTGCAACTCCAGTGCAATGCATGATAAATTTGATGGCATCGTGTTTATTAGAGAATAGTGCCTTTCAGGAAAGTGTACAACTGGGAGAAGCTGCAGGAAACAGAATGTTGTTATGTAAAATAATACTGTTAAATGTACATAAGATTTACTCATAGCGTATGCTGTTTACATATAATGCCTAATAAACATATTTCACCCAAAGTTAATGTATCCCAGAGGAATAATTATATAAAATAGGTGCGTAATCAATCTAGTGGAAAGAATAGAAGGGAACTGGGGGGGGGGGGGAATATGCCAGTTAGCACATATAAAATAGTCATGACTCATGACATGAGTTAAGTCTTTAAAACATTAGCAGTTAAAACCCATCTGTATAACTAAGATCTCACTTAAGAAAAGCAGAGTTAGATAGATAGATAGATCATTTGATTTATAATAGTATACCATGATGTAATTCATGGCTTCTAAAACCTTTTCTCTACTTCAGGCTTTAGTTTTTATTTGAAATATGACTGTGAATGTTGCTCCAATAATATCAGCTCCCATCATATCATATGAAGAAGCCTTTCCAGACATATTGATAAATCCACTGATTCTTCCCATTCTTGGACTCAGTAGACTAAGGCAGAGAGGATCAGTAGCCATTTGACCTTCATTGTGGATTAAATAAACACCAGATGGCGAGGATTTGGTCGGTGCATCTATTCTTCCTTCTTGGTCATCATGTTCACACTGTTGCTTCCCACTGAGCTTTTCTCTCAATTTGTCATGGTGCCAAAGCTACTTCTATAGTACCTTTCATGCATCACAGCTTTCAAATCTTGTCCCATTAGTTTCATTTTGTTTCTATCATAAATAATCGACTACTTTCTTATACACTCTTTCATTACCTAATAATGATTGCTCTTGGCACAAAGGAATAATGTCTTATGAGATTAGCCAGTAGAGTTTGTCCATTTAGTATATAGCCCGGTTGCCACTATTTATTAAAGAAAACAGAAAAGCACCCACAAACCACCAAAAAAACAGCAGATACAAAATTATTGTTAAAAGACTTCATTTCAAATAAGAACCAGTCAAGTGACATTGTTAGCTGAAAGTCAGCGGAGTATGCATTTGAGAAATACAATACAGTGTTAAATTCAGAATTATAATGGACTAAATGGCTTACAAACAGACAAAGGAATCCAAGTTCACATATATTTTTAACTTAGTATGTTTTTAGAAAGTGATTTAATGGAATCAGGTGGTTCATTTCCTACAAGTCAATGGTCACTGAGACATCTGAAACTTCATTGTTATTCCAGCAGGACTTTAGGAGTATTTCAGACATTATTTTGAACTGCTGTTTTCAAAAGCAGGAATCTATCTTATTTTTATCCCACAGTTCCTCCAAGAACATTCTCTTTTCCTTTGTTTTATCCTCACAATAACTCTGTGAGATAGGTTAAGCTGAGACAGAGAGAAAGTGACTGGCCCAAAGTCACTCGGCATTCTTGGATCTCCTCAGTACAGCATTCTAGCTACAACTAGCATTATCGTACTGTAGGCTTGAATATTGCTTTCTTAATTTGAATGAGATGTTTGCTATTGGCATTTGCAAATGCGGGATTGCACCCGAGATGTGCTTTGTTGCTTCATAGATTCCAGCAGTTGCTGCTGCTGAATCCCAAAACTTTGGATTCACTCTGTTTTATAAAGATGCAGAACAGATCCCATGAATCCTGGGAATAAACATTGTCCTTCCTAGGATCATTCCATTGTTTGTAAGGAAGGGACCATTTCCTACTTTTAGCTGGCTGTGTCTACTAGTGTAAGGAACTGTTTTCTCGAACTATTTTTTTCAAACAGTTGCCAAAATTGTAGCATAATTCCAAGTTTAGAAATAAAACAGATATTGTGCTATTTCTCTTATTTCAAAAAAGGAATATGCCACAATATGTCTTATTCTATGAGCTGAAAAATTATACTATGACTAAATTGACATCAACCTGCCTCTTACATAGATTTTTTGGGGGAGCAGATGAAATTAGCAGGAAATGTCATTGTCAGATTTTTGGGGGGAAATGTTAAGATATTGTGAATTTTTTCAGGTGTAACCTTGACTAGTCCTTCATAGATGATCAAAGAAGTATAACCTGAGAAACAACCAGATGGATAAAAGCAAGTGTATTGATTACATCCTCAAAACAGAATTAACAAGGGAACCAAGGATATCATGGGACTGAATCTTCACTTCCATAATAACCAATGTTCCTTGTATATGATACCATCATAAAGACATCCACCTTTGCGGTGAAGAAATAATGAAACCTGGGGATCATCTTTTTTTCATCTGCACCGAAGGAGTCTTCTATTTATTCTGCAATGAATTTCAGCAAGTAAGAATCATATGCACAGTTACTCCAATATAAACCCACTGATTTCAATAGCCTTAGACTGGAGTAACTCTGCACAGGATTAACATTCTGAGGCTGTTGACTCATCTAACTCTATCTAATACTAATCTGCACAATTGGTGAAATTACTTGATTTTAGAACATATCAGTTATTCTCTATAATACTGAAACCATTTTTCTATTTGTAATTGTAATATTTATAACTACAATGTATTGTCGAAGGCTTTCACAGCCGGAGAACGATGTGACACTGTGAGATCTCTGTCTTTTGGTGCTACACCTCTGAAGATGCCAGCCACAGCTGCTGGCGAAACATCAGGAACTACAATGCCAAGACCACGGCAATACAGCCCGGAAAACCCACAACAACCTTTATAACTACAGTTTCTGTTTGGGCTTGTTTTCTCTGATAGTGGACTCCTGGGGGAGTGGATAGAGGTTACCAGCCTTGTATCCCCCTGCACCTTAAAGCATGAGGTAAGGGGGGTATACAGTACTATCACCAACCCATAAGAGCATTATTGATATGTTGGTCCTGCTCCCATCTCACACACTTCTGTCAGTGGCAGGCCAAAGCACCCCCAAGGATTCTGGACAAAACTGTTTGCCTGTAATCATCTTGGGCAAGTTCTTGGCTGAGTTGGAGAAAATTTTACCTTCAGTTATATGGTAAGAAGTTTGAATCTATTGCAAATGTTTTTCCCTAGGCTAGGGAGAAAAATCCAGAACATGCTACCTGAATGGTGGAAGGTGAGAAGGAAGGAACTCCCATGTATTGACAACATTTTCAAATAAAGACAGGGGGAGTCTTGGGGCAAGGAGAAAGCATTTCAGAATAAATCCTGGCTACATCATCAGATTGTGGGATGCTCAATAGTTCTCAACTGTCCAGTATTGAGTCACATGAGGGCAAACCATTCAATCAAAGATGCAAATATGCAACAACGATCTTTGCTAGATCTTTGAACCATTAATAACTGCCTTGAACCACAAGGAAAGAAATGGGAAAGCAGTGGCATAGTGTGGACAAATTCTTAGGGGTGCAAAATTTCTCCAGACCCGCCTCTATATCCTCCCCAGGGCAGCTGAGGCAAGTCACTGGTATCTATCGGGGAGACCCACTCATCACAACAATCCAGCCTCCCCTCCCCGAGTGGCCACACACACTGGATCTCCATGCCTCAGCACCAAACAGTCGCTCGCATGCCCTCCTCCTCGCTGAGGTCTCCTCATTGGACACGGTGCGGGGCTGCTTGCTCCCATTAGCTGGAGGGCTGGCTGGGCCAGGAGCATGCTGAGAGATGTAGTCCTGCGGGCACCATGATTGCAGGCGCACTCAGGATCAGCAACAAATGCTCAGTGCGGGAGCCAGAGGGTGCCTCACTGCAGAGGAAGGAGCCAAGATGGCCGAGGGGAAGCGCTGCAGCTCTTGGCCCAGCAGAAGCTCCATGGCTTGGCTGGGGTATCCATTACATCTTCCTCAAGCTGAAAGCATGCACAGCCACCCTCATGCATGTGTGTGGGGGTGGGTGGGGGAATAAGCATTTACTGGACCCTGCAGGGAGGCATGGGCAGGAGGTGAAAAAATATGCATGAAAGTTAGGGTTGCCAGCTCCAGGTTGGGAAATTCCTGGAGATCTGATGGATGATGCCTGGAGAAGACAGGCTTTAGGAAGGAAAGGACCTCAATGTAAGATAATTCCATAGAGTCCTCCCTCCAAAGCAGCCATTTTCTCCAGGGGAACAGATCTCTATGACCTGGAGATCAATTGTAATTCTGGGAGATTTCCAGCCACCATCTGGAGGCTGGCAACCCTAAAAGGGCAGGGGGAAGGATAGGCTAGCCGGTGATCCTGGTTCCAGGCAACTGAAGTGACTCACCGAGTGCTAATGGTCCACCAGTTGGGGGGCACAATACTTGCCTTGTCCTGGGTGCTGGTAACCCACACTACGCCACTGTGGGAAAGACATTTTAATAAATAAAATGAATGCAAATAATAATGCAGTATATTGCCCAAGGACACTGTGATGAATTGAAGATCTGATTAATCACCTAAAAACTCCAGTACCAGGTGGCTATGATACTGTGTAATGGGATCAAAGTAGGTGTGTATTCAGTCCTTCTCAGATAGATTGTACCTTTTGTCATGGAGATGGTTTGAAAGTTCTCTTCAGGGCATCAAGAAATTGGCAGAAAATGGCTGGTCTCAGTGCCAAGTTTGAGAGGAAAAGAATGCTGCCAGCCATGCCAATGGCATCGCCATTTAGGCATGTGGCGGTTCTTTGCCCCACTGGAAGGATGGAGGAAGCGTGTTAGCCCTCCATACGGGGCTTAGCCTTGGGGGCGGATTCCTGCGGCGTTTGCTGGCTCCTCCGCCCCCTTGGCTCCAGTCTGACCTTGTGCTCGGTGGAGGCAAGACGTTCGATTGCTTCCCAGCACAAGGCCTGCAAGGTGTTGAAGGAGGAGGCGTCGGGGAACTCGGGCTGCTGGGTTTACAGCGCGGGCTGCGAGCACTCTGCTGAGGCCGTGAAGTTATTCGTGCTTGGGTCCCTGCTAGGCGCCTTTCCGAGGCGTAGGGGAGCCGGGCTATCCATCTCCCATTTACATACCCCCCCCCCATTGTTGCGTTCCTTTGGGTACACCGGGCTCGGGGTTTTGGGCTGGGGGGGGGGAGCAGCGCTCGTCGAACCGCTCCCTGGTGGTGGGTGGCTGCCTTGCCTCATTGCTTTCTTTGTGGCGTCAGGCAGTGGAGTCTTGGCAGAGGCGGGCTCCGAGCGTTTCCCTGCGGCCACGCTGCTTTTTTCACACTCATGGTCCCTTCCTGCTGCTTTTCCAGGCACGGAAGTGCAGGGTTGACACGCTCCCACCCTCCCCCTTCTAATTTTAAGCAGGCGTGCTTATCCGCTCCGCTTGGTCAGCGGCCAGCTGCCTTCCTTCCCTTCCCTTCCCTTGCCGGGCATTGCTAGGCGGGGAATTGCGCGCCAAGCGGTGGTTGCAGCGGCTTCGCTCCTGACCGTGGCTGCTGCGATTCTGCTGTTTTGGCCTGCACCTAGCTCTATACAGGCTGCCATGGTCTAGGCATCTGGCTGGGGTGGATCCTGCCGTGTTCTGGGGGCGGTTGACTGGTTGGCATTTTTGTTTGGCCCTCGCATTTGCGGTGGCCATTTTGGGAGGTTGTAGGCAGCCATCTTGTGTGCCGTATGTAAATGAGAGCATAGCCGGAGCTTTATGTGGGGGGCTTTGCTGGTCCAAATAGGGCATTATTAGCACCGAGCGGTGGAGCTGATTTAAATACCCCTTCGCTCACTGGGGGGGAAGCTGGCAGATTAAGCTTATCTGCCCATTGTACGGGGGTACTGCTGGTTTAGTGGCTGTGTTTTACAAACAGTGATTTGTTTTAAGCAGCAAGACTCTCCAGTGGCCCCCAGCATAGCTCATACTTGTGTTCCCCCAGTGTAGGGGTTTAGTTAGCAGCTTAGCAGGTCAGCTACTGCTGGTTTAAATACCACTACTGCCCTGAGAGATCCTGGTGGCCTGGGGTAAACCTCTCTCTTCTGGGATTTGGGGCTGTTGGTGAGGGGGCGTAGGCATAAGCACTACACTTCACAACTGGTAGTATTCATGCAGGATGGGACCCAAGAAGGGAGTGGGCACATCCAAGGGCAAGCAGGCTGCTAGGCGCCCCCCAAAACATCCCGCCGTAGCCTTGTCCTCTGATGAGGAGCCAGGATTTCTGCCTTAGAGCAGGCAAGGTCATCTCCTGCCCCGTCATCTGGGTCGGCAAGCAAGAGACCGGTGCGGGTGGCTTCTAGGACAGCTTCTCTTAATGACATTCTTTCTCATTTGGCTGCTTTGGAGGGGACGTTTTCTGAGGGTGCCTGGTTCTGTCAACTTCGGCGGCCACTCAGGTTATCGAGGAGGAGGCGGTGGAGCCTGCAGCATCTGAGATGGAAGTGAGCTGGTCACAGGAAGCAGGACAGGTTGCTCTGGTGGTTCAACCTCTGGATAACGATGGTAAGTGTCCTTGGCCCCAGCAATCGGGGGCCTGGCCTTGGGTCCAAGTGAATCAAACCACACAACACACTACATTTACACATTCTGGAGCCCCTGTAGGCGCAACTGAGGCTGGGCTGGTTTCTGATTGGGGCCATTGGGGCCAGTCGCCAATGCCAGGTCAGATACCTGGTGCAGCCGGTTGGGCCGCTCCCTCTGCCCAGGAGCAGGTGGGGATGGGCTTTGTTCCACCTTGGGGATCTTATTTCGGAGTACCCTGGTCCAACTATGGAGCTGTGCCTTACAGGGCCCTTCCAGTCGGTGACACGGCTATGCTGCTGGGCGATCACCTTATCCCGGCTACGAGGGAAAAGATTTTGAGTGGGGAATATGTGGATGTCTCTACCCTTCTCTTCAGAGAACTGGAGAAGAAAGATAAAGAAGACCTAGAAGACCAGGATAAGGAGCGCCTTAAGCGCCGTAAGATAGACAGAACCTGGGCTAATTGGCTGCCAGGTTTCCTGATATACGCAGGTGTCATTGCGCGGGCACAGCCCTGGAGAGTGGCCCCGCTCTTCCAGTATATGGATATAATCAACAGGGCCCATTCGGAATTTAAGTTGTCCTGAAGGGCGGTATATAAATTGAATGTTATTATTATTATTATATTATTAATTTGCTGGTGCAGCTTGGCTGCAATATGATGAAGAATTCCGGATGCGGGCTGCCCTTAATCTATCTTTACCTTGGGATCAGGTGGATCAGCATTTATGGTTGCAGCTGATGACCCCGGCTAAATCTACGGTTGGGAATAGATCGGATAGCGGCCACATTGTACAGTGTTCATCTCTGGCTTCTTGGGGATCTTCCCAGGGTACTTATGGCTCCCGCACCCCTGTGGGGCAGTTGGTTCAGCCCCGACTGCTTTGTTTCGAGTTCACCTCTAAAGGGGTCTGCAGCCAGAAGAACTGCTGTTTTGGCCACGAGTGCCCAACCTGTAGAGGGCCACATCCTCTCAATGCCTGCAAAAAACAGCTGCCATTTGGAAGGAAAGTCGGCGACCCCAGTGGGCAACAGGGGCCTGGTAAAGGGCCCCAGCCCAATAAAAGTGAGGGTACTTGAAGCCATGCTGGCTGATTACCCCAAGAGGGCTGGTGCCCAGTTTTTGTTACAGTGTTTTTTGTTAGGTTTTAGGATACCTTTTCAAGGTCCCAGGACGGCCTTCATGTCATCCAATGTTCGTTCTGTGGTTGGCATGGAGGACATGGTGTGGGCAAAAATATCAAAGGAATGCATGGAGGGCAGGGTTTTAGGCCCTTTTCCCTTCCCTCCTGTACCTTGTTTGCGGGTCTCCCCCCTTGGGGTAGTACCTAAGAAGGGGGCTGGTGAATTTCGTCTGATTCACCATCTGTCTTACCCCAGGGGTGGTTCCATCAATGATGCAATTCCTGAGCATTTATGTTCAGCGCGTTATACATCCTTTGATCAAGTGGTCAAAGTGGTTAAGCGTTGTGGTAGTGGTGCAGAGATGGTGAAATGCGATATTAAGTTGGCCTTCCGCCTTCTCCCAGTACACCCGGAGGACTTTGAACTCTTGCGGTTTGCCTTCGAGGGCCAATTTTGTATGGATAGAGCCCTCCCGATGGGGTGCTCTATTTCATGTGCAGTATTTGAGCGTTTCAGTACGTTCTTGGAGTGGGCCCTACGTCGCAGGCAGCACTGCCGCGACACCGCTCATTATTTGGATGATTTTATCTTGGTTGGGCCCCCGCGGTCAGGGCAATGTGCTCGGCTTTTGAGGGGTTTTATATGTTTGTCAGAGGAGTTGGGTGTCCCACTGGCACATGAAAAGACGGAGGGTCCGGCTACAGTCCTGACCTTCCTTGGTATTGAATTGGATACTGAGCAGCAAACTTCCCGGTTGCCAGCCTTTTTGATCCCACCGGGGACTTCCGTATAAGGAAGATGCTGGAAGGTTGGTCCTGGGAGGTCCGCTCATTTGCGGACCCTCTTGGGTAAACGGAAGATTTCCTTATTGGAGTTGCAGCAGGTGGTAGGCCACCTGAACTTTGCTTGCAAGGTTGTGGCGCCTGGAAGAGCCTTTTTAAGGCGCCTCTGCGAGGCAATGGGGAAGCTTAGGCTTCCACATCATAGGATGCGAATTTCTCCAGGAATGAGGGAGGACTTAGAAGTTTGGTGCCAGTTTTTGAGGGGCTTCAATGGTGTCTCTTTTTGGAGACAGGAGCTGTTGTTGGAGGGGGACTTACAAGTTTCCTCCAACGCATCTGGCTCCATAGGGTTTGGAATCTATTTCAGGGGGCACTGGTGTGCTGTGGGATGGCCCGCTGAGTGGGTGGAAGCAGGCTTTGGTAAGGATCTAACGTTCCTGGAATTTTTCCCAATTTGGGGGGTGGTTTATTTATGGGGGGAGGAGCTAGTGAATCAGTCAGTGCACTTTTGGTGCGATAATATGGCAATGGTGCAGGTAGTGAACTCTCTCTTCTAAGTCACCAAGGGTAATGAGACTTGTTCGAGCCTTCACGTTAAGGTGCTTGCACCTTAATATATTGTTTTCAGCCAGGCATATACCTGGGCTAAACAATGAGGTGGCAGATGCCCTGTCTCGTCTGCAGATGGACCGGTTTCGACAGCTTGCCCCAGAGGCGGATTTGCTGCCTGCCCAGGTTCCTCAGGAGCTATGGAGGATTGGGAATCCGAGGCCTTCAGGGCTATCCAGTTAGCACTGGCCCCTAGTACCAGGAGAGCCTACAACAGGGCGGTAAGGCACTTCGTGGGGTTCAGGCAGGAGGTTGGTCTCCCCCAGCTGTGTCCTATCCCGGTTGGACACTTAGCGTGTTTTTGTGTCAATCAAAAAGGTAAGTGGTACAGGGTTAAATATATTCACAGCCAACTGGCAGCTTTGGCGTTTGCCTCAAAGGCCCGTGGCCTTGTTGATCCCACTGGGGACTTCCGTATAAGGAAGATGCTGGAAGGTTGGTCCTGGGAGGTCCTAGTATCACCCCAAGTGATACTAGGCAGCCCATTTCTCCCAGTATTTTGCAGGGTCTGAAGGCCATGTGGCCCCTGGTCTGTAGTTCACCTTTTGAAGAGTTGTTATTCCATGCTGCTTCTTTGACGGCATTTTTCAGAGCTCTTAGAGTCAGTGAGTTGGTACCCCAGTCCCTTAAGGACTCATCTGGTCGTGCAATCACAGCGGCCGATGTTAAGTTTCACGGGTATCATGTAGTCATTCGGATTAGGTGCTCTAAGACAGACCAGAGACAAAAGGGGGTGGATCTGACCATCGGCCAATGTGCCATCAGTGATTTGTGCCCGGTGGCTGCCTTGAGGAAATATGGGGAGGCTTGGGGCACGGCGCCAGGCGCATTGTTTTGCCATGATAATGGTTCCCCGTTGACAAAGTACCAGTTTTGGACAGTCACAGGGAGGGCCCTCAGGAAGTTGGGTCTGGGAGGGGTCAAATTTGGAACCCACTCTTTTCGGATAGGAGCACCTTCCACAGCTGCGGCGATGGGGTATTCAGGAGCCAAGATTCAGAGGGTGGGACGATGGCATTTGGCCGCTTATAAGTCATATGTTAGGCCTCTGGCAGGAGGCCAATCGTGTTGACACTGTCTTTCTTTCAGGTGCTGTGGTGCAGCAGGAGAGGGTACACATCCTCATATGTGGCCATAGCATGGTCTTTTGGGCAGCTCACCAAGCGAAGAGGACGCAGATGGGGTCCCAGCTTGGACTCAGCCATTGGGCCACGGTGGAGTGGCAGGGCAGAAGAGGCCTGCGGTGGGCTGGTTTGCTGCCATTATTGTTTGAGGGGAGGAGTGCCCCTCCCCCGCACATCTTGGTTGTCCACTTAGGTGGCAACGATCTAGGTTTGATGAAGGGCGTGGCCCTTTCTTGGCAAGCGTGGGACGACTTCCTGGAAATTAGGAAGAGATGGCCCGTTGTCCTGATCTTTTGGTCGGCAATGCTTCTGCACCGGGTGTGGCGGGAAGCATTGGACCATAACGCTATCGAAAGGGCTAGGCGGATGGCCAATAGAGCCCTCTTTAAAGCAATGGCAGGGGGGTTGGGGATTTATCTGCCCCATCCGCAGATCCGGGCCGAGTCTGCAGACCTCTACAGAGGGGATGGTGTGCACCTCTCCTGCAGAGGCAACAATGTTTTCTTGGATGACCTGCGGCAAGGGCTTCGGTTGGCCTTAAGCCATTTGTGGGGTGTGGAGGCCTAAGCAGAGGCTTGGCCTCTGCAGTGGCAGGATGTTAGTTAGGGAAGAATCTGTAGCGGGCCGGTGAGCACCCTTGGCACCTCCCCATTGGTGGGGAATTGGGGTCTGCCAGAAGTGGCTGGCTGCCGTATGGCCCAGTTGTGTGGTTAGACGCCCTGGGTGGGGAACCCCTGGACAAGCCAGTCTCCCCCCACTGCCGTACGGCCAGGTGGGGGAGCTTTACAGGGGTGAACCACTTCGCCTGGCCAGGCCGGGTCCCAGCCACTGGACAGATGGCTCGCACCTGGAGCAGCGGGTGTCTTGCCCAGACAGGTCAGGGCGGGGTACGGAGTGACCCCAGGGCCTGACCTGTACCGCTAGTTAGGCCCTTGCCGTAGTTGATGTTTGTTGTTGTTAATTTAAACAAAGCAGCCCATTTTTAGTTCCCAAAATACTGTGTCTGTCTCTCATTCTGACTAGGGGGGCAAAGGCCAATGGGGTTTAATGGCAATATCAGGGCCAGTCCAAGACTTACTGTTGTCCGGTAAGAAAGATTCACATGAAAAGCAGATTTCAGCATTTCTATTGCCTTGCCTGAGCAGGGTCTGTGGGCATAAAGCAAACTTTGACACTGCCCATTATTTATTTGGGAAAAGATTCAAAGGACCTTTTTAATCTTCTTCCAACTCATCCCCCAAATAATAATTGCTGCTATCAGTGTTAAGCAAGGAAATGCTTAACTGTTGTTTGAGTATCTTTGGACTGGTGCTGGTATTTCTGGTGTATTTGGATATGTTAAGTGGGTTGTTTTAAAAGTGGCATTTTTAAATGTTGTTTTAATGTATTTTACTATGTGACTTTATACATGGTTGTTGTGGGTTTTCCGGGCTGTATTGCCATGGTGGCATTGTAGTTCCTGACGTTTCGCCAGCAGCTGTGGCTGGCATCTTCAGAGGTGTAGCACCAAAAGACAGAGATCTCTCAGTGTCACAGTGTGGAAAAGATGTTGGCAGGTCATTTGTATCTACTCAGGAGGGGCGGGGTTGAGCTGAGTCATCCTGTAAGAGTTTCCCAGGGTGTGGAATGCTAATGGCGGGAGGCTTCACTGTATCCTGAGGAGGTTTTTTTGCATATGGATTGGTGCTTGATATGCTTGATATGCAGGACCCCAAAGTGGTGATCAGCGTTACTCTGGCCACGAGAACTGATTTGGTCAGAAGAAAGGTGGGCTAGGGTTGCCAACCCGAGGTCTATAGATCTTCTATATTTACAACTGATCTGATGACCACAGAGATCATTTCTCCCAGAGAAAATGGCTACTTAGGAGGGTAGCCTCTATGGTATTATACCCTGCTGAGCTCCCTCCCTTCCCCAAACCCCACCCTCCACAGTCTCTAATTCCAAATCTCCTGGTGGGCATATAAATATTTTAAATACATACATACATATTCTTAAATGGTCTTCAAAAAGCAATCATTATTTTTTACTAATAGTTTCTTAACTGGTTTAATTGATTTGTATTTTATCATGATTAATTTGATTCATTGAAATCATTTGTGATAT
The DNA here is from genome assembly GCF_028583425.1 of Eublepharis macularius. Classification (NCBI taxonomy): domain Eukaryota; kingdom Metazoa; phylum Chordata; class Lepidosauria; order Squamata; family Eublepharidae; genus Eublepharis; species Eublepharis macularius. The sequence continues at coordinate 54,472,899 of NC_072791.1, read as the reverse complement.
TAATATCAGTGCCTTTTTGACACTGTTGAGAAAGTGTAAGATAAACTAAAATTAAATAAAAGTTTATGTTGCTGTTTGAAGGGAAAGTCATCTTTATCAAAGTCTTAAAATGAACAAAGAAGTGCATATTCTCCCCCCCCCCCATTCAAATCTGATCTGATTAATCAGCTCTAGCTTTGGTTGATTAATCTAGCAATTACACTGATTAAAGTTTATTACTATTGCCTCTTTTACATTCACATGTTGAATTTATCAGTGGAAACAGGCAAGCGGAATTAATCTTTAGAAAGGCCAGTTCTGATATTTTATTTGACTGTTGATCCTCTTCAAACTAAGGAGAGAATTGGTACACAGGTCTGTGCAATGCATTGTGAAGTCCCATATATCCCAATACAAATGTACTGTTAATATATAGTCTTTTAAGGGGTTTGTAAATAAATTTCTTTTGCCGTGGAAGCAGTTTCTTAGGGGAAAGTCTGAAAAGAATTAATCAAAGGGGCTTTGTTTTACATTCTTTTGTGAAATTGGCATTATTTTTTATAATATTGACACTATTTTGTAAATTTTACAGGAAAACACTATTTTCACATTTTAGAAACTATTGAAGAAGATTATTAAAGCTGAAATACATTTGTCTGTATGTTTAGGTTATCTTGATTTTCTATCTGTATGTTTATTTATTTATATTTTGGGCATTGATTAAAAGATCACCGTTTAGTAGGATTACTTGCTCCTCAACTTTTTTGCTTAATTGGCGCTCACTGAGTTGTAGGTTTGCCAACTTCCAGGTGGGGTCTGAGGGTCTCCTGGAATTACAACTAGTCTCCAGACTACAGGGATTGGTTCTCCTATAGGAAATAGTGCTGGAAGGCAGAGTCTGACATCACATGCCTCACAAACTACCCTCTCAAGGCATCATCCCTGATGGTCAAATTGAATGTTACCTGTTTCTGATGCTCCATGTGGAGCATTCTGTGAACATGGAGCAACAGATGTGGGTAAATATCTCCCTCTGCACTGTTTTAATATGGGGAAATGATTTGGGGGAGGCAGGAGCCTTCCCTCTCCCCACAGCAGTGTTCTAAGCCCACATGGGCTCTCTTTTTTAAAAGATGCCATTCCCCATAGCTGCTGGGTAGCTGGCTGGAAACATGAGTTGGCTCTGTGGCAAACTTGTAAAAAAAGTAATGTTTAGTTTGGCTCTGAATTTGTAGAAATTTCCCAAGTCAGAGCTAGCAACCCATTGAGCTTCCATAACCCAACATTAAAGGATAAAATATCTTGGCAACACTGCCCTCACATAAAAACCATAAGGACAATCAAATCTAGTAAAATATTGATTGTGTTAAATACATCTGTAAAATTATTGGCATGCTGAAAATTTATAAGCAATCATGTAATCTTTCAACCTGGTTAACAAAAAGACATGTCTTCAATATTACCAAGCAGTACAAAAAAAAAACCCTTTCTCAAGATTAGGCAAAGCCATTGGAAGGCCTGGGTATTGTTAAGCTGGTTAAAACAAGACGACATTTCCTACAAGATCTCAATGCAGAATGTGAAGGTAATAAGAGTCCTGTTTTTTATAGAGAATCAAAAGGTCAAACTAGTTATGCTAAGATTCAGTTCACCAGTACTATATATCTAAAGACTGGAAAAAAACCATTACTTAAAGGTCTACGTACTTTTAAAAAATTCCAAATGTGGCATATAGTTCAAATAAGCACTTTAAAAGATGTATACACTTACTTCAGTGTAAACTCATATTCAGTTCAATGGAACATTGGAACAAAAACAGGATTAATCCATAATGGTGAACACTGACTGAGAGAAAGTTTGGTGAAGTGGTTAAGAGCAGCAGGACTCTAATCTGGAGAACCGGGTTTGATTCCCCACTCCTCTGCTTGTAGCCAGCTGGGTGACCTTGGGACAGTTCCAGATCTCTCAGAGTTCTCTCAGCCCTACCCACCTCATGAAGATAATAACAACATACTTTGTAAGCCATTCTGAGTGTGGCATTAAGTTGTCCTGAAGGGCAGTACATAAATTGAATGTTGTTGTTGTTGTTATTGTTATATTAAAGTCAAAGAAGAGGGTGATAATTGTGTAAATTGTTCTGAACTCCCTTTCCCCTGTAGACTCCTGCATTTTTGTTATTGTTGTTAAATTATTAGTATTTTTATTTATAGTCTGTCTTTCTTGCTGGAACCCAAGACATATTACAAGCATGATTTTTTTTGAAAAAATACTTTTCAGTCAATTAGTAAACAGATTACAAAATGTGATAACATTTTACTCTCAGCCAAGATTCCTTGTGAGACGAAACAATGCAGTTGGACTGGGGTTGTTGAGTAGCGGGGAAAACCAGATCAATGCATGCAAGTATATCTGTTTAAGGCAACAAGACAATCAGTGCAGCATACAAATGTATCTTTTTAAGGCAACAAGATAATCAGTGTAGGAAAGACATTATCCCTAATAAAAATCACCCCTCAGCTGAGATTTTTCCCCCTCCTTCCACAAGAATGCCCTCCTGAACAATTTTGTTTTGCACATTCTCTGAAACAACAGAAGTATGGGGATCTTTCTAATGGCCTCATGTAGACTGTTCCATAATGTAAGAACCATCACAGAAAATGTTTGTGAATGGGCAATTGCCCATTTTACCCATTTGCAGGTGACACCTTCAGAAGATTTTGCTCATATGAGCAGAACTGTTGCAGCCAAACATAGCAGGAGAGGCAGTCTTGCAGCTATGTAGGTCCAATACCTTTAAGGGCTTTGTAGCTGGCACCTTGAATTGAACCGGGTAACCAACATGTCTGCAGTATCTGCAGAAAGGAAGTGATATGCAGATTCTACTTGGCACCTGATAGTAGCTGGACCACAATATTCGGTACCAATTGTAGTCACTGAGATGTCTTTAAAGAGAGACCCAAGTGCACTGGATTACAGTACTCCAGCCTTGAGGCAACCATGGCATGGATCCATATGTCCAGTTCAGCAGAGTCAAGGTAGGAGGCATCTTCTGAGTCAAGTGAAGTTTGTGTATGTCATCCTTGCTGCTGCATCAGCTTGCTTCTCTAGCAATAATGCTGGATCAAATATCAATGTTACGCTATTAACCAAGTCAGCAAGTCAGCTGGAATCCATCAGAAGTGGGGAGCACCATGTCCATCAAGGCCTTTGCCTTCCCAATCAACATTATCTCTGTTTTGTGAGGATTCAGTTTCAGCTTGTTTACTTTAGCCATTTAACTACAGACCTCTGACATCAGTTCAGAGTCTACTGTGTCATCAGGTGAGTAGGATAAGGAAATACAGAGCAGGGTATCCTCAGCATATTGGTGACACTGTATTCCAAAACCACAAATGGTTTCTCCTAAGAGCTTCACGAAGAGAATGAATATATGAGGGACAAGACTAAGCCTTGTGGAACCCCACAAACCAGGTCCCAATCTGTAGAAAACTTTTCCCCAGCAACAATCTTCTGGCTTGGAATTATTTGACCGAAAACAGCAAGGAGAGGCTCTAAAAATCTCTACTACTATACAATGGGGGCTGCCCCCTAGGAACCTAATACAACACTACCAGGTGTATACAAACTCATTTAGTGGTGAAAGTGCAAATACAAAAATACTATATAATCAGTACAAGAAGGCTATCCAATTGCCAAAGTACTTGCAGAATATTTTCAGTCCCGTACTTTCACTATAAAGTCTTTCTTTAGACAATAAAGATTCAATAGTCCATCAATGTTCAACAGTTGCAGATAAACAATTTTCCAATGATAGGCATAATCCTCACAGTAGGAAGAACTCCTGTGCCCACTGTGTCCGATGGCTAAGGAACTCCATGCAATTCGCGATTGCTCGGGATCTCCACCCAATAGGCTACGAGCCTGCCAGCAATTAACTTTGCTCGTTTCATCAAATCTTCATCACAGCCAATATTTCATATAGCCAATATATCCAAAAAGTGGACTGTATGTCCTGCCTATACCTCTCAATCAAACCTCTCAAATCTGGGATGAGCTAAGGAAGAAAAATGAGATGTTCAAGAAATGGAGGGAAGGAAATGCATCTGAAGAAGAGTATCTAAGGGTAACTAGGCACTGAAGGGTAACTGTCAGTGAGGCCAAAGTTCAGAACGAGCTGAAACTGGCCACAGGGACTCACCACAACAAAAAGATGTTCTTCAGATAAATGAGGAACAAATGGAAGATAAAGAGGGTGATACCCCATTGCTGAGTGAAAATAGAGAAACTCTTAACAGAGAACAGAGACAGCAGAAAGGCTCAATGCCTATTTCGCCTCAGTTTCTCCCTGAAGGAGAGAACAGGCCCACTTAGAGATGGCAGTAAACAAGGCAAGGCATTGGGGTGGCTGATTGACATGGGTAGAGAAGTTATTGAGAAGCATCTAGCTGCACTGGATGTACACAAACCATCTGGTCCTGATGGGGTGCACCTGAGTGTGCTTAAAGAACTTTCAAAAGACCTTGCAGACATTTTGTCATCATCTCGAAGGCCTCTTGTAGGGCAGGTGATATGCCAGAAGCCTGGAGAAAGGCATATGTTAGGCCAGTCTTCAAGAAAGAGAAAAAAGGGCAATCCAAGGAACTACAGACCAGTCAGGCTGACCTCTATCCCAGGGAAGATACTGGAGCAGATATTAAAGGTGGAAATCTGTAAGCATGTGATGGACAACATGGTTTTTTTTTTTTTTTGAAAAATTTTTTATTGGGTTAGAATCCGTTATTTTTACATTTACATTCAATTTTCCCCAAATTTTTCCTTTCTAACCCCCTCCCTTTCCCCCCCTTTTGTTGACTTCCAACAGTTTTCCAACCCTTTGTCCCTTTTCCCTTACTTCTATTAAATTTCTCTATCTAAAACAAATACATATTCTCCATTATACTAAGCAGTACATCCTTAACTACTTTTCTTATTGTATACCCAAACTGTAAGTCTTTGTTTCCATCTTGGATAAACAATTTATCCCATTTTCCAATTTTGAATATTTCTATATATCGTAAACCTATATATCATAAACCATAAAAATCTTACACATTTAAATCAAACAATTTGACTTATTCTCTATGTATTACTCATTCTATCTTTTTATGGTAATTCTATATAACTCTCGTCACATAGTCAATCAATTTGACTCGTCTATACATTCAGTTTGGTGCATTATACAAATCTTATCAAAGAAAGAAAATATTGTTGATTACTCAATCCGTATATTTAATCCTTATCCTTAATTATTTTCTATCAATATTCTATTTATTAACCAATATATATCTATATATATATCAATCTGTTAATCTAACTGCTTATAAATTCACATTTATCTCTTCCCCCCCCCGGTAAAGTCACCCCCCTCTACATTTTATTATACTTCAGTAGTTCTCAAACTGCCACAGTTTTCCTCCCACCTCCCATTTCTTCTCCAGATATTGTTTCAGCTTCTCCCAATCTGTGTTAAACTGCCCTGAGTCCAGATTTCTCAGTTTTCTTGTCATCTTGTCCATTTCTGCCATGTACAGCAATTTGTAGGTCCAATCTTCAATAGTTGGCACTTCTTGTACTTTCCATTTTTGCGCATACAAAAGTCTAGCTGCTGCTGTCATATAAAATATCAACGTCCTATGATGGGCTGGAATTCCCTCCATTCCCAAGTTTAGTAGCAGGAGTTCTGGGTTCTTATTTATTTGAAATTGTAAAATTTCACTCATTTCTCTTATTATTTCCCCCCAGTACTGCCTAGCTACCTCACACGACCACCACATATGATAGAGGGAGCCCTCATGCTTCCTACATTTCCAGCATTTATTAGAAGTGTTCAAATTCCCTAGCGCAATCTTCTTTGGTGTCATGTACCAACGATAAATCATTTTATAGATATTCTCTTTAATATTTGTACATGTCGTTGTCTTCATTGTAGTCTTCCACAAGTATTCCCATGCCTCCATTGTTATCTCTTTGTTAAAGTTTATAGCCCATTTCACCATTTGTGTTTTAACTGTCTCATCCTCAGTATACCATTTCAACAGTACTTGGTATACCTTGGATATTCTTTTCTTGTCCTCTTTAAGAAGGGTCTGCTCTAGTTCCGAATTCTCTATTCGTATACCTCCCATTACAGAGTCCGAGTTATACAAATCTCTGATCTGTCTATACTGGAACCAGTCGTAATTCGGTGATAGTTCCTCTTGCGTCTTTATTCTAAGTTTAGATGCTTCTATTTTAGTTATTTCTTTATAAGTCAAACATTGTCTTTCGTTATCAACAGCTCTCGGGTCTATCACCTCATATGGAACCACCCACCAAGGAGTTCCTTCTTGTAGATAAATTCTGTACTTCTTCCAGATTGTGTATAGACTTCTCCGTACAAAATGGTGCAGGAACATCGAGTTGACCTTTACTTTGTCATGCCATAGGTATGCATGCCATCCAAATATTTTTTTATATCCCTCTAGGGCTAATAGTTTCTTGTTCTTTAATGTCATCCACTCTTTCAACCAAACTAGGCAGATTGCATCATGGTAAAGTCTCAGGTTGGGCAGTTGCATTCCGCCTCTTTCCTTTGCCTCTTGTAAAACTTTCATTTTCACTCGAGGCTTCTTGCCTGCCCATACAAAATCTGATATTTTCCTCTGCCATTTTTCAAATTGTTTAGAGTCTCTGATGATTGGTATTGTCTGTAGCAAAAACATCACTCTTGGTAACACATTCATTTTAACCGCTGCAATCCTACCCAACCATGACAGATTGAGCCTATTCCATTTAATCAAGTCTCTCTCAATCTGAATCCACAATTTTTCATAATTATTCTTGAACAAATCTATATTCTTTGCAGTCAGTTCAATTCCCAAATATTTCACCTTACTTGTTACTTCACAATCCGTTGTTTCCATTAACAATTGTTGTTTCTGCTTAGTCATGTTTTTGCATAGTATCTTTGACTTCTTTTTGTTAATGAAGAAACCTGCCAAGTCTCCAAACTCCTTGATCTTATCTATCACTTTTGGCATGTTCTCCAGTGGGTCCTCTACAATTAACATTATGTCATCCGCAAATGCTCTGACCTTGTATGAATAGTCCTTTATTTTTATTCCTCGAATTTCCTCGTCTTGTCGTATTTGTATCATCAGAATCTCCAATACTAAAATGAACAACAGTGGAGACAACGGGCAACCTTGTCTTGTTCCTTTGCTTATAGTCAATTTCTTGGTCAATTCATCATTCACCACAATTGCTGCAGTCTGGTCTCTGTAAATTTCCTTAATTGCTCTGATGAATCTTTCTCCTAATTGTAGCTTTTCCATAGTGGCAAACATAAAGTCCCAGTTTAAGTTGTCAAATGCCTTTTCAGCGTCAACAAAGAAGAAACCAACCTCTTTATCACAACGCTTATCATAATATTCAATAGCATCAATCACTGTCCTTAAATTATCTCTTATTTGTCTGTCTGGCAGAAAGCCTGCTTGCTCCTCCTCTATAACTTCCGAAAGCCACCCCTTCAGTCTCTCCGCCAGTATCTTCGCAAAGATTTTATAATCATTGTTGAGTAACGATATAGGTCTGTAATTTTTCACACTAGTCAAGTCTTGGCCCTCTTTTGGGATCAATGATATGTTCGCTTCAGACCAAGTGTCTGGAATCCTTTGATCCCTTAAAACTCCATTGATCACCTCCTTTAGGAATGGTGCCAGCTCATTGGCCATAGTCTTATAAAATTTAGCTGTAAGTCCGTCTGGCCCTGGCGCCTTTCCTAAATTTGCAGATTGTATTGCCTTACTTATTTCCTCATCCGTTACTTCACTGTTCAGTTTATTTCTCCAAGCGTCCGAGATTTCTGGAAGTGTCATTTTCTCCAGATATGACGCTATTGAATCTTTATTTACTTCTTTCTTATTATACAGTTTAGCGTAGAATTTATAAAAGGCTCTACTAATGGTATTCTGTTCCAAATACATTTTATCATCTTCACAAATTTTATTTATTGTTTTCTTTTCCCTTCTCTTCTTCAGTTGCCATGCCAGGTACTTCCCAGGTTTATTTGCACCCTCAAATGCTTTCTGATTCAGCCTTTTGAGATTCCACTCCAATTCTTTATTACTCATTGCTGTTAGCTGTTCTTGCAATATTTTAATTTCCTGGTATAATTTCTTTTTCCCTGGTCTCTTTTTTAACTGTATTTCCTTAGTTTTTATTTTCTCCTCAATCTCTTGTCTCTTCTCCTCTTTCTTCTTTCTTGCTCTACCATTTAAGTCCATTAGTATACCCCTTATAACCGCCTTATAAGCATCCCAAACTTTATCAGTTGGTACTTCTTTATTCACGTTATATTGTATGAAAAACTTTGTCTCTCTTCTCAATATTTCCATATTCTCTTTTTCCTGTAACAAATCCTCGTTTATTCTCCATGCTTTCCTTTTCCTCCTTTTCCCCAGCTTCCACATAATTGGGTTGTGATCTGAGCCTACCATCGGCATTATTTCTACATCTTTAGTCCATAATGCCAAATCCTTTGAGGCCCAGATCATGTCAATTCTTGATAATGTGGAGTGCCTTGCAGAATAAAAAGTAAACTGTCTGCTTTTAGGATACTCTCTCCTCCATACATCTTCAAGTGATGGACAACATGGTGATACAGAAAGTCAGCACAGATTTGTCCCCATCCGATCCTGCCAGACCAACCTCATCTTCTATGATAGTGTGACAGGCTTACTGCAGGAATGCTGTCAATGTAGTCTAGCTGGATTTCAGTGAAGCTTTTGACCAGGTTCCTCATGATGTTCTGATGAGTAAACTGGAGGATTGTGGACTGGACTCTAGGATTGTTAGATGGATATGGGACTGGCTGGATAACTGCACCCGAAAAGTAGTTGTCGATGGCATCACACCCTGATTGGAGGGAGGTGTCCAGTGGAGTGGCACAGGGCTTGGTTCTGGGCCCAGCACTTTTCAATAAATGATCTAGACAAGGGTGTGAAAGGATTAGTAATTAAATTTGCAAATGACACCAAACAGGGAGGAGAAGCAAACACTCTTGAAGATAGAGATGGAATTCAGTGAGATCTGAACACATTGGAAAAGTGGGCAGATTTGAATAAGATACAATTTAACATGCATAAGTGCTCGGTTCTCCATCTGGGTAACAAAATGCAAAGCATGCATAATAGATGAGGGATACTCTTCTGGGTAGCAGAACAAGAAAGAGTTGGTGGGAAGTTAAATATGAGCAGTCAGTATGATGCAGCCAAAAAAAAAGGGCAAATGCAATCTTGGGGTGTATCAACAAATAACAAGATGTCATTGTCACACTATATACTGCATTGGTTAGGCCCCACCTGGATTCTACTGTTTGCCCCTCATTGTGGGAAAAAACTACAAAGCACAAGGAAACATAGCAGTAACAGGCAACAGCAGAATGCAAAAGTAATAAGTTATTGGCACTATAGAAAAAGAAAAAAGTGAACACAAAGCAGGATTGTTTTTAATTATGCTGGACTGCACTGGTCAAAGCACTCTACTACTTGGGAATACCCTGCTGCTGCCGGTCCACCTGCTGACGCTCACTTTCTATGGGTCTGTAGTTGTGTGTGTGTGTGTGTGTTATTGTGTTTGAGGACAAACTCAGTGGATCAGTATTTAGACTAGGAGGGGACTAATGGTTGATGCTGGTTTTGGTTAAGCATGAAAACAGCTGCCCCACAGCCTCCGTTCCCAAACCTCTTGGAAAGAACAGCATGCATTTGGCTCACACAATGAGCCAAAACTCATGAAAATGAAATAAACCAAATGTATCAGATCCAAGTCAGCACCAGTCCTCCCATAACAAACTATTAATGGAACAGAATTGTTCCAGAACCAAAACTGAAATGGAACTTTTCTTGGTGCACACCCTTAAATCAGCACAAGCAGATAGTGAAGAGTTGTTTCAGTTTTGCTGCTTGCAAAAATCTTCTATGGGATCCAATCCATTGTCTGCATTGTCGTTTCCTCAGGTATTAGTGTCAGTTTTAGGCATATATGCCACAAATATGAACTAATTTAAACATTTGCAGTTTTGGGATGATCAGCATGATTGTGCTGAAAATTGCACTGGTTTGAACAATCCATATACTACATACTATACTATATACTACTATACTACAAACTATATAAACAATCACAGTCTTAATCTTAATCCTATGCAATCTCAGTCCGCTTGGAGTAAGCCATTATTAAATAATACATAGGCCAATTCTTCCCCTTATTTCCTGCCAATTGCATGAAACTTATTATCCCATTAGATGGTAATGTGTATGCCCTCACCTGGATAGCCCCGGCAAGCCTGATCTTGTCAGAAACTAAACATGGTTGACCTCGGTTAGTGATTGGATGGGAAACCTCCAACAAAGACCAAGGTTGCAGAGGCAGGCAATGGCAAACCACCACTGTTTGTCTTGTGCCTTGAAAACCCCACGGGGGGGGGGGTTCACATAAGTCAGCTATGACTTGACAGCACTTTCCACCACCACCAGATGGTAATGTAATCATTTGTAGATTTTGAGGATTCAGATCTACAAAACAGATTCAGATAGACAAAATATCTCAGATGCATATCTATCGATATTAGGGATTTTTGAAGGACACAATAAAAATGTACTCTTCTTTGTCTATGCTGCTGTACTGGAAATAACTAGGAAATGGAAAACAACAAGTTTTGAGTTGAGTCTTGGTACAAGATGGGGCATTGACAGAAACTAATTTCTTTATTTAGGCATGAAAGGATAATCACAGTGGGATAAATTCATCAAAATTGTTACTAATATATTAATAAAAAATGAACTGTAACTTGTGCTTTGCTTAATTCAACACCAGTTTCCTTCCATCTTTGCTCTAGCTAGCTGGTTAATATTCACTAGTGTTTTAAAGAAACAAGGAATTTGATATTCTTTGGTGTGCAGTCTATTCATGGACAGTGTGTAAAACGGAACCAGTTGTCTGCCCACCCATATGACTAAAGCTCTCTTTACATTGCACCTCCACATAGGTCAACAACCAGTCAAGTGACACCCTTGAATAGTGTGGTGTTCCTGTTTCTACCAAGTACAATATCAGAGGCATCTATGTGAGCAGAAGAATGAACACATACTGGGATTGACATGAAACAACACAGTGACCCTATGTTGTATGCAAGCACATGGAGAAACCTAACTAGATATAGGCTACAGTAAATAATTTTATGGCACTCTCTTAAACTGAGTCAGACCATTAAACCAGCTCACTGAGTATTGTCAATTCTGGATGTCCAGGGTAAAGGGTAGAGTAAGATCTTTCCAGCCTCTGCTACCTAGATATCCTTATTAGCTAAGGTGTAAGCCTAGAGCCTTCTGCAATAAAGTATGCATTCAGTAACAATTTCTGCATTTGTGGTGGCACTTTCTGCTGATGCTTTGGCTAGTCTCTACATACTGGATCTTACAGGCAGTTTTCTCATTGCATTTGTTATTCTGTGGGAGGGATCATATGGAGAAAATACACAGCTTTGTGTGTGTGTACAGCATATTAGAATACTTTCTTTCATCAAAATAGCTCAGCCTTGGCAAACTTTATGCACATGTGAATATTTTAGTCTTTTTATTGTCATTGTCTGTGATTAATGAAGCAAATTTTCTGGAAATTGAAAAATAAGAAGGAAGAGAATGTTTTACTCAGAAGAATAAAATTTGGGCAAATTTCCATTTACATACCTATTATCCAACTCCTCCTAAGTGATTCAAATCCACAGATGCAAGAGTACTTACCAAGCCAAGAACAGTGAGCCAGATTCTGATCTCACTGATAAATGGTATAAAGGAGCAAGTTCACTGAAGTCAATTAATTTCTCTCACTTGCAATTGAGACCAGAATTCAGCCCAGTAGCTTGCATAATAGAAGGAGTGTTATTGTGCTATTTGATCTTTCAGTGCTATGTTGAATTATACTTCAAATTGTAGCTGTTCTGATTTTCCCTGAGCATTACTCTCAGTTCTTGAACATGAAACAATTGAAATATATGTTAGAAACTGAGAAGCTGCTCTTTTAAAATAAAGAAAAACAATCAATCCTTTATTCTTAATCATGGCATCAGATTCCACACTTTTCCAAAATTAATAACAAGATTGTTACCTGGTCAAAAGTGTGAATTAGTATTTACATTGGAACAATCTGTGAATATTGAAATGTGTAAACAAAAATACTGATTAAAATGCCAACCTGTGTTGAACGTAATCAGTCCATTTTGATCGTAAAGGCAATTACAATGCAATGCAGATACCTAAAATGGCCTGTTTACATTTCTGTCCTTAACTTGTTATTCAGTAGGTGTACACTTTGACCATTTCTGTAAAGCTGCCCTGTTACTGAGTATTACTAGCACTCTTATGTGGTTTGTCTCTCTATATTTTAGAATTTCCCTTTATGGCTTGAAAGAACAGCACTAAGGAAGCCTTTTCTTTTTGGTTCCTGGTTGTGATTGCTGACATATCAAATTTATTCCTCCGTAATCCAGATCATTTTCCAGAAGCTTTGAGGCCTGTGTGCAGGAGTTTGTTAGAGATCTTATAGAAACTCTATACTGACAGACCAAAAAGCCCTTCGACTGTCACTTTATGTCATTAACAATTTTCTAAAGCCATTACAGATGGGATGGGCTGATTAAAACTGAGCAGGGAGGATCTTTTTCCCAGCCAGAAATCTCCCCAGAGACCATCCCTGCGTGTGAAGTTTCTGGTGATTAATGGGAGAAAAATAGGGCCGCCTGTCCCCCCAGTTGCCACGTACTTTATTTGGGGAAAGGCTTATTTATATTTGGTGATCCGCCTGGATTGGATGTCTTTAGAAGTGAAATGTGTAAGGGATTAATTGAAAAAGAAGAGGAGACCTGGAAAAAGATCTTTAAAAGGGTGTGCTATGCCATAATATTCGTTCTATTAATTAACACTTCTTAAAGCTCCCATATATTGGTAGCTCCAATTAGACTATTCCTAAGTATTCCTAAAAAGACTAAAATGTTTATCTTTTCATGCTTTCCTCCCCACCTAGCTCCATTCTGCTATTTTATTTCTGTAAATGAAAGCTACAGCTGGAATATTGTTTTACCGCAAATCTCACACCAGCACTGTCACTTGTGATGTGACACCCAAGATTTTTATCTGTAGCCTGGGTAGGAATTATTAAACATTCTCACATTGTGCAAAGTGTTGAGGATGAACAGCAGTGCAGTGAGGTGCATCCAACACTTCTGTCTTTCCCACCTGATCCTTGAAATATGACTCCTTTAAAAGGCTAATAGCCACTTTGTAGAGAAGTGACAGCATTCAAGAAATAAAGGATGATGGAAATACAGCTGGGCCTATTTTACACACACACACATATGTATATGTGTATATGTATATATGTATATAATGTATAACAAAAACATCAAAAGGAAGTAACCAACATAAAAAGTAACTGAAGAACAACATTAACACTATGCACAAACAACATTAACAGCAGAAACAGCTAGCAGGCGAATGTGTACATTTTATTTCTGATTTTTATTTTCAATTGTCTGTCTTGGACTGACATAATATTTTATCAAGTTAATAAAAATGGCAAGCTTTTTTTTAACAAAAAAGGAATCCCTAATTAACTAGTATGGCTGAGAACAGAAATAAAAATATTATTATTTATTTTTACTGGGAATTTTTTTAATGCTGGATTCTCTACAAATAAACATATGACAGTGTGATTTAAGTGATTCAACTTTTAAAAAAATGGAGTTATCATCTGTAAATGTAGAGAAGTTGACAAGAATTTGGTTTGCTTGATATAATTAAGTCACTTGAAACGTACGCAGTAAACCTAGCTTTGCAAGGGGGCTACTGTAACTGTATACTATTTTCTGTGAATCAAGAGTGCTCAGCTGAAGCCACTTCAAAGGCAAAAAGTATTACAATGACTTTTCTCTTAGCTTCAAAGATGTCTGGAAAACACCAAGATATTGAGGTGGTGGGTGCCATATAATACTTAGAATAGCTGTGTTACTTAATTACCTGCTAAGAGTCACAGTTCGCCAGCATGCTTGAAGTCCTATTGAGACAGCAGGGTCAAAGATCAGAAGACTTGCATGCACCCAATCACTGCACAATATTTGTTAGATCGTTTACTCTCCTTCGGTGGCTCACTTATCAGGAGACTTAATTCAGGCTCATTTTTGACTGCTAAAGATCCCATAGGGGTCTGAATATTGTTCCTGGTCTCTGTTTGCAGGGCTTGCCTCTGATGTGGCTACTGCTGGTCTGCCTTGATAGTTATATTAAGAAACAGAATTCAAATCCAAGAGCCAGTTACTAAAATTACTAAATGCAGAGCATGAATATATATCGATATACAACAAAATGCATGTATTTCTTACAGAATAATATAAAAACTATTGCAGGCCCCAATATAGCCTCAATAGAGATTGAGGCTATATTGGGATCAGCTGTATACTGATATATATTCATGCTCTGCTCTGCATGAATATATGTGTGTGTGCATCTGATGAAGAGAACTTGATTCTCGAAAGCTTATGCTACAATAAAATTGGTTAGTCTTAAAGGTGCTACTGGACTCTTTTTGATTTTGCTAATACAGACTAACACGGCTAACTCCTCTGGAGTTTAAATTGTTGAGGCCCTTTCTCTTTGTCCCAACTCCTTTTGATTATGGGTATGTGATTTGGGATTTGGAATCTGGCTAAGTAGCCTGATTTATGCCAATCCAGCATCAACAAGCTACACTAGATCAAACTAGAGAATCTTGGATCAGATCCAGGGAACCAAACTCTGCTGGGCCAGATTTATTCAGCTGCAGGCAGCCACAGGCAGCCATAGCAGAGGCAGAGCAGCAGTGAGCAAGAAGGCGGCCAGCAAGATGAGCAAGAGGGCAGCACTACAAAGCAGGGGCAGGAGAGTGGCATGAGGCTGGCAGGGGCAGGAGGCAGCAGGTAGAATGGATTCCCATCTCATCTCACCCCACTACCCCATCCAAGCTCCAAAAGAGCCTTTCAAGCTGCTGCCAACTGCCTTTTAAGCTCTATGGCTCTGGCAAGCCTCACTCTCCCCTTTGCTTTAGTTTGGGATTCTCTACGATAACATTAGGCTTCTCTGGTATGACTTGAGGATTCTCTGGTTGGACATTGGATTCTTTGATTTGTCATTGGTTCCCTTCCTCTGTTGGGCTTTGTTGGTTCAGTTTGCATGGGAGTGGAACTTGCATTTAGGACTGGCTTTTGGCCAAGCCTTTCCTTAAAGCTTCTCTTTGCCTGGAAAACCTTGGAAATACCCCCCCCCCCAGGAAACAGCTTGTTTGGGGGCACATAGAATTGGATTGGGGGATTCAATCTTCCTGAAACATGAGGGGGTCTTTAGTGGACAAGAAGGAGTAGGTTCCTGGCAAATTTGATGAAGTTTGCTTGATAAACCCCCAGCCCCCTTGATATTTTTCCCCATAGGGAATAATATCTGGAAAAACTTGGGATTCTGTAACCAGATTAGAGAATTTGACCTGGATTTCAGGGATACGAAATCCTACTCCTACTCCTAATACGGCTACCTGGTCCCCCCCCCCAGGACTGAGTGCAGGTGTTGGGGGTTGTTAAGGGGTGTGCCAACAAGGCCTTATACATTTGTGTGCAAATTTAGTGTTTGGCACTGACTTTTACTGAATCAGTCCCCAGCCTGATCAGGCACTTCCGTGTTGTGCCAGAAATTATATTATTCCCAGAACAATGTGGAAACATTCCAGCGCTCCAGAGTTTTCAGCTCCATTCTCACGCCTTCCTCTCTGCCAGGTGAGATGTGTCGGATGGCAGAGGTGGGTCTAGGGGATACCCCATCCTCACTGGGGGGTTGGTAACCCTGTTTCCTGAACCCTGAAGTTACATTTCTTCACCTACAGATCATTAGATTATTTTAGGTAATGAATAGTTCTCAGTTTCAGCCACCACCTACAATATGGTGATTATAATACCGTGATAAGCATACAGAACTTGTAGGAAGGATGACTGATTAAAAATGCTGAATGATGTCATCTTCTGATTAGTGTTTATCCTTCCTTAGATAGATCAAGATGATTAAGGGGCTCGAGCCCCTTTCCAATGAGGAGAGGCTAGAGTCTGGGACTCTTTAGTTTAGGGGGAAAAATAACTAAAGAACATGATAGATGTTTATGCATGGAATGGATAAAGTATGAGCCAGTTTGGTGTGATGGTTAAGATCAGCAGGACTCTAATCTGAAGAACTGGGTTTTATTCCCTATTCCTCTGCTTGAAGCCAGCTGGGTGACCTTGTGTCAGTCACAGCTCTCTCAGAGCTCTCTCAGTTACACCCACCTCACAGGGTGATTGTCATGAGGATAATAACAACACATTTTTGTAAACCGCTCTGAGTGGGCATTAAATTGTCCTGAAGGGTGGTATATACATCGAATGATAACATTTATGTATGTATGTATGTATGTATGTATGTATGTATGTATGTATGTATGTATATATGCTTCACCTTTCTCCCTAATGGGGGCACAAAGCAGCTTATATCATTCTCCTCTCCTCCATTTCATCCTTGCAACAACCCCATATTAGGCTGAGTGTGTGTGACTGGCCCAAGGTCACTCACTGAGCTTGCATGACAGTGTGGGCAGAGTGGGGATTTGAACCTGGTTCTCCCAAATCCTAGTCTGACACACTCTTTTTTCTCTTGCATAGTACTAGAACTTGGGAGCACTCAGTAAAGTCAATGGATAGTAGATTCAGGATGAAAAAAAAGGAAGTACTTCTTCATTCAGCATTAAATTGTGGAATTCACTGTCAGTGAATACAGTGATAGCACCCAGCATAGATGGATTTAACACCTGTAGTTATTAGCTGTGGGCAGTAAACTCCTGAATATCGGTGGTATGGAACATCAGAGGAAGCCCTCAGCCTCTATGCCTTCAGCCTTCCAGTACAACTGGTTGCCTATTTTGTAAGCCACAATACTGGACTAGATGACTCTTCTTATGTTCTTATGACCTTACTGAGGAGTCTGGATTTAAAATTAACACACAGTGCTACCTTTACATAGAGTAAGTAAAGCTCAGAGTAGATGCTGGTAGATTGTTATTAAAAGGCACCAATGCTCAGTAAAGTTTATAAACAAACATGGATTGTTATCCAAAGGTTTTCATGAGCTTTTGGGCCTTTTGCAGACTGAATTTAGAAAGGGAGAAACACAACTATTTCTGAGTATTAGGCACATTCCACTATGTGGGTGGAAAGGTTCAATTTGTTCTCAGCACCAATATCAATACTGCTGTTGGAGCAAGCTTTTGTCATCTTTATTTTTTTGTTTTTATAAACAGTTGGTGTCATTATATTACAATTGGGTATACTGAACTAATTTTGTCCATGGAAATTAGAAATAATGTGTATGGTAAAGGAATAGCGTGAAAAAAGCTGTTACAATAAATTGTGTCCAACACTTAATTTTTTTTCTCCTCCAGATTGGAATGAGAATGAACAATGTGTCATGACTTTTTAAACATTCTAATTTCTAATGGAAGAATGTAGCTTTAAATGTGTTCTCTCCTTCTATACATATATCTAATGGGTTTTATTTTATTAACATAATGAGCTCATGAAATGGGTTTTTTGCCTTCTTCCTAAATCTTCATAAAGGCCCAGAGACCCTCTGGAATAGAGTAGGATGTAGCAAATGAGGAGGAACCTGCATGTTGGTAGGAAATCAGCAAAAATACCCCTTCCCTCTTACATTACATCTTATAACAAATGTTACTTTTGTAACATATGCCGGTTATATAAACATCTATCATTCCAAGGAAAAGGTGTTGGTGATGGAGAGTGCTGTCAAGTTGCAGCTGACTTATGGAGACCCCTGGTGGGGTTTTCAAGGCAAGAGACTAACAGAGGTGATTTGCCATTGCCTGCCTCTGCATAGTAACCTTCTTCTAGTCTTCTTTGGAGGTCCCTCATCTAATTACTAGCTGAAGCAGACCTTGCTTACCTTCCAAGATCTCATGAGATCGGGCTTCCTAGGCTATCCCAAGGAAAAGAGAATGACCAAAAAATCAGAATGAAAAGAGGAAATTACTTTCAAGAAAGATTTTGGGATTTGCTCAGATATAGTTCTGTAATTTCCTTCTTCATTTGCACATATATCCCTTGGTGTTGAACTCTAAACTATTTCTGAGAGATAGTGGTTACTGTCATATTCACCAACCATTCTACCTTAGATAATCTTTAGGAATGCAGATAGTTAATAGGTGAGCTGTGGGCCCATTGAGCATAATAATGCTTTGTGACTAGGGATGTGCAAAACAAAACAAACAAGCAATACACCAAAAAAAAAAAATCACTGTTTCATTTTGTTAAAGCAGCTTCCAGAATGGTGAAGCAAATCCAGGCAACCAAGTTATAATGGCACACTCCCACCAAAAACTGTACATGTTACATTTCAGTTTGAACCTTGCAGTGGTAGCAGTACTACGAGGTGCTTGGCTTGTATGGCAGAATCTTGTTTTCCTTAACAATCAGATCCCAAGGCGAGAGAGCTCTTACATTTTTAATTAATTCTGTTGGTGGGAAGGGGAAATGAGCACAATACACTTGAGTGCATCTTTTGTTTCCCATCACTATATTGGCAATGGCCTTGTCTCCCTGCCAATCAGGTCCTCACAAGGGGAGATTACTCTCCACCTATCAGCTTTGGAAATGTTTGGAAGGGAGAATGTGCAGACTTCAAACATAGCCTACAATATGAAAGACACTTCCTAGAGAGTAAGTAGTATTGAATAACCTAGGACTTACATCCTAGTAGACCTGTTTAGGGGGTGCATCTTGGTTTGTCACAACATTGGTCTGTCTCCTCCACGTTCATCAGGACACGTGGACAATCACTGTAAGGAAAAGTACTGCTGGGGAGGGGGTGCAAATGGTCTGTTCAATCGATCACACTTGACAAATGCCCTGGAAGACTTCAATCATAGGCTGCAGTTCTAAAGACACTTCTCTGGGCGTAAGCACCAGGAAACATGGCACCAAAGGTAATAATGTATTGGTACTATAGAAAAAGAAAAAAGTGAACATAAAGCAGGATTGTTTACAATGTCACCACCTCCACCCCACTACCCCTTTGCCAGCCAATTTCTCACCATAGTGCACCCGCCGACACTTACCTTCTTCATGGTCAGTTGTTGTGCGTATTGTGTAACTGAGGCAAACTTGGAGGACTGATGGTTTAGAGGGAGGACTGTGTCCTGTGAAATTTTGTTGCCATTAAGTGCAAATGCAGCTGCCCCAAAGATCCTGAAGCCCACATTGCAAAAAATGGAGCTGAAACTCATAACAGAAAAAGCCAAATTGGTTGGATATGAGCTGGCAATGTACCAGCTGGAAAGAAACAATATGACCGTCTTTATTGCTCACTTAGATTTTGCCTTTAACCCTCTTCTTACATCCTCTTAGATTGCTGCCACCAGGAATTATATTCCAAAATAGTTCATTTAAATTTCCCCTTTAATAACATGCCCAAGCATCAGGCTCTTTGGTTGTATTATGTGGCCCTGAGGGGAAAGGGGCATAGGAATAACATACAGTCTGGGATGGAAAAATAACAAAATAAACCTTTATTTTTACAAGACACGTATCAGTTTCATACTATTACTTAAGCTTGATGGTTTCAAAGATAGTTCTCAGTTCTTAAAGTTTCTTTTCATAGGCTCTGTCACACAGATACACATAAACTTTCTCAGGCACACACACAGTTTGCCTGCTTTGGACAGAATGAATGTTCTCTCACAGACACACAAAGTTCAGGCTTCCACACAGGTTGCCTAACTGAACTAGAATCAATATTTCTCTCAGAAATGCATAGACACTCTCAGGCTGCACAGAGGTTGCCTGCTTTGCCCAGACTCCTTTCTCTCCTCTCTCAGTAACTAAAAACAGCAGTTCACTCAGTCCACACTCTCAGTCATCAACCAATCATCTCACTTACTCATCCCTCTCTTTCACCCCCATTCTTAGTCTGTACCACACCAGGCATTTAAAGACTCACACACACACTTAAAATCATTACAGGTACAATAATGATTCAGAATCTCTGGACCCAAAACTGAAATGGAATTTTTTCAGTGCATACTGCTAATTGTGATTGTTGAGGACAGTAAGAGATAAAGCAACAGAAGGAGTCTGTATGAAGACAGGCATTTGCTATTTTTGTTTGATTAAAGAATTGTTTCTGTGAGGGCTCGAAGCAGGACTTTCTCAGTTGTGGTCTCTTGCATATATTTCTTATATCTTAATGCAGTTAGCACATGTTTATTGAGTTCCAAGTAATTTCTTTTATTTTTTTATCTGTTTGATCATGTTTGATCTGTTTATTATTAATGGTTGAAAATGTAGTTTATAAATATAATGCGGAATTAATGTATGCAGGAAAATATTTGCAACTTCATTTTAAAAAAAGAGAAATGTTCTCCAATATTATGTTTGGCTGTAACATGTAATTAATTCTCTAAAGGCTACACTTTTAATGAAATGAAAAACAAGCCTTTACCTACTTAGGACCGATCATAAAAATGATTACAGCAATGCAATTTCCCTTTGTCAGATACAGATTTTTCAGTAATAGAGTTCTCTTGGCTTAATAAAGTTAAGCACCACTTACAATCGACACTTCATTGCCTTATTCTATTATATTTCAGGGTGGCTGTTGTGTTCTTGTAGCCACCATCTGCGTAGGTGTTCATTTGTACTCTCCTACTGTGTGGGTACTCTGCCTAACTCCCAACCTTGTAGCTTTTATAATCATTTTACAAAATGCTGTTTGAAGTTTTTGTAGATAGACCTTATTACTAATTTAAAGTGTATGCTGCGCAATATGTTTCTTTTTTGACTTAATTCATTTTTATATGCCCCAAGAGACATTCTGTGCCATAATACTATTGTTGTAATAACATGCCACAAAAGAAATTCATAAGAAATTCATGCTTTGAAAATAAAGATAGAACTGAGCCAGAGATATCCAAAGGGGAGGAAAGATAATTTTACCAGATGAAAGAATCACTACTGAATCAGAAATAGGCCTCATAGATATTAAACTTATTATTTGGATGTTTAACCTGCCCCATCCCTAAAATCTGAGAAAGCTAGTTCTATATTTAATTTTTGTAAGGCTCAGTTTTCTGGTACAAAAATTACCTTTCAAACAGGAAGAGGTTATCATGCAAAGGACTCCATCTATGCATAACTCTGCTCAGTTTTGTGCCTATGTGCAAGCATTCTTTCCCTGATTTGCTGCTACAGTGGCAATATTTGGAAGACTTTCTTTTCTGCATGAGCCTAGCTAATCAGGTTTCACCTTGAGATCTCATGGCACTATATAGCCAGTTAGTTTTGTCTAGATGATGACATCGCTGAGGGACAATGAAGATCTCTCATTGTCCTCCCTCTGAAGACCAGGGTGGGGGTTGAGGGGAGGAAAGGGGAGGGAATTCATCCCAGTTGCCAAGGCAAACAGATTGATCTGCACTATCCTGTCTCATTATGCTGATTATTTATCACTAGAGGCAGGCACAGACTGGGAAAAAAACCATGGACCATCAGCCCATGGTCTGTCGTGTTTCACGGACCACAGACCATGAACTTTTCATGGACCCTCTCTGGTTCGCGAACTGGCTCATTGGTCCATGGTCCATCATTTCTGGGGGCCCTAGGACAGCCCCCTCCATACTCAGAGATGCCAGACTTGCAAAAAGTCTTCAGCAGGCTCTCCTACAGCCACCCTCCAAGTTTGGCTAAGATTGTATTTTGGAGGTCCAAGTTACAGAACCCCAAAGTGGCCACCTCCAGGAAACTTCTGGTAGATAGAATAGGAGCCACAAATGCCAACTGACTTGCATTGTCTTGCAGCAATTGGCAGAATCCTAGGCTAGCCCAACACCCCACAATCAAATTAGAATTGAAAGGGGGAAAATGAGACAGAAGAGTGAGCCCTCAAGGAGACCAACAAACTTGCACCCAGAGCCTTACTGCAGCTCTGAGACTGGGTTGGCTAGCCCTAGGCTAGCCCACCACCCCACAAGCAAATAAGAATTGAAATTTTAAAATATTAAACAGAAGAGTGAGCGCCCAGCCAAGGAAACCCAATAAGCTTGCTCCCTGGGCCTTGCTGCAGCACAAGTTCCAAACCTCCCTTTGGTGCAATCCAAATAAACACCCACAGCAAGCAGTTCCTCTCTCAGTAACCAGCTGGAAAGTGAAACGGCGGCTCAACATCAGAATAATGTGAGCTATCTGGTCGGCAGCCAGAGCTGCCTATCAAGATTTTCAGGGCTAAGAGTGGTGTATTCCAAAGGCAGCAGAAGCTGTGCAGGTGACACCCCTATGTTGCCTAGGGAATTGATTGCTTGGCACCGGGATAGCTGGTTTCATGGATCAATGGACTGATGGACTGGCCCAAAAGTCATCACATCCGTGAAAAACTCGTGTCCCACAATCAGCTGGTTCGCAAATGCCGAACCAGGCCGGACTGTGTCAAATTTTGGTCCGTTTTTCCATCCATGCCCACCTCTATTTACCACTGTTACCTGTTCCCTTGTATAGATGTGCAAAAAACAAAATCTAAGAGACAAGGTGAGAAAATGTTCATAAAACCCCCTTTCTCCCCACATGGTTTTAGGGCCCATTTTAACATTATAAGCAACTCTGCATATAGGGCCCATATAAATATAAGTACGGTTTACTCAGAATTTACAGGAGTTTCATTTGCAGTCCTGGACAAGTGTGCCTGTTTGTATTTATTAATCGAAAGACTTCTGTGTACAGGCAGCCCACAGCAAACAATGGGAAAGAAAACAACTCAACTGAGCTCAGCGGGAATCCCCTCCTGTATGCACATAGATCATGCCTTCTGTTTTAAAGACATTTATCAGCCAAAGAATTCCCTGTTTCTTCAAAAATGCTACTATGCATCCAGTTAGAGTTCTTGACTTGTATTTAGAAGGTATTCAAACTTTATTGAATCTCCAAGTTTTAAATTTCAAAGTGGGTAGCTGCCAAGAAATCTTCTTTATATATCCTTGTGGCTCAGATATGCTACATGCAAGGCATCATAAGAGATTGGTTTGAAATGAGTATATATAAATTATGATGGGAACTATGGCCTAAAGACTTCTAAATGTCCATACATCTTTTTTCACCCTTTTAAATGCCTCACCTTATTGGTTCATACCACTTTAAAACTGGAACATAATTAAACATTATTATTTTTGACAGGGCTAGTTTCTTTGGTTTAGATAATATTTTTTCTAGCAACAACCAACTATTTGTTGTGAAAATCTTGTAAAGGAATACAAGTGAGCTGCTACTATGGGAAGCATCTAATATTTTTCATCCAATATTCATACATTGCCTATTAGGATGGATTGAGTGGTAGAGTAAAAGAGGGTTAGAGGGATGCTTGCTTGCAAGGAGAGCTTGGTGCTTCCCTTTGATCTGCAGCTGGAGGACATTTGGTGATGCTGGCCTTGCCTCCTACCCTGCCTTCTCTCTCATAGGTACTGTTTGCTGGGCTGGCTATTTAACTGGGGTTTTGTGCTGACCAACTCCAGATCTTCTTGGAAAATGCTAATGCTATAGACCCTTTCCAATCTGGATTCAGACAAGGGCATGGGACAGAGACAGCACTAGTAATGTTAGTGGATGATCTCCAGCTAAATATAGACAAAGCCCATGCCTCCATATTGCTCCTCCTGGATCTATCTGCAGCCTTTGGCACAGTAGACCATGCCATCCTGTTGAGGTGTCTAGAGACGGAAGCGGGCATCAAAGGATGTGGCTTAAACTGGTTTAAATCATTTCTCATGGGACAGACTCAAAGGGTTGCTATCGGAGTTCAGCTATCTCCAGAATGGGAGTTATCTTGTGGGGTTCCACAGGGTGCAATCTTATCTCCTATGTCATTCAACCTCTATGTAAAGCCTTTAGGAGAACTCATTCGTGGCTATGGAGTTGGATGTTACTAATATGCAGATGACACCCAACTCAATATCTCACTATCTAGTTCCTCTTAGGATGCAGTAGAAATCTTGGATCACTGCCTGACAGCTATAGTGAAATGGCTAAAAACAAACAAATTGAAATTGAACCCAGACAAGATGGAAGTGATGCTTGTTGGGAAGGCAGAGACCTTGAAGGACATTGTACTCCCCATTTCGATGGAGTCCATCTGACCCTTGCAGGTGCAGTTAAGAGCTTAGGGGTTATATTGGATCCAGTGCTACTAACAGAAAAACAAGTTATGACAGCAGCAAAAAATGCCTTTTACAGCCTCGCTCTAGCCAGGAAGATGGCTTCTTATCTTGACATGGCCGACCTGGCCATCTGGATCCATGCTATGGTAACATCAGTACTTGACTATTGTAATGCATTATATATAGGACTTCCATCCAAATTAACTAGGAGACTCCAATTGGTGCAAAACACTGCAGCGCAACTGCTATCAGGAGTGACCAGGAGCATGAACATCACCCCCATTCTGCAGTCACTCCACTGGCTACCTATCAGCTACTGTGCTCAGTTCGGTATTGGTTATCACATACAAAGCTCTTCATGGCCTTGGCCCGGCATACCTATGGAACCCCCTCCCTCCCTATGTTCCTCCATAACAGCTTTGCTCATCTGAACAGGGTGTCCTACAGGTGCCACCTGCACATGGGCAAAATCAACAGCAGCCTGTACATGGGCTTTCTCTGTGGTGGCCTGTATCCTGTGGAATGGCCTGCCTGAGGAGGTCAGGAGGGCCTCCACTTTCCTAGCTTTCCACAAATGATGCAAAATCAAATTATTCAAAAAGTATTTTGTATTGTAGGGAGGGGCTCTCAGATGCTTCGCTAATGAGTTAAGGACCATAGACTTCAACACTCTGTTGCCTTATATACTACCTGTTGTCTTAAATATGTGCTCCTATGAGCTACTTGTGCTTCATGTAGTCTAAAGTCAGCCCTAGAATTGCTTATGTTCTGTTTCAGCATTTCTTCATCCCTGTATTGGATTCTTACTAATGCTATGTCTTTGTAAAATTGTGGGTTTTTTACCCTATGGCAGTGTTTATGGAAATGTCCTTGAAATTGACTGTACTAATCTCACACTGTGTAATCTGCTTTAGGTCGCAGTGAGAAAGGTGGACTATAAATGACATAAATAAATAAATAAAATTATCTGTACTACAGTATGCAATGTCTATTAGTATTCAGTGAAACAAATCATAAGATTTAGCAATTTGAACTTCATTCCTTTAGGGCATGTCACAAGAAAATACTCCTCTGTTCTAATATGCTGGAATTTGTTACCAACACAGTGTAATATTTTCCACTTCAGTTACTGTGATGTACAAATAGTCTAAACATGTAGATGTTTTGATGTACCACCTACACATCATTTGCAGCATTGTCTCCTTGTGAGGTGTCATTCAAACATTGACTCAATTTGCTGTTGCAGTAATGTTGTTTCAAAACCTCTGAAGTAACCTTTCTGAATGTCCTGGACAAATTCCACTGCTGAAGGAAGTTGCTGGTTTTATCAGTAATTAAACTGTTCTGAAATATGTGGCTGCTTGGCTTCTATTAAGAGTGAGTCACTGAGAACATACCACCTGTGTTATAAAAAAACAGTACTTGCTTTCAGCTAATGTTTAGTCACAATTTTAAGAGCATGGAAATTATATTTCAAGTCCAAATGGACTCTGAGAAATGTATCGTAGGAAACAAATTAATCTGTATAAATGCATACTCATCCAACTATGATTTAAAGTGGAGATTCTCAGTTCCAAAGTCCATCTCTCTATCCGATGGAACACATGAAGGCATACAGCAGGACATTTTTCAGTAGTGGCACAACATTTCTAGAACTTCTTCTCAGAGCAGTTCCATTTTCTATTTTTGGACACTGGTGACTAGACATGGGCACGAACGAGAAAAAAAAAATGAACCATGAGGTTCGTGGTTCATAGATTTTGATGAACCAAAAGACATGAACTGGCACAGAACTGAGGCCAGTTATGAACCAGTTTGTGGTTCATGGTTTGTGGGGTTTAAATACCCCTTTCCGGCCGCTTAGCAGCAGCAGGGAAAAGGGCTTTTAACAGTTTAAAGGGCCTTTTCCTGCCTTGCAAGCAGCAGGTCCCTTTAAACTATCAGCTGGCAGGTGGTGATGGGGAACCTCAGCCCCCACCCCCTCACCCCCACCTCAGCCCCAGTCCCAGACCCACACTTAACTTCCCCTGTGGTGCAGCATCCTCCCTCTCCTCCAGCGACGGGCAGGAAGGCCATTTTTGGAGGTACGGAGGAGGCCTCCTCCTCCGCCCTGTGGGCCTGCAGAGGGACAGAAGAGGGCAAAAATGGCTTTGCTGCCCCTCAAATGGCCACACGGCAGCAGTTTGAGGGGTGGCAAGGCTGTTTTTGGCCTCCTCCATCCCTCTGCGTGTCTGTACAGGGGTGGAGGAGGCCAAAAATGACCTTGCTGCCCCTCACAGGAGGAGGGAGAGGACATTGTGGGCTGCAGGAGCCTTCAAGGTAAGTATGGTGCTGGGAGGTAGGGGGGCTGGGGCTGGGGGGTCTCAGGGAAATGGCCATTTAAACTGTCCCTTACTCAATATGACCCAAACAAACCCAAACCAGTAACCAGTTCGTGGAAGTTTGCAGAAACTTGCCAGCAGCAGATCCCTTTAAACTATCAGCTGGCAGGCGGCAATGGGACCTGCCGCTTGCCGCTTGCAAGTGGCATTTCCTCATGGAAATGGCCATTTAAACTGTCCCTTTCCCAATAAGACCCAAATGAACCCGAACCAGTAACCAGTTTGTGGAAGTTCGTAGAAAGGAGCTTCCAAGATCTGTGGTTCGCGAACCATGAGCTGGCCTGGTTGGTGCATTTTTTTGGGTCGTAATTGGATTCGTGCCCACCTCTACTGGTGACTGGTATAAAGGGGATAACATAACTTGGCTGTGTACATAAACATATTTTATGTGCATTTTGCATGTGGGCAGAATACACGAGCTACTTCTGAACTATAAAGCCCTAAATGGCATGAAACTGGAAGAACCACTTGCTTTTCATATGAATCTGTCAGTTTGTCAAGAATTTGGTTGAATGTTTGGCTCCAGATGCCCCCAAAAGGTAATGTAGAAAGCTACTAGAAATAGCATTCTTGATGGTGGAATTTTGTTCATGGAATTCCTTCTCCACATCCATCAATTTGATGTCTATCTCAATGGTTTTCAGGAATCAAGTAAGAATATGGCAATTCCTCAGATGGCGTAATTAAGCTGCTATGGTTTTCCATTTGTGTGTGTTATGTGCTGTCAAGTTGCTTCCAACCTATGGTGACCCTATGAATGAAAGACCTCCAAAATGTCCTATCATTAACAGACTTGCTCAGATCTTGCAAACTGGAGGATGCGGCTTCTTTTATTGAGTCAAGCCATCTCATTTTAGGTCTTTCTCTTTTCCTACTGCCTTCTGCTTTTCCTACTATTATTTACTTTTCCAGAGAATCTTGTCTTCTCATGATGTGACCAAAGTACAATAGACTTAGTTTTGTCATTTTAGCTTATAGGGAGAATTCAGGCTTGATTTGATCTAGTACCCACTTATTTGTCTTTTTAACTATCGATGGTATCTGCAAAACTTCTTCCAGCACCGCATTTCAAATGAATCAATTCTTTTCCTGTCAGCTTTCTTCATTGTCCAACTTACACATTCATACATAGTAATGGGGAATATCATAGTTTGGATTATCTTGACCTTGAGTATCTTGACATCCTTATCTTTAACAATCTTTTGTAGTTCCTTTACAGATGCTCTTCCAAGTCTCAGGGCCAAGCTACAAGTGACGAATGACACTTGAACGGCAAGTGTATTTCTCCCTGTTCACTTGCCCTCAACTTGCCGTTCAAGTGTCATTTGTCACTTGTAGCTTGGCCCTCAATCTTATTCTGATTTCTTGGTTGCAGTTTCCCTTTGGGTTGATGATTGAGCCGGTTTTCCATTTAGCAGTATGCTATGATTCTGTTTTACTGCTTTGGTTTTTAAGCTCTACTGGCTCTGATCTGGATGCTTTGGTTTTAGTGTATTTTAAAAGATGTACACTCTATTGGCTCTAACTTGGAAAGCCTAGGCTAGCTGATCTTGTTAGATATCAGAAGCTAAGCAGGGTTGGCCTTGGTTAGTAATGCGATGGGAGACTACCAAGGAACACCAGGGTTGCTATGCAGAGGCAGGCAATGGGAAACCAGTTCTATTAGTCCCTTTGCCTAAAAAACTGCAGCAGGGTTCACCATAAGTCAGCTATGACTTGACGGTACTTTCTACCACCGAGCTGCCTTGACAGGGTGAAAGGTGGGACAAGATATTTCACGTAATACTAATGATGATAACATTTGATTTATATACTGCCCTTCAGGACAGTATGTAACACCCACCCAGAGCAATTTACAAAGTGTGATATTATCCTCACAACAATCACCCTGTGAGGTGGATGGGCTGAGAGAGCTCTGAGAAGCTGTGACTGACCCAAGGTCACCTAGCTGGCTACATGCGGGGAGTGGGGAATCAAACCCGGGTCTCCAGATTAGAGTCCTGCCGCTCTTGACCACTATACTGAGGAAGTAAAAGATGACATATTGTACCATCCTAAGCAGAGTTATGCCCCTTTAAGCCCATTGACTTGTATGGACTTGGAAGAGCATAAGTTTGTTTAGAATTGTACTGTAAGCTATTCAGAGGGACTTTTAAAAAATCACATTGTATGGTACTGATTTAAAGAATTAAATTTTCCTACTAAATGCTGGATAGAGATTGTCTGGTGTATGTAACTTTGAATAAACAGTTGCACTTTATTATTATGCATTATGGGTTTTAAATTCTAGTCTTGACTTTCCATGTATTGGATAGAGTGAATTATTGATCTGAGAAATAAACCAGCATTAACAGATGACTATACATAGTCTGTTTTGGAGAGGTCTCTGGATTGATGGCAACATTACATCCAGCACCCTTCTTCTTACTGATTAATTATTAAGCTTTACTTCTTGTATCCACTGCCGTAATGAGTCTGTTATTTTATTCAAATACTGGTTGAAAATTAACGGGATTCTATCCAAATCAAGAAGTATCCATAAACTAAAGGCACATTTTCCTCTAAAATGTTACTTTAAAAAAATAAAGTGCAGATGGCACCACAAATAAATGACTGTCATGCACTAGGATCTTTTCTATGCAAATGACTAATGCATCAGTACAGTTCTGCCAGAGCAACAGCAAGAGTCTGCCAAAAAGGAATCATATCATAATCAGTGCGTGTTCCTGATTGTTCACTGTTTGTGACACATATGGATCCTCTGAAATACAGAACACCTACCTAGAGAAACAGTCAAATCATTATGCATCATGAACTTTTGCATGTGTTTAGAATGTTTTAAGGAAACTATTTGGTCTGCAATAAACAGACATATTTTCTCAGTGTCATTATAGCAATAGCTGTGCAAAAATAATAAAAAAAGCAATAAACAAGACGGTTATACTAGCTACGCATCAACTTGCAAATCTCTACCCTGGAAAGGCAAACCCTCACTGAAGAATAATATCCATTCAAGAGAGCCAATTTTAAAATATATATTTAAAATCTCACACACTGAGTTAAAGATGAGTGTTCTATACTCAGCTCCACAAAGAGTTCAAACTGTACTCAAAGATATAAAATACTAAGTGTATTTGACACTATATTTCAGCAGATAGACTGATAAAGCTACTGTGTATCTTTGGATATGTTTTCAACATTAATGTTGATGAATGTTTTCAGCAAAAGATAAGAAAGAAGACCAGGAGCCTTTTCAGTAGGTTTCAGGCCTCAACGTAGCACAGAAATAACAGGCATTTGCTCTCCTTTTTCCTTGTTTGTATTATAGGTATGTTGTATTTGGAGATACTCTGATCAGATTGCAATAAGGATACATGGAATTATTTCTGTTCTGTTTTCTTCGCATCATGGCTGAGGGCCAAGAATTTAAGAATGAAAAGATGGGCTTCCATCATTTGAAAACTTCTTACCTAATTTGCTCATTCATCAATCAAATATTTTAATTTTTTAATCCAGAAAAGGAAACACGTATGCTCGTTTCTAAAACTGACTCTGATTTAGCTTGTGAAAGAAGGAAGTTTGAGAACACTTTATAGCAGAAATGATCTAATATGGGGACAGCATTTGTTTCTGTATAGAAAACTAGAATTTATTCAACTCCACATTTTCCTGGCCATATAGGATCAATATAAATAACTACTTAATTTGAAAAAAAAATGTTTCTTCTCCTTCTTAAGTGATTACTTGTGATTATTCCAACAACAAAACAGCTTGGTCTGAATGTAGTAGTCACACTAACAAGGCTGCACTATAAGGGTGTTTTGATAATTATCCTCCTCAGATAATGTTAGCTGGAAACTGTGTGCTCTTTCACCCATTAATTCTCAGGAAAAATTCAGGCCAACATTTTCAACTACTGTAATATACCTAAAGAACAACTTCACCATCTGGGATCAGGGCTGCCCTCCATGTGTTTAGTTCTCAGAAGCAAAAGGTTATGTATCATATCTCTCTACAGTGTCAACTTTGAGTATGAAGAATACTCACTGGTTTAAAACGATATATATATCGTTGGCTGAATATTTTTATTTGCAATCTGAAATTAAGTAAGACAGTATCTGAACAGAGATAGTATATAAAGCTTCAGGGAAAGGTTTCACAGGCACAAAATAAACAAGTAGTAAGTTATGTACTTAGCTAGGGTTGCCAAGCCTCCCACTATGGCAGGACACCTCTCACTGACAACCCTCACTGCTGACTGCCATTCAGAGCGGCGGCAGGAGAGGTATTTTTTAGAAGCTGGCATCACTCATGGTGTGATGTTAATTCTGGGAAAAATCTAGAAGTGATATCATGTATAGGAGCATGCAATCTGGGTCGGGAATTCTGAGGGAAAGGCCTGATTTTTGCCACTGGCTAAATCCAGCTTTCCCAAATCAAAGCAGAGAATCCCAGATCTGATCCAGGAACCTGGCTCAGACTCCTGGATAAATCCAGATTAATCTGAGTTTATCTGGGGAAATATTGCTTCAGCCTCAGGCTGGCTCATTCCTTGGCTTCTCCATTGTTTATTTCCAAGGGGAGGAAGAGGAGGAAGGGGGGAGCAAGGAGAGGCAGGAGGTAGAGGGAGTTAGTGGCCAATCTATGTAGGAGCTTTCCCGTCTTCCTGTCTTCTGTAATACTGATCCAGTTGGGCTAAGCTGCAATAGCATCCCTTGCTTTAGTATGGCTTGGCTGGAATATGCTGTTTTGACATGATTCTCTAGTTTAACATTGGTCCCCTTGCTTCAGTTTGGTTTGGGTGGAATTTGCTGCTTTGACATGATTCTCTGGTGTGATGCTAGTATACTTTGCTTCTATGGGGATTCAGTTTGGTTCTGTTGTGCTTTCTCTGGGTTAAACTTGCATATGGATGTGCGCCTTTGGCCTTTCCTCTATGTGTTTCTTCTTGGGAGCCAGTTTGGAAACTTTCCTGCCATAGGAAACAATGGAGAATGTCTGTGGACATTTTGCTCATGGGGTACTTGGGTAGTGGGCTTCAGTTTGGTTCTTTTAGCTTTTCTGTATGTTGAGCTTGCATTTGGGAGTGTGCCTTGGCCATGGTAGCCTTGCTGTATCTCTGCAGTGGGAATCAGCTTTGACTTTTTCCTCATAGAAAACAATGGAGACTGGCTGGGGTACCTTCTTCAAGGGCCGATAGAATTGGACCCTGAAGTCTAAAATCCCTGAAACTTGAGGGGGAGGGTCTTTAGAGGACTGTTAGAAGTGGGTTTCCCACAAATGTGGTGAACCTTTCTTGAAAAGTTATTCCACTCCACGTTTCCTGCAGAAAATAATGGCTTAATAGAGCCAGGATTTTATGCTTAGGTGCCATTTATACAGCTGCAAATCTCTCCATAGACTGTTCGAAGAACTGTTTTTTTTCTGTATACATAATTTTCAGGCAACACACTGTATGCTACCCAATCCTGTGATGCACACAGAATACACGGTGATGGCAAATTTGATGAATTACATAAATAGAAGGCCTATTAAAGAATTTGAAGAGAAATGGGGAAAATATTTTGCTTATAATGGATAAAACTTATAAGATGTTTTAGTCCTGTAAATCTGAAAATGACTGCATATTGATACATTTTATAATCTGATTATAAGATAATTAGTTATATTTGGTAAAGTAGACTGTATAATATTGAAATATTGGTAAAAAGCTAATATTGTTATTGCTAAGCAAAGTATAAGTAAAAGGTAATGATAAACAGAGGGGAAATAAGGATTTTTCTTTTTTCATCTTTTAAGATAAGGAGTAGAAATAGGTCAGAATCTTTAATAGTACTTTATATCAATATTCTTAAAGGCTGTGACTGTTATATTAAGTAATAAGCATTGTTATTGTTAATAATTGTTATTGTTAAAAAATGGAAAGGATAAGTCAAAGCGATAATGAAATAATGAGTTTTCTATTATCAAAATAATGAGCAGAAATAAGTTCGAACTTCATATGTGTAGTGTATGTGGAAAAATATATACTAATAAGGCTTAATTATTATTTTAATTATTATCCTGATCTCAACAAAGATTATGATTTTTGTACTCTGTATTTTAATCATCCTTGTAGCACATAGCTTTATATTTGTTTGTCTCCTTCGCCCCTTTTTTTCTGTACTCTCCTTATGTTTTAATAATAATAATAATAATAATAATAATAATAATAATAATAATAATAATAATAATAATGAAGAAGAAGAAGAAGAAGAAGAACTAGCTTCTTTTCCCTCTCCAGGACAGTATAAGAAGAGATTTACTTAGGACTTCTGTCTGATGTTTAGGTTTTACATTGCAGTCCTAAAGACACTTTCTTGAGAGTAATCTCCATTGACTAACAAGGGACTTACTGCTGAGTAGATGTTTAGTGTGTCTCTGCCAAATGGAATTAATAGAGAGGTGTTGTTGAAGTTACCAGAATTCCACGGGTGTCATCTATAGTGCAACTATGAAAAGTGAATCCGAAGCAAGATGAATAAGCTCACCCTAACCCATCACAGCTCTGAGAATACATCACCTTGACCCATTCCATGATTTCAAATTTCTTCCAGGAAACCACTAGACATGAGGGGAGAAAGAGGGGGAGAGAGAGGGGGAAAGGTGATAAGGAGTCTAACTAGTCATTAACCACAGATACCACTTCTTGTTGCTCTCAGAGGGAGATCCAATCCCTACCAGTTTCAACCGTTTCTCTCATATTTGTCTGCTCCCATTTATGTATATCAATTTGGCTCCACCCCACTTGTCCCCTTCAGTTTCACAGCTGATACTGTCCTCGCGACCTGGAAGTTGCAATCAGCCAGTGTTTATTGGGTCCTAATTAGAGATGGGCACGGACCAAAACAAAAAACAACCCATAAGGTTCATGGTTCATGGGTTTCATGAACCATGAACTGGGACCAGTTACGAACCAGTTCATGGTTCATGGGTTTAAATGCCCCTTTCTGGCCACTAAGCAGCGGCAGGGAAAGGGACATTTAACAGTTGAAAGGGCCCTTTCCTGCCATGCAAGCGACAGGTCCCTTTACACTATCAGCTGGCGGGGGGGATCCCCCCTTGCCACCTGCCAGCTGATAGTGTAAAGGGACCTGCCAGTGGCAGGTCCCTTTAAACTGCCCAAACCCAGCCACCCACCCCCACCCCCAGCCGCAACCACACACTTACCTTCCGCTGCGGCGCGGCGTCCTTCCTCTCCTCGCAAGAGGG
Source organism: Eublepharis macularius (assembly GCF_028583425.1). Classification (NCBI taxonomy): domain Eukaryota; kingdom Metazoa; phylum Chordata; class Lepidosauria; order Squamata; family Eublepharidae; genus Eublepharis; species Eublepharis macularius. The sequence continues at coordinate 54,438,955 of NC_072791.1, read as the reverse complement.
GTGGGAAGGCCGTTTTCGGCCTCTTCTGCTGCCCTGGGAGCCCTCAGCGTGGTGGAAGAAGCCGAAAACGGCCTCCCTGCCCCTCAAATGGCCACCTCCGTGGCCATCTGAGGGGCAAGGAGGCCGTTTTCGGTCTCTTCCGCCAGCCTGCGGGCCCCCAGGGTGGCGGAGGAGGCAGAAAATGGCCTTCTCACCCCTCAAATGGCCACCATGGCTGGGGCTGGGGTTGGGGCAGTTTAAAGGGACCTGCCATGGCAGGTCCCTTTAAAGTCTCAGCTGGCAGTCCCCCCTGCCGCCTGCCAGCTGAGAATTTAAAGGGACCTGCCACTAAGCTGCAGGAAAAGTTTATATGGCCATTTCCCTGGGGAAATGGTCATGTAAACTACCCCTTTAAATACAATCCAATGAACCAGCATACCAGTTCGTGGATGTTCATGGAAATGAGCTTCCATGAACACTGGTTTGTGAACCCCAAACCGGGCTGCTTCATGGGGTTTTTTGGATCCTATTTAGGTTCATGTCCATCTCTAGTCCTAATGCCCCACAACACTCTCTTCTAATCTTCTTTCCTTTACTCTCTCAGATCTCAGAGCAATAGAGGTGCCCAAATCACAGCCCATAGCAAACAGATTTACAGATGTACTTTTTGTATATTATAAGTTAGTAAAAGCATATGTTTATAGGCCAGTATCCGTGGCACACCCTGCTGTTTACTTAAGCTCTCAACTTGCTCAGGATGGATCCTCACTGTTCTTTATGTCATTGTAACTGTGCAAAAACTCCTTCCTAATATAACCAGTCTTGAGTGTTTAATTTCTTAAAACTGAATCTGGAAGACTTCCCAGATCATACATCTGTTATGCTAATTGGCAAAGGATAAGGCTGAAGAAAGAAAAACTGGGGAGGATCAATGTCCTTCTTTCTTCTTCCATGCAAAAACATAATGTGATTATCCTCTCTTTTCTCTCTTCCATGGCATGTTTGCAGGCTACCTGGCAAATACAAATGGGAACACCTGTATAACCAGACACATCACACCTGTCCATCACTGTGTTGATAGGTGCCACTAGCATTCCACATGAGGTGAAATTTTACAAGCTTTACATAAAATCCACTGGTGAAATTCATGGCAGAAAAGAAGCAATGACAAGCTGCAGTTAAAAAGGAATAGGAACTGAGGAAGGAGGTTTCTTTTTGCTCTTGTGATCTAAAGAATCTAATCTTTCTTTATGTTTCCCTTGATAGCAGCTGTTTGCAGGAAATATTTCAAAGTATCCTTAGGATTGTAGCCCATGTGAGTTTCCTGTGGGTTTCAGTTTATTTAAATGAACATGCTTCCAGTTAAATATATATAAATATATATATAAATAGAGATTATATATGTTACTGGAAGCATGTTCATATATATACCTGTTTGCTTATATTGATGTATATCACTATTCCCATATGATGATAATGATAATGATAGTGCTTATAGACCCCTCTTCTAGACAGATTAGTGCCTCATCCAGAGCAGTGAACAAGTTAGTGTTCTTATTATCCCCACAATGCATCTGGGAAGCTGGGGCTGAGAGGAGTGGCTTACCCAAGGCCACCTGCAGAGCTCATGGCAGTAGTGAGTGCTGAACCAGTACAGTGCTGATTTGCAGCTGAACCACTTAAACATTGTGCTGCAGCAGCTCTATCTCTACAAATGTAAAACCTTTGTGACCCAAATGCGCATTCCACTATGGAATGATATATTTACTTATTTACTTACTTACTTCATTTATAGCCCACCTTTTCAATGGGAACCCAAAGCAGCTGATATTGTTCGCCTCTCTTCCATTTTATTCTCACAACAACCCTGTGTGGTAGGTTAGGCTGAGAGTGTGTAACTGATACAAGGGCACCCAGCAAGCTTCCATAGCAGAATGAGGATTCATTCCTTGGTCTCCCCGGACCATGGTCCCCCATACTCTCACCACTATAACACACTACTATATATACCACATTATGCATTCCACTGTAAGTAATGCAGTAGGATAGGCCATATCTGTTCCTGTGAATCCTGTGGTGTTCAAACTGCAAAGGTTGTGTGAGTTATCTCTCTGCTATTTAAACAGGCCTATGGAGGGCATGTTAGGTTCAGAGCCATGATAAGTGTATTCTCCAGTGCTAGTTCCTATCCTACCAGTGTTCAAATTGCAAAAGGAAAATCCTCCCTCAAATTTGACAATTTTGGGAGGAGGGGACATCTCACCTTAATGAACAAGCACCCTCCCACCATTCAAGCCAAATCCATGTCCCCTGCCAGATGCTTTAAACAGGGCTGCTGTTCAACCATGGGTTCCCAGAAATGTTTCCCTCTGCCTCCTCTCTCTTACACATTTAAACAAGGGTGGGGTGGGGGGGTTGAGAGAGAAAGAAGAAAGAAACTTGTGAACCCTTTGTGGAGCATGGAATATGGAGTCCATACTTATTCACTGTGACCTTTCATTTAACAAGTAAAGTTATCAAGTTGTCTATTGTGCAGAGAGGATTTTCTATGACTGCAAGTCAAGCAAAAGATTAAACGAGCAATTATACATTGCTGACAGTACAGTGAGAATATAAGTGGAATGAAGAAAGTGGACTGCCCTACCCCAGAACAACCTGGACTCCCCCAGAAAGGCCCCATACAGTTTAAGAGTTTTCAGGAGGAAGTGGAACTGAACTGAAAACACGCACATGAGGGCACGTATCCTCTAAGCACAATGCCTTTTTAGTCCTCACATAGTATGCTTCCTATCAGTTTAATTCTCAGTAGGGACTTTTCTGCATGCTGTTTTCTGTTGCCTGTGTTTGTTGATACCATGAATGCACAGTGTGTACAGCCTTCCATCTGTGCTTTTATTTTTTAGTTTTAAAAGCAAAATTTCCTCACATATCTCAGGGTTCTTCTAACCCTTTGTTAGACCCCCCCTCCATTCTTCTCCCTCCACGCTTTTTATGCCTGACACATCACATCCTTCCAAAGGACACCCACTTCAAAAATCAAGTGAGTAATGTGATGGATCCAAGTAGTGAAGGTGAGGTCTTCTTTGGCTGCTGGAAAAGGCTGTGGTGCTCATCAGCCATGGGAGATGGAGGATGTAGTAAAAAGATGATGAGAATGAGTGAAAAAGATGATGGCTCCAACTCAATAAGTAACTATCTAATAAGTATCCAGTAACCAATAAAGGTCATTAATGATAAAAGATATTGGTTTGTGTTGACTTTCCTCAGATGCAAATTTTATCAAACAGAAGATACGAATTAGCATTCCAGTGATGTTAATGTGTCTTTAACTTTTCATTTTTGAGCCCAATGGCACCACAGAAACCAGTAAGATTTTCAGAGTGTACACTTTCAAGAGTCAGAGCTCCAATCTTGTTGGTCTCTAATGTACCACTGGGCTCAAATTCTGCTGTTTTACTTCAAACCGACACTGCTATCCACCTAAAATTAACTTTTCCTTATTTCAATTCCCTATGTAAACTGTGACACGTTGTTGCTCAGATAACTTTATACTAACAAAACTCATATATTGTCTTTATAATATATGCAGGCATACACTAAGTCTGTGTTAACATTCCAATTAACTGTTTTACACTGATTGATATTTAGATTGGATTTTCCTGCCATTCTTTTGACAACCCAGTTGGTTAGTTAAACAAGTATATAAATCAGGACACATGGTGAGTGTATATGTTTGCTTGTCAATCGAATCTTTTGACTTCCATCATTCATTAAAAAGGCTTTTAAATTTCTCAGAACAATATAGCTTTATCTCAGTTCATTATTGAAACACATAAATTGTATGATGAAAGGCTGACAATTGTAAAATTCAAATTAATTGTCTATATTTTGGAGTTCAATTTTCTAAATGTATTCATATTTAATTGCTTACTGTCTGCGATTTCTACGTGGATGCCTCATTGCTATCTTAAATTCAATATTTCAAATCTGAACATCTTATCATTCTCCAAAGCTGTCTCCTTCTTGATTATTCTCTATATTCTTTGACAACATCACCATCCACCCTCTCAAATAGACGCAAAATCTCAGATTTACTTTTTAATCCTTCCTGATCATAGAATAAAACTAGACAAGCTAGTGGGAGGTCACTTATGCTGTTTCTGTGCTCAAAGAAACTAGTGACAGGAGTGAACTGGAACAGCTGCTGGAACAGGAAATGACTTCCTGAATTGCATTTTCCTCATCTGAATCATCCCTAAATCACCCCATGGAGCAAATTTACCAGTACTTTTAAAAAGCCTGTATTTTTATTAGGAAAAAGAAATAAGGGATTACCCCCAGTATCGTGGCTAGAGATGAGCATGAACAGAAAAAAACCCCAAACATGATGTTCATTGTTCATTGCCATCCACGAACAGGGACTCATGAACAACCATGAATATGGCCCTGTTCACGAACATGTTCGTGGTTGGCTGTTTGTGGGGGCCAGCAGGCTCTCCTCCAGCCATCATCCAAGTCAAGATCCCTACCGCACCACTCCCAGAAACCTTACCTGAGCAGGCAGCAGGAAAGGTACCAATAATAAATAACAGCTTGGCCCAGAGCCTAGCAGCAGCCCTGGAACTTGAAGGGGTAGATCCCTATCCCACCACACACAAAGAAAATTCAAACTCCAATGTAATCTCTCTATCTAAATGCCAACAGCAACTGTCTCTCCACTGTCTGCAAAGTCAGAGCTGGGAGCCCCCCTGCTCTTTGCTCCCTTCTTGTAACAAATTTGGAGCTCTGCACTTGAAAGGAAGACCTGCCTATAAAGCTAAATTGGGCTTAGATTTGGGTTTCCAGGGCAACAGCAGGAGTTCAGAGAGAGTTCAGACAATCCCTGCCTAAGTTGCCAAGGGAATTGATTGCAGGTGCCAGACTGTCTGGCTTGATGAACAGCAATGAACAGCAATGAATGAGGCTTGCAATGACCACCTGTTCGTTTAGAATGGGGCCTCACAAACAGCTTGTTCGCAAACAGCAGATTGGGGTGTTCGTGGCTTTTTTTTGTTCATATTGCTGTTCGTGCCTATCTCTAATCATGGCCCTAATCCACCTGTCCAAAGCTGGCTCAATGCATTTTGATACCCCAAGCAGTGTAAGTCTGGGAGGTAGCAACAATCAAAAGCTACCTAAACCATCTCTTCCCAGGTCCTGTACCATCACTAGATGAAACTACAGCAAGCTCCAGTGGTACTGCCAGTGTTCCTGAAGCCCACATTTGGACCCATAAGCTTATATCCATCACTTCCTCCTGTGTTACTGCCAGCCAAAGCAAGATCAGTGACATTTCAGCACCTTTAGAGGCTTGTATTGCCCTGAGTGGCCATGTGGATGGTGAAGTGTAGCCCTACAACTAATCACATCATTACGACATCCTTCTCTCCATCCTCCCTTGTTGAATCTCAATCTTCACCTCATTTCTGATGCCAAATAGTTTACCTTTCTCATTGTTCATAGCATCTGACACCTCTACTGAAATCAATACATTGGATTTCCAAATATTTCCCACATATAAAGAATTCAAAGGACATGTTTAAGGCTGCCAACCTTCAGATGGGAACTGAAGATCTCCCAGAATTACAATTGATCTCTAGACCACAGAGATCAGTTCCCCTGGAAAAAACTGCTGCTTTTGAGGGTTGAGTGTGGCATTATATCCAGCTGAAGTTCCTCCCATTCCTAAATCCTACCCTCCTCAGGCTACATCCCCAAATCTTCAGGTATTTCTTATTCTGTAAAGCTTCACAAAATAATTATATTGATAAAGTGTTATTTTATGACTTTTCCTAACCACAAGTTTGAAATGTGTTGAACACCAAATTAAATGATCAATACTTTGCAATACCTGTGGCTTTTACCACCCTCCCCTGCACACAGATGTGTTGTCAAAGATTCCTTGGCATACAGAGGAGCTGAAACAGTAGGAAAGTCAGCAAATGGTGCAAGAAGTATCTGATGTCAAAGCCAATCTATTTATGCCACAGCAGGGTGAGACTGGCATAATGCTTTCAGCATAGAATTATTCTAGATGACAAATGAACTGGACAATGATGAGTCTCACACTTGCTTGACTTGGGAAAACCAGCTTTACTATTAAAAAAAAAGTCTGTCTTCAGTGTTTTGGAGGTTGTTAGATGTGGATACATGCAGTGCTAAGAACAGTTTTGGCAGCCAATTATGAACTGGACCTGTGGTTATTTTGGTTCATGCAAACCAGCAGACAGAAACTTGATCTACTGCTGAGTTGTGTTAGTAACACCTTCTTGGCTATGTGTATGGGAGAGGTAGAGTTCTGGGTTCACATCAGAAGTGACAGCACACTGTCAAAGCTATGGCAATCTCACCCCAATTTCCCCCCGGCCGCTGGAGTGAGAGACCTGGCAGCCCTAGTTCAAGAGTGTGCTGAAAATTCAGAGTTGTGCGGTACCCTGTAGTAGCCTGGCTATGTGCACAAATGAGGAGCACAAGCTAAACATGGATCAATTCTCACTAATGTTCCGACAGCTCCAGAATTTACTAATAATCTCTAACAAAGCGTTTTCAATACTATTGCAATACAAATGGAACTATTTAGACTGGCATATGGAACAGTTTCAGAATGGTTTATATTACTGGTGAAATATGCAGGTAGGGCTTCTAACCTGGGTTGGGAAATTCTTGTGTTGGGTTGGGGGTGAATCCTTGGAGGGGTGGGATTTGGGGAGAGGAGGAATCTCAGCAGTGCATAATGTCATAGAGTCCACCCTGCAAGCAGCCATTTTCTCCAGAGGAACTGATCTCTGTAGTCTGGAGATCAGTTGTAATTCTGGGAAATCTCCAGGCAACACTAGGGCATCTATTCATGCATGAACCTACCCAAACACACTCCTGAGAGTGTCTCATTTGGCTTTAACATTACTTGTCTGTTGATTATCAGTAATAATTTGGTTATTTTGAAGAACATTGGTACAAACGTAAGTTGATGTTGTTGGTCATTTGGGGGCTGTTTTTACTGTTGTAGCTTTTTCCTTACTTTACTTTGTTTATGAATTTGCTTTTGTAATTTTATACTAATACTAGCTTGATATCCGTACTTTGCTATGGTATTTAATTACTTTTGGTTTGTAGTACTTTTTTTTTGAGTTGGCACCTCTAGAGAACTTTTAGGGAAGACAGGGAGGTGCATTTTACCTCAGGACACATTCAATGAATCCCAATAGCAACTGCATACTGTTTAGAATGTGGGAGGTAAGGACTAATCAGGCCGCATACGCAAATGACCTCTGTGTTCCAACTGTCTCTGGGGGGGTGGGGGGTAGGATGAGGTGTGGAATGTTGTGAGCCCCAATCAGGCTGCATATGCAAATGACCTTGAAAGGCTGGCCTGATCAGGGAAGAGTGGCTGAGCTGACAGTGGGCAGGGGCGTAAGAAGGCAGCAGGCTTCTCCTTCTCCCCCCTGCCCCCACCAACTGCCAACTCAGCCACTCTTCCCTGAAGTCATTTGCATATATGGCCTGATTGGTCATCACCTCAACATTCTAAATAGAATGCAGTTGTTATTGAGAGTCATTGAATGTGTCCTGAGGTAAAAATACACCTCAAAGTCTTCCAATCTAGGGTTGCCAATCTCCCTGTGGGGCATGCCTTTCCTGTGTGGCTGGCAGGCCCCTGCCTACTCGCCCCCTCCCCCTCCCTAATGGGTCAGCTATGGAACTCTGTGTTCTGAAATAAAAATCAGATAAAGGAAACTGCAGACAGTTGAAGAAAGACAGTACAAGACTCCTGAACAGGGATTTTATATAAAAGTCAGTATGGCAACTGAGTTGTTAAATGTTCATGGGGAGATGGTGCACAAGCTTTCTAGGGGCCATTTTAATGAGAACCTCTCACATGAACCTGCTGAAATTCCCACCACACCACCCCTCCACCAGTCTAACTCCACCTGACACCTCGCACAGCCATCACCTCTTACTGCTGCCGAGAAGCCTTCTGAATCCACAAAAATCTCCAGAGGTAAGAATCACTCAGACTCCAAACCAATAAGAAATATTTACAGAAGTAGTAAGTCAATCTAAATCAAGTACAAATAAACATACAAAGTCAATAAACTAGTACAATCAATAAATAGTGCAATCAATAAATAGTTATAAATAATTCCTATGAAAGTTCAACTGTTGAGAAGTTCATGAATCAATAAATATACCTTTGTTCCTTAATAGGTGATGTTTTCCGTTATGTGAAATTCCTGAGAGTGACCACCAATCACATTGAAAAGAACTGGAGCTGAACATTTCTTCAAACAGTCAGCCGAGGGGTTTTTTGCCAGCATATTTCCAATTCCCGTTTCGTATTGTTACTTCCTCATAGGCATTATTTTTATAAATGGTCACCGATAATACTATAGCTCATCACCAATTCGGTTAGTGCATCCCTGCAGACCTGGGCACAGTAGTGACAACTAGACATGGGCACAAATGGGGGGAAAATCCAAACAGACTGTTGGGTGTTTGTTCCTGACAACGAACACGAACAGCTGACCAGAACCGAACATGTCCCATTAATGAACATGTTCGGTGTTCGTTGGTGCCAGAGCATCCCCCTTAGCACTTAGAGAGCCCATATTCACAGGGAATGTGAAGCAGGCTCTTCTTGAGCCATCACCCCAATTTGGTCAAGATTGCAGTATGGATCTCGGAGTTATACATTCCCAAATTTGATGCCCCCAGGAAACTCCCATTCAATACAAATGGAGCCACCCTCCCTCTCCAGTTCACTTTGGACTCGTGCAGTGGACCTGAAGGTAGGCTGCCTCCCCTCTCATTGGCAGGGGGTCTGGCCGCTGGCTGCTGGCACCCCCGTGTGTCCACCCGCCAGGCCTCCCCAAGGCTACTTTCCGCCAAGGCAGTATGCCTGCAGCCACCACATAACCAATTGACCCAGCAACAGTCTGCAAAGAAAACCCTCCAGCAAGACACGATGGCATGCACAGAGGCCTTGCACACACAAACACACACCCTGGTGGGTCAGAGACACCAACACACATCCACCAGATGGGGACATTATGGCATTGGAGCCAATGCTCTTGTGTCCACGCCGCACATGGTGCAGAGGCTGTCACCACACAAATGCACTGGCTGGACATGGAGCACTGGATGTTTAGGTGCATGGGATAGATAGGTTTCTCAATAGACAGGTGCATAGCTGTATGGGATAGACGTATAGGATCGAGGGATGCATGGATACATGGAATACCTGTATTGGATATACAGGAGAAACTGATACCGTGTTCAGGGATATTGGGGAAACAGGTGGATCGCATTACTGTCTGCGTTATCCTATCATTGGAAAGTTGGAAGGAAAGAACCAAGGGTGGGAGGTGGGGCCCACCCCTAACATGTAGAAGCGGAGGCTCACGTGCTGGCCATTGAGGCAGTGGAGGAGGTGTAATTTCCCCTAGGAAAGGGGATTGTGGGCAGACAGGTAGGTGCCCACGTGTGCAGCTGTAGGCTGCCCCTCACATCACCCACCTTCCTGCCTTCGCGGAAAGGATGGGAGTCGCGATGCGGGACCCATTCCCCCCTGCTCAGAAGGGACAGCAACTGCTTCTGAGCTGTTGCTCGTGGCCAAAACCAGCAGACAGCAGCACAGCACCCACAGCAGCCTTGATGGAAAGGGCTGGATGTGCAGGGCAGGAGAGGTTGGGAAGGGTCAGAGTGGTTCCGGACAGGGAGAGGTTGAAAGAGGGACCAGCAGCCCCAAGAACTCAGTGGTGATAGAGCGGTGCACACACCACTCAGAGACACCTTTCCTGTGCAGGCCGGACAGGCACTTCAAATGAGTGGTGTAGGCTCCCATCAGCATCACCCACCTTCCTACCTACGCGGAAAGGATGGGATGGACAGGACAGGAGAGGTGGTTGGGAGGGGTCAGAGTGGATCCAGAGAGGGGGGGGTCTAAAGAGGGAACGTGGGAGTTGACATGGAGAAAAGGACAAAGGCTTCCTGGATGCATTGCACAGCATGACCGGGATGGACGACCCCAACATCCACCCTGCAGGATTGTGCAGACTTCTGCTGGAGAGGCTTGTCCGCCCCTCCTGTGTCGCAGTGGATGCTGTCGTCAGCATCACTCACCTTCCTACCTTCGCAGAAAGGAAGGGAGTTGCGGGACCCATTTTCCCCATGCACAGGGGCAACAGCAGGTGCCCATGTGTGGGGGCGCACCTTACCTTTCTGCAAAACCGTATCTGCAAAGCTTTTGAGCCGCCCCTTATGCCAAGAAGCAGTGCCAGCAGTATGGCATCCACCTTCCCACCTTCACGGAAAGGGTGGGAGGGACCCATTCCCGCCCATGCCCAGAGGGGTCAGCAGGAACCCATAGATAGGGGGGCCCGTGCTGTGTTGCCGTACCACTGTCAGCAGCAGCATCAGAGTTGTCTGTGCGCTGAAATAAATGCATGAAAATATTTTTTCCTTGTATGAGAGTCGGAGAAAAATATATTGTGGTGGTTTGTGCACCGTCCCCTGAGGAAGTGGATTGCATGAAACAAGCTGAGTTTACCGGTCGCTTGTAGGGCTGGGGGGGGGGGCTGGGGGTCCTCTGTTCTTCTCTGCACTCCACCTTGTGACATCACATCATCCAGCCTCTCTCTCTCCCCGTTGGGAGCTTCTTCATCTCTCTTCGCTCACCATTTGGAACCCTCACCGCTTCCACCCATCAGTGGAGGTCCTCAGTGTGTACCATCATTGATAAATATTTAATGCATTGACTTTGTATGAGAGACTGCAAGCACCACAGTTTCTGTTCCATGCATCTGACGAAGAGAACTTGATTCTCGAAAGCTTATGCTACAATAAAATTGGTTAGTCTTAAAGGTGCTACTGGACTCTTTTTGATTTTGCTACTACAGACTAATACGGCTAACTCCTCTGGATCCAAGCACCACTGAGAGACCAGGTTGAGGGAATGTGGTTTTGTATGAACATATTCATGTATCACCTTGTTGTATGAATTGATTCATTCATTTGTTCATTGTTATTACTTTAATTGTTTATGAAAATGGACTAAATGGTATATTCTATTATTCTTAAAATTATATTTATTGAGTTATTTAGTTGTTACCGTTCCTTGTTGGTGTCAGCTCTTGTTGCTTTTGCTGATTCAGGGACTGCCTCTTGTATATTACTACCACCATCAGCAGCAGCATCAGAGTTGGGTAGCAGCGGCAGCTGGCATAACCCACCTCCCCGCCTTAGCGGAAAGGATGGGGTGGGCAGGAGAGGATAAGTTGGTTCCAGAGAGGGAGAGGTCAAAAGAGGGAATATCCAGGACCTCCACCTCCTTCTCCACCGCCTACCCCTTGCCCCTGCCCGGTTCCCTCAGGCCAGCCTTCTCTTTCTGGTAACGGAGCACCACTTTGCAGAGCTCCTTGTTCCAGTAAAGCATCTGACCCGCCTGCATGGCGATGCTGCCCTTGAACTAGGGGTCACAGAGGGAGGCCATTTGGTATGGCACCTCATGGCACAGAGGATGCAAGCGCTCGACCATGCACACCTGGATCCTCCTCACAAAGTCCTGGACCCTGGGGAGCAGCTCTTTCTTGTGCTCGAGCTCCTTGGCCAGGAACTAGTCGAGCCCATGGATCAGGGGGATGACCTGACCCAGGCTGGCCTCATAGGAGCACAGGAGCTCAGTGGCCTCCTTAAAGGGTTTCAGCATCCAGGACATCTGGGCAAGGACTCTCCATTCCATGGAGCTGAGGCTCAGCTCCTCTCCCATCCTCAGAACGTCTGTGGATGACAGGATGTCCTGCAATGGGCCCCTCTGCTCCACCAGATGACATATCATGTCATAGGTTGAGTTCCAGTGGGTGGGCAGGTCCTGAAAGAGTTGGTGCTCGGGGTCCCCCCCCCATCCCCGCCTCTGGACCGAGGCGGGAAGAATTGATGCTTAGGGCGAAGTGGGAAGCGTTGCAGCGGCAGCTCTCAAGCAGACTTCGCGTCCACAAGATTCCCTTGTCCCAGCTGTCCCTTGGCTTGCTCCCCAGCCCGAGCACGTCCCTCATCACCAGGCGTAGCTTGTGCACCATGCACACCAGGCCAGGAAGGGATGCCTCTTTTAGGGCTGCCAACATGTTGCTTTCCGCCTCGGTCACCATGAAGCCACAGACAAACCCTTCCGCCCCTGCCATCCACTCCCTCAGAGCTTCCTTCATGGTGGTGGTGATGTTCTTCCTGTTATGGACCTCATCCATCCCCTGGGCCTGGAGAAGAACCACCCTGTAGCCTGGTGTCAAGCATGGTGTCTTTTTCTGGGGAACAATTCTTGGCCTGGGGCAGTGGAGGACCTCTGGTTGCCACCAGTGGGCGGTGATGGCAAGGTACCCATGATGGCAGCCGCTCCAGAGGTCGGCCGTGAAGTGTACTGTATGGCCTTTGGCAGCCGACAGCTCCCTGAGCACCATCTCTAGCATGGACTGGTAGAGAGCAGGCAGGACTTGACACCCAATGGTGTGCCATGACCACATGGAGAACCATGGGGCAAAGTGCTGAAGCAGCCTTTGGAAGCCCATGCCCTCCACGACCGATAGGGGGAATCCTTGGAGGGAAATTGTCTCTGCCACCACACAAACACCTGCCTCCTGAGCCCTTGACCTTACCCTTTTCAATGGTACTATCCCCAACCCCGATGGAACAACCTCCCCAAGGGCAGCCTGCCTGACCTTTCCACTCCCTCCAGCAGCACCCTCGAGGCAAGGCTTCTTGCTTGGATTCCGGTGACCATCTCACTGATCCCTGCTCAGAGGATCTGGTAGCCCTGTGTCTTCCCCTGCCAGATGCTTCCCCCCTTCCCCCGGTGTCTGCTCTCACATTACCAATTGTTGCCAATTTTCAGCTCCACACTTGGAAGGAAGACCTGCCCATCAAGCTAGTTTGGGCTTTGATTGGGGTGTCCGGGGTGACAGAGGGAGTGCAAACAGAGTTCAGGCACTCCCTCCCTCTGTTGCCGAGGCAATTGATTGAAGGCGTCTGAGTGTCTAGCTTCCCGAATGGTGGCCGAGCGCAATGAACAAGGCTTGTGACGACCACCTGTTCGGCTGGAATGGCGCCTCACGAACAGCCCATTCGCAAGCAGTTGAGCAGCCTGTTCGTTGTTTTTTTCCATTCGTAATGCTGTTTGTGTTCATGTCTAGTGACAACCCTAGCAGACCTAACAGCCCTGATATACTCTGATATCATCACTATCACGTAGAAGTCCATGGCCTGGCTGTGAAAGCGTGTCATTCTGACCCCCAAGAACAACAAGGCTGCCATCATTAATGAAACACAACCTAACTCCCTCGAAGGAGCAGAAATGGAGTACAGATATGTGGAGTCAGTGTGCAAATTGATGACGTGGTCCACTACCCCGTGGAGTTCCTCAACACGCTCAACACTCCTGGCTTCCCAGACCACAAGCTTCTCCTCAAAGTGGGAGCTCCAGTGATGCTGCTCCGGAACCTCAACCCACCCAAACTCTGCAGTGGCACCAGACTGCAAGTGAAAGCCCTCCACAGGAATATCATTGAGGCCACACTGTTCACCAGCAGTTCACCGGGGAGGGGGGAGTCAGTGTTCATACCAATCATACCACTCATACCATCAGAGAACCCCTTCGAATTCAAGAGACTGCAGTTCCTCCTCAAGGCCTGCTTTGCTCTGATGATCAACAAGTCCCAGGCCAAACACTGAAGATCCCAGGAATGAAAAAAAAAGTCACTTCAAAGCACCAGTACTAGGTATAGAACCAAAACAAGATATAGTTTTATCTAGTCAGTAGTCTTCATATTTACATTCAAAATGACAATGCAACGAATGTGACAACATGAAATGCAATCAGTATTTCTAACTATCAATATCACAATATGGTCTATTAACTTTGAAAGGAAAAATAATCCTCCAATGAAAGAAACTGTCCTTTTTTGTACAAAGATGCTTTCTTTTTTCTTTTTCTCTTACAGGTGGAATGAAAAATTGAAGCTCCCGAGGGGCTCCCCTGAGTTGCCCTCCTTCCACAAATATCAGGAGAGAGAAGCAGATAAGTTCAAGGTGGCAGGAATTGACGTGAGGGAGGATTCCTTCTCACATGGGCAATTCTACGTGGACTGTTCCAGAGTGAGCTCACCCAGCAGCCTGGTGATCCTAGCACCTGAGGGGAAAACCACCAATGAGGTCTACAAAGAGGTTGTACGTATTTTTCACTTTATTTCTTGGACTACAATCTTTTCCTTTTAAAAATCTCTTCAATAAATGTTACATTTCAAAATTCACTTCATCAGTTTTCAGCATCAACATGCTTTGCTTTATTCAAACACTTTTGTGAAGCTGAGGTACTATGCTGTTATACTATAAAACCAACTCAACCCCCCGCCCCAAACCACAAAAATGTTACATACCCGTAAATATTACAATTTGATTTAAAGTAGCTAAATACTGTAGCAAAGCACAGGCATCAAGCTAGTTTGTATATATAAAGACAAGGGTCCTGACTGACTCATCAATGCCCAGCCCATACCCCTAGACCTAGAAACATGAAATTTGGGGGAAACATTCCTTTCATAATGTAAACACCCTTTACATTATTTACATTCTTTTCATAATGTAAACACTCACCTTTGTTTTCCCAAAGGGATACAGCTTCTCTGGCTGGCTGGTAGGCTGCTGTCTGCTTGTGCCCCAGCCCCCTGCCAGCTCGGCCACTCTTCCCTGATTGGGCCAGCCTTTCAAGGTCATTTGCATATGCGGGCTGTTTGGGGCTCACAATATTCCACACCACATCCCCTCAACATGCTTCACTTTATTCAAACACCTTTGTGAAGTTCAGGAACTATGTTATTATACTACAAAACCAACTAAAAAAACAACAAACCAAAAAATGTTACATACCCATAAGTAGTATATCTCGATTTAAAATAGTTAAATGCCACAGGGAAGCACAAGCATCAAGCTAGTGTGTATATATAGATTAGCTGCTGTGGACGAACTGATGTTTGTATTGAATTTTAATGTATAGGCCAAATCCTATAGAATGTTTAGCTATCATGAGGTTAATGACTTCTGCTGAGTTTGCTCCTTTACAGTAGTTTTCAGAGTTATCTATAGAGATTGTCCTATCTCCATCATTTTCAAGATGCTGCTAAATTTTAACACGTGGTCAAGTATTTGTTTAAAGATCAGTTGAGAACATTTATCTGGACCAAGACTGAGCCCTTATTTGTCTTTTCTAAACTGAAAAGTCCCAGATTCTTCAACCTTTCCTCATAAGAAAGGTGCTCAACCCATGAATCATCTTGTTTGCCCTCTTCTGTACTTTTTCTAAATCTGCCTTTTTAATCCATAAGAGGATTCTCTTATCTCATGAGTTCTAAGATTAGAGAATCAAGAATCTTTTGTGAAATACTTTGTTAAAAGCCTTTTGAAAATCCAAGTATATGATGTTTACTAGATCTCTGTTATCTACATGCTTGTTCGCTTTCTCAGAAAAATCTAAAAGCTTGGTGACAAAGGACTTACTTTTGCAGATGCCATGCTGATTTTCCTTCGGCAGGCTTTGTTCCTCTATGCGTCTAATAATTCTAATTTTTATTATAGTTTCTACTAATTTGCCTGAATCAGACATTTGGTGCCATGACCTGTCATTTCCTGGTTCCCTTCTGGATGCCATTTTAGAAAATTGTGTAACATTTGTTACTCTTCAGTCTTCTGGTACAGTGGCTGATGTTAGTGACAAGTTATGTACGCTGGTTAGTAGATCAACAATTTTAACATTTGAGTTCCCTCTTGATGTATGCCATTAGGACTGGTAAGATTTATTTTTAATTTCCCCAAGAGTTCTAGAACTTCACCTCTCATCACCTTAGTTTGGCTCAGGTCTTCAGACTCTATTCCTGAAAATAGTGGCTATGGCCTGGGTTCTACAAACCCCACGCTTTGCACAGTGAACACAGGTGCAAAGAATCCATTAAGCTTCTCGGCCACCTCCCCATCTTTCTTTAGCAATCCTTTTATTCCTGGGCCATCCAAAGGCCCAACTTCTTCTTTGACTGGTTTCCTACTGTGGATATATTTTAAGAAATACTTATTACTTATCTTGATGTTTTTAGTAATCTGCTCCCCAAATTCGCTTTTTGCATATCTAATTAATAACTTATACTGCTTTTGCCAGACCCTGCAATCTCTTCCATTCACTTTATTGGGGCAGGCTAGGAGTGTGCGTATCAAAAAAATGAGCCAAAAATACACGCAAAAATAGCTGGTTAGGAACACCATCTCTGACAATACCACATCTGACCTTGTTAACAAGTTCTGCCAGTTTGTCCTTACCCACAACTACTTCAGATTTGGTGAAGATTTATTCCTTCAGAACAATAGCACAACCACGGACACTCACATGGTACCCCAGGAAGCCAACATTTTCATAGCTGACTTGGAACAGTGCTTTTCAACTTCTACCTGCTAATACCTCTCCTGTACTTGAGATTTATTGATGTCCTTTTTATCGTCTGGATACATGGGAAAGAAGCACCAAAGGAATTTCACCAGACATTCAGCAACTTCTTTCCGACCATCAACCTGATCATGAATCAATCCACACAGGAAAAACATTTTCTAGACACCACTGTACAAATACATGACAGAAGCTTAAAAACCAGCTTATACAGGAAATGTATTGATCATCAAACTGTCTTGCACAGTATACTAATGTTTTTATGGTGAGGAAGATTTGATGGAGTTTTTAAACCACCTCAACAATATCCACCCGAACATACAGTTGACCATGGAAAAAGAAATCGAGGGTAAACTCCCATTTCTAGATACCTTGGTCATCCGCAAAGCAAACTTTCGGTTAGGTCACAAGGTCTACAAGAAACCAACTCACACGGATTGGTACTTACACAAAAACTCCAATCACCACCCTCGACAGAAAAGAGGCATAATAAAAACATTAGTAGAATATGCAAGATGGACATGTGAACCACACTTTCTCAATGAGGACATTAATCATCTAAACCACACACTTCAAGCAAATGAATATTCCAGAAATGAAATCAGAATAGCAATTAAACCAAGGATAAATCAAACAACGAAGGAAAAACAGTCTCTCACAGGAAAAGTGTTTTTGCCATATATCAAAGGAATCACTGATCAGATGGAAAAACTTATGAAAAAGCACAACCTACAAACAGTATTCAGACCCACCAGAAAAATACAACAGATGCTACGATCAGCAAAAGACAGTAGAGACCCCCTCACCTCTGCAGGAGTATACCGCATACCCTGCAACTGTGGACAAGTTTACATCGGGACCACACAGCGTAGCATTCAGACAAGAATAAAAGAACATGAAAGACTTGGCCAACCTGAAGAATCAGCAGTGGCTGAACATAGCCTAACTCAAACAGGACACAGTATCTTATTCCAGGACACTAAAATACTGGACAACACTTCCAACTACTTCGTCAGATTGCACAGGGAAGCCATTGAAATTCATAAGCATAAGCATAATTTCAACAGGACAGAAGAGAGTTTAAGAATGAATAGGGCATGGTTTCCAGTCCTAAAAAACACCAGACCAATAAAATACTCTACATCTTACAATAGCCCTTCATATAAGATTAGCATATCAACCACCAACCCATATGCAAAAGAACCTCCTCAGGATACAGTGAAGCTTCCCCCCATTAGCATTCCACACCCTGGGAAACTCTTACAGGATGACTCAGCCCAAACCCACCTTCCTGAGTAGATATAAATTACTGCTAACATCTTCTCCACACATTGACACTGAGAGATCTCTGTCTTTCGGTGCTACACCTCTGAAGATGCCAGTCACAGCTGCTGGCGAAAGGTCAGGAACTACTATGCCAAGACCACGGCCATACAGCCCGGAAAATCTACAACAACTAACATTAAGTCATTGTTTTGGGGCAGAAGATGCAAGCATGCCCTAGGGTACGTTCCACAGTGTAACTAAATTACCCCTCCACCATAGTTGTGTGCATGCTCTCAGATCCAGTATCCCATGAGTGGTTTCATACCAGCATTATTACCTCTTAATGAATCTTCTGATGTATTACTACTCTGTATTTTTTAAATGTTTCAAGAAGTATCATACCTGAAAAGTCGTTATTATTTCATTTATAGTAATTAATGATATCTAAATCTTACTAACATTGCTTGGATTAGTGATACATATAAGTTGAGAGACTAATCATATTCCTCTTCCTCATATAAATGGCATGGTTCAAATAAACAAGACAATTCACATACTGTAGGATAGAAATGTTGAAAACAGCTAAAAATAGTATGAGAAATTTGCTTTCAGAACTTTCATTACTGATTCAGTATTTATGAATTCAATGCATGCTGCTTCAGGTCACATATCTAAACATCCAAGCCTGCTCTACAGGAATATTTGGAACTTCAGGGCTGCCTATTTCTGCATCCCGCACTAGTTGCTTTCACTGCTGCCACACATTGCTGCTGCTATGCTCTTTCTACCACTGCCATTTCGGATCCACCATGTTGATGATCTTTTTTACCATTCTGGGCAAGCACACATAGATTAGCATTGAGACCATCATAGTTGAAGAGGCAGGCAACATAAATAGTGGCAGCAGAGACTGAAGCAACTGCTACAAACATGGAGGAGCAGAGCTCTTGGAAGTTATGGTCAGCAGGTATTGAACTGGGGCACCTATTAACCCCCAAATCCTCAGCACCCAATCCTTGAATACATATGCATAAAAGTTCTGTTTATTCTATGAGTGTATGTTCTGTGTCAAATCTGATCCATATCTTTATCTCAGTTGATATCTATCATATGTTCGTCCCACTCCCACAGATACAAGCAACATCATACGAGACATTACACACACACACTCATACACACACATTTGCTTGATCATTTTCTTAAGGGATGGATGATGTGAACTGGACCCATGCAAGTATAACCCTATGTATGTACTATCCAAGCAACAGGACCACAGTGGTGGTCTCATTAGGGCTGACAGCTAGACTTGTGTAGATTTTTCATTATTAATTACAAGAATTACAAAAATTGAATGTTTCATAACTATCATAATTAATATGAAAACAAAACAAATTCCCAGTCTAAACAGCCTATACAGGAAAAAGCCCATGATTTTCTTTAGTTCTGTTCTTGTTTCTTTCATTATTGTAGTTTCTACCTCTATTGGTTCCACTTTTACAAGGTAGGCAGCATTTTCCTCATAAGGGCATAGACAGAATACAATCTCCATTAGGGGGAGGAGGAAGAGAGGCTCTGGGCTTTCTTGAATGACTGCAAGTTGTAGCTATTGGAAGTTTTATATTTAAGTTTCTTGGGTTTAAACTATAGTTATGTGAAACCTGTATAGTAACACAGCAGAGTTATTTAGGCAGACGTGTTTAAACCCTTAAAACCTGCATTAATTAGTCTTCAGAAAAAATAATAGAAAGATACAACTTACAGTTTTATTGAAGTAGAATACTTCCATAGCAACATCTTGTAGTAAAAGGGAAAGATCCTAATCCAAAGAGTTATATTCCCTAATTCTAAACCACAGGCTGAAAGTTAGACAGTGAGACTGAGTGGTAAGTCTGTGGGAAAAGGGGCCTTCATGGCAGAGCATGGAGGCTTACATTCTGCTCCTTGAAAGGCCATGAGGCAAGGGAGAGAAGTCTCCCAAGAGGCATAGAGACAAGAAGGAGGAGCAGGGGCGGCGCAAGGGTCTGCCGCGCTCGCGGCCGGCCAGCCGGGCGCCCCTGTGCGCGCACGAGCGCGCGTGCACACCAGCCTGTGTGATGATGTCACGCGTGATGTCATCACGGGAGCTCGAGCCGCCGCTGGCCCAATTGCTGCGGCGGGCGGCCTCCGAGCTCTCCCGCTCGGTTGCCTGCGCCGCTGCAGATGCCTGCCCACGGTGGCTGCGCCTGGCCGGGGGCTTGTGCTGGCAGTGGCAGCAGCGCGGGGTGGGAGGGATAGGAGGCTGGTGCTTTGTGGCGCTCTCCCGCATGCCGCGCCTCCTCCGGCGCTCCCTCCGGCACCCCGCACCTGTGGCCACCGCCTACCTAGCCTTAATAGGCGCGCCGGCCCTGAGGAGGAGTCAGGAGTAGAGATGGGCACGGTCCGCATAACGGACATAATTTCATCACGAACTTACCCAGTTCGTCCTTCGCAAACACGCGGCCCGTGGGCGCATGTTTTTCTCACGAAACCACCGAACATTGGGGCTTTCTGTCCGTGTGTCCGTTGGCCCGTCATGCCAGGATTCCCGCTCAAACAATTTCCTCGGCAGCGGTGTGGAGCCACCTTCCCCATTTGGAACACACCAATCTTAGCCCAGGAAACCTTGATTGACAGCTCTGTCAGCCAAACAGAGATCACCAGCCTTTCTGCATAAAAGACAAAGCGCCCGAAGCTCCGCTCCGTTTTGCTGGTGCGGGGACGCGAATTAGCTTAGCAACTGCTTGCTGTGGGGAAGGGTTTTTTTTTTTTGTGAGAGTGCGGCTTGTGCCTTGGGGCTTTGGGGCTTCAGTTGCAAGAGAGCTTACTCTTTTCTCCATTCCTGTTTAATTTTTTTCTCCTTTCTATTCTAGTTTTCTTGAGAGCACTTTAAAAAAAATCATTTTACTGCACTATCAGGTTACTCTGATTTCTTTCTGTGTTTTGAGTCTTTGGGTTCCTCTCGGGCTTAATCACCCCTCCCCCCCTTCCTTTTTTCTGGGTTGCCGGTGGGTTCTATCTGACGCCACCCCACGCACAGACCCACAGTGGGTGCAAGGCAGCTTTGGGGGTTGTCTGCCTGAGTTCTTGCCTTCTTTCCCCCACGTTCTTTCTTGGCTGCTGATGAGATGCAAGCGGAGGGAGAGTGCTATTAGGCTCTGTGAAACACCCACTCTCTGATGACCGGCAGCAGGTTTTGGGGGGCTCTGTCTGCTTCACTTCTTTCTAAGCCTTTTTCACTCCCTAAATATTGGGTGACTTGGGGGGATATTTCCAGCTTGGCTTTTGAGGTGCAGGGGGAAGACTGCTACTGGCCTCTGTGAAACACCCACCCTAGAACCACTGGCAGCAGGATTTGAAGGGCTCTGTCTGCTTCACTTCTTTCAAAGCCTTTTTCACTCCCTAAATAGTGGGTGACTTGGGGGGATTTTTCCAGCCTGGCTTTTGAGGTGCAGGGGGAAGACTGCTACTGGCCTCTGTGAAACACCCACCCTAGAACCACTGGCAGCAGGTTTTGGGGGGCTCTGTCTGTTTCACTTCTTTCAAAGCCTTTTTCACTCCCTAAATAGTGGGTGACTTGGGGGAATATTTCCAGCCTGGCTTTTGAGGTGCAGGGGGAAGACTGCTACTGGCCTTTGTGAAACACCCACCCTAGGACCACTGGCAGCAGGTTTTGGGGGGCTCTGTCTGCTTCACTTCTTTCTAAGCCTTTTTCACTCCCTAAATAGTGGGTGACTTGGGGGGATATTTCCAGCCTGGCTTTTGAGGTGCAGGGGGGAGACTGCTACTGGCCTCTGTGAAACACCCACCGTAGAACCACTGGCAGCAGGTTTTGGGGGTCTCTGTCTGCTTCACTTCTTTCTAAGCCTTTTTCACTCCCTAAATAGTGGGCGACTTGGGGGGATTTTTCCAGCCTGGCTTTTGAGGTGCAGGGGGAAGACTGCTACTGGCCTCTGTGAAACACCCACCCTAGAACCACTGGCAGCATGTTTTGGGGGGCTCTGTCCGCTTCACTTCTTTCTAAGCCTTTTTCACTCCCTAAATAGTGGGTGACTTGGGGGGATTTTTCCAGCCTGGCTTTTGAGGTGCAGGGGGAAGACTACTACTGGCCTCTGTGAAACACCCACCCTAGAACCACTGGTAGCATGTTTTGGGGGGCTCTGTTTGCTTCACTTCTTTCAAAGCCTTTTCACTCCCTAAATAGTGGGTGACTTGGGGGGCATTTCCAGCCTGGCTTTTGAGGTGCAGGGGGAAGACCGCTACTGGCCTTTGTGAAACACCCACCCTAGGACCACTGGCAGCAGGTTTTGTGGGGCTCTGTCTGCTTCACTTCTTTCAAAGCCCTTTCACTCCCTAAATAGTGGGTGACTTGGGGGGCATTTCCAGTCTGGCTTTTGAGGTGCAGGGGGAAGACTGCTACTGGCTTCTGTGAAACACCCACCCTAGAACCACTGGCAGCAGGTTTTGGGGGGCTCTGTCTGCTTCACTTCTTTCTAAGCCTTTTTCACTCCCTAAATAGTGGATTTGTATTCGTATATTGACAAAACAGTGTAAGGCACATGATGACTGAGCTTTACAAACATATATTATCCTCCTCCCGACGACAAGCCCTTTCCCTGGCACCTTCTAAGTACCTCCTCTTTTTCTTGATATGATTTGTATGCTGACAAAACAGTCTAAGGCAAGTTGAACTTCCTTGATGGACTGCATCACGTTCGGTGAAGTGGGTTTTGTCGGCGATCGTCCTACTCTTGCGAGCGCAAGGGCCCTTCTGATGGTCAATCCCTAAAGTCCAGTGAGAAGTAGGACAGTGGCCCAGGTCAGCTTGCTTGATAGCAAGCAAGCTGACACACCACGTCACTAAGGTGGGACTCATTGTCCACTGCCCAAAGAGGCTCCCTCTGAACAGGGTAGCATAAGTTTCCTTCCCTCAAGGTGTGGAAGACATCCTTTCCATCCCCCCCCGTGCCTTCCATTCCAGCAAGGGGCCTTTGAATTGCTACATGATCCTGTTGCGGAGTTGGCTTTCACTCAAGTACATCCATTCATTTCCCATCATGGAGAGTTGGTCTCCCCGCCCCCGGGGAGGGCATCTCTTGTTGATGCAGCCCCATGTAGGTGGGTTTTGTGGGCAGCCACCTCTCCTGGACAGGAGCACAAGTCTCTCTCCTTCCCCCAAGGGTGGGTAAGGGTCAGTCAGAATAGGGGAGGGGAAGTTGTTGTTTGTCTCTTTGGAAAAGTGATAATCGAGGAGCATTACATGAGAACCTTTGGTGGGGAAAGTCGACTGAAGTGAAAATCTGTGGGAAAACCAAGGCCTTTTCTGACTCGAACCGGTTCTCGAACTGGTTCTTGAACCGGGCCTGGTCCATTAAAAGTTCATGGACCGTGGTCCATGGAAGCCCACAAACCCCGAACCAGCGGTCCGTAGGCAAATGCCGGTCCGTGCCCATCTCTAGTCAGGAGTCGTTCCTACCTTAGACAAAAGAGTGGAAGATTGCTAGAGTTGCATATATGACCAGAGAGACATGCAGCGCCCCCCAATGTCCAAGGCATGCTGAGTTGCCTATTCCAAAAGTAGCCACCAGAATTACAGACATGCAAGGTATTCCAGTCCTGAAGGATATGGAGTGGGATTTTGCCTTCCTCTCTCTTCCCAATGCCTGTCCTACTCTGCCAAATTTTCCCTGCTTGTCTGCTACTCGTTAAACTTCATCCTCTTTCAAGCAAATCTGCATCAAGGTCTTCCTCCTGCTGTCTGCTGCCCTGCAAGCCTTTCCATCCTTGTGCCACCAAATGCTCTGATCTTGCCAGTTGGCTACTTTTCTTCAAGCTCGTAGCTGCAGTGCTGTCTGTGTTACTGTTTGGAATCTTTCCTGTCCATTCTCTCACAGAATTTGAAGTTAAATATGGGTGGCTTTCATTGCCTCAAGGTGTGTGTGTGGGGGGGGGGAATTCTATCTGTCTGAAATTTGGCATCATGGGTGTCCTTGGGAAATGTTACAACCCCCTTGAATTTTTCTTAATAGCCTGCCTTTCTCACTGGGACTCAAAGCAGATTACAGAGTACAAGTGAACAAGATATAATTAAGAGCGATTCGGTTTTGTTTTCTCAGCCATGTCGGATGTTCCTCTCCGCAGGTCCGGGGGGAACTGTCTGAGCAGGCTGACTGGGCGGTTGACTCGCGAGGGTTAACCTCCAGGACTCCCAGGGAGGGAGCCTGGATCCGGGGCGCCGCGGGAAGAACCCTCTGGAAGTAATGCGGGGGGTAAATTGCCCACTTGGCCCAACGGAGGCCGGCAGACTTGCGCAGCACCGCGTGTGCTGCCGGGCCATGGAGAATGGCAATAAGCAGATTTAAGGTGAAGACCTGTAAGTAAGCGAATCCCTTCTGATTTTTAAGCGTATGCGAAGGATCGGTGGGAACTGAAGCTAAAAAGGCGCAGACTTCTTCCCCTGCACTGAGTTTCGGAACTTGGTTGACGCCCCCCCCCCTAAGTTGGTGACGAGAAAGCAGAGCCCAGCAATGAGTAAATCGGTTATGGCGACGTTACAGGGGAAGGGGGAAACGCTGGAAGAGCTGGTGAGACGAGCAGTTTTCGATGCTGTGCAGCCCTTTGTAGCGAAACTGAATGAAATGGGGCAGAAGGTTGATTTAGTGGAGAGCGAGGTGAAAGCCATTAAAGAAACAGCGACCGGAGCAGAGCAGTCTGTGCACGAGAACGCAGTACTCATGAAAGCAACAAGTAAGGAAGTGAAGCTTTTGGAGAATCAAATAATAGGATTACAAGTGGACCGTGCCCAAACGGTATTGCGTCTTCAAAATGTAAAAGAAGAGCAAAGTGAAAATTTAAAAGATTTGGTGTCTGGACTTTTGGCGCCATTCGCAAAGGCAACTAAAGAAGAGATAAAAAACGATATTTTGGAAGTCCGGCGGACATCTTCAAAGTATGCAATGAAGCGGCAGCTGCCTCGCGAGATTATTATTGACTTTTCATCTAAGAAGACTCGGGACACCATCTTAGACAATTCGTATAATGTGGACTTGGATTATTTGGGCAATAAGGTTAAAATATTGAAGCATGTTCCATTTTTGGCTCGTAAAAGAAGATTCAAGTATAAGGGACTTGCGGCTTTCTTGAGGAAATGTGATATAAAATATAAGTGGCTGTTTCCAGAAGGCGTCTGGTTCAGATATAAAGATCAAACCTACAAGATTACATCGGACGTGCAGCTGACAGATTTTTTGTTCAATCATCAGGAGTTTCAGCAGGAAGAAAGTTTGAAGTCGGAAGGGGAAAGTGGGGGGGGGGAGGAAAGAGCGGGCACAGCTGCTCCAGCTGCGCAGAGAGAATTAAGACCGAGACGCAAGGGTGGGGGGGAAGAAGTGCTGATCCTGAATATAATCTGTATTGTATAAGACCTACCAATCTGATAGCATATTAGAAAGTTAACTCTTAAGAAAAATTGCAGTATGAAGGGAATACAAGACATGTAGTGTAGTGTTTGTTGTTTGTATGTTGATTTTCCCTTTTCCCAGTTTTCCCTTCCCCTTTTTCTCTTTCCCTTCCCTTTTATACTTTTGTAGTCTTCTGTAGTTTTTTATGTTAGATATTGAAAAATAAAAAAACTTTACAAAAAAAAAGATATAATTAAGAGCTAGGACATTCACTGGGTAAAATTTGGATGGAAAATCATGAAGGTACTGATCTGAGAAGGGTATGTGTGTCTTTCATTGAAAACAATGGGAAATAATAACGAAACAGAATTATGGAAATAGTACAACAATAACAAAAGAAACAATAATAAAACAAAACCATACAAAACAACCCAATAACAATACCTTTAGAATTAATAATAAAAAATCAAAGAAATGAAACAAACTCCCACACCAGCCACTAGTTGGCAACCAATAGGTGGGGACAGAGATGGGGGGATGATGTCACGCCAATGGCACAATATCACTTCCTGAAAATACTAGAGGTGACTTTATATCATCAGTATGATCTAGGATATGGACAACACTATAGTAAAATCGTACAGTTTTGCCTGAATCCAGGGCCAGATCTAGGGTTGCTGGTGCCTGGTGCAACCCATTATGTCATCACGCAGGGTGGGAGGCATGCTGCCCATGCGGCAAGCTGGCTGCCCCAGCACCTGGTGCGCTGTGGAGCTGGCGGTGGTGGCACGGGTGTGCACTGGGGTGGCTGGCTTGCCGCACGTGCAGGACCTCCCAGCCCTGTGCTCAGCCACCCGCGCAGCAAGCCAGCCGCCCCAGCGCACACCTGCACTGATGCCACCAGCTCCACGGCACACAAGGCACTGGGGTGGCCAGCTTGCCGTGCGGGCAGCTGAGCGCAGGGCTAGGAGGCCCTCGGCCCAGTTCGCCTGCCCCGTGCCACCCACGCAGCAAACCGGCCCCCCTAGTGCACGGTGCACCGTGGAGCTGGTGGCAGTGGCATGGGCGTGTGCTGGGGCGGCTGGCTTGCCATGTGGGTGGCTGAGCGCAGGGCTGGGAGGTCATGCATGTGTGGCAAGCCAGCCGCCCCATCAGCAGGGCAGGTGAGGGCCTCCCAACCCTGTGCTCAGCCTCCTGCGTGGTAAGCCATGGCACACTCCCGGCAGCTGGCAGCCATGCCCGGTGCCCCCTCTTTGGTGGCACAAGGGGCAGGCTACCCCCTTCCCCCCTTGATCCACCCTGCCTGAATCCTAGAACACCAGAATGATGTCATGCTGGCAATATGATGTCAGTACTGGGTTTTTGCAGGAAATGACATCATGCCATCAACACAATATCACTTTAAAAAACATTTCGCCCCCACTGACCCTCAGGTAACAGATTGGGAGGTCTCCTGCTGAAGTGGGAGACCTGGTCTCCCTATCTCATATGCTTCTCTTATATCAATCCTACTGGCTCCTTGGCAGAATGAGCATGTGAGTTGGTCCTTGGAACAGAATCCAAAAATCCATATTTGGGCTATTAAGAATTCTCTTTATCAGCTGAACACAGGGCTGCTCAACAGGTCTTCCTTGTTTTTCTTAACCCTACCAAATATGGCACTAAGCATTTTTGTGTGTGATGTAAAAACAAAATGCCTCTACATTAGTTTATTAGTGTGTAGAGTTCAGGGAGTGCAAAGATATCTTAAAATAATGCAGAAGGCACATGTCTGTACTACCAAAAGAATGACTGAACTTCTGTTTGCAATGTTCTGTTTTTGTACGTAACTTTACTTGGCAACAGATGCAATATTTATAGTAAAGTCTATCACCGTTTATTAATGTTATACATTAGAGTATTTTTGCTACTCTAAAAAATGATATGCTAAAATATGCCGAAACATTTTCAAATAAAACATGAAAAATGATCTGACAATTTATTAATTGCATTTCATTGTTGAAATAATAGGGCATAATAAATCTTTGAGCAATGTAATGTAAACAATATATTGATTTCATCTAGCATAATTGTGCTAACTATTTATAAAGCCTTAATGAAGTCTCAAGAGAGCACTTTCCTACTTTGTTTGTTTTAAAATTACTAATTTTCCCCTAAGCTGAAGTTTTCTGATAATTTCTATATAAGTATAGATCTAAACAAGTAATAACGTGTGATATATATATGTCTGTGTTACTGATTATCAAATCTTCATGCTAATTGGAATTTCTATTTGATGTGATTTGAAGACATTACAGGTATGATGCATCTTGCATGCTAAATCTGTTGTAAGAAAGAAAATACTTTTCCAAATGTTGAACACATTATATTTCAGCAACTGATGCCACTGCTGATGAATATTAAGCTATATTTATGTTCTGAATTACATCATTGCTGTGTATGGTTAGATACTGATTGATACAGTCATATTTAATTCTTAAGACATAGAAACAGCTCTATGGTTTAAATAAACTTGTGTCACTGATATGAGTATAGTAAAACTTCCGACTTGAAAATATAAGCTTATCATACTAAGTACGTAGCCAAGTAGCAGCTTGCTTTGTATTAGAGCAAGATTCAGGTCCAATAGCACCTGACCAACTAGATTTCCAAAGTATGAGCTTTCAAGAGTCAAAGCTTCCTTCATCAAATACAAGGAGTAGAAAAAGGAAGGAGGCTTCATAAGCCAGGCAGAGAGTAAGAGGGTTATTGTAAACTACTAACAAAGCTTGTTGTTGGAAAAATCACAACAGGCTCTAGAAAGGGGAGGGCGAGCAGGCAGGCATTGCCTCCTCCTCCGTGACTGATCCCGGCCATGTGAAGGCAAGGGGCAGATGTTGCCACCTGCTTCACTCCTGACCCCAGGAGGGGGGGCAGACATTGTCACCTGCTCTCCTACTGATCCCAGCTGGGTGAAGGGGAGCGGGCACTGCCTCCTGCTCTGTGTCTTATTCCAGCTGGATAAAGAGGGGGTAGGCATTGCTGCCTGCTCCACACTTGATCCCGGCTGCGTGAAAAGGGGGCAGGAATTGTAACCTGCTCCATACCTCAACCTGGCTCCATGCCTCAAGCTGCCTGTTCCTCAAGCTGCCTCAAGCTGCCTTAAGCCGCCTGATCCTGGCTGGCTGAAGGGAGGTGGGCATTATCGCCTGCTCTTCTCCTGATCCCAGCTGGGTGAAGGTGGGGGGGGTGCGGGCATTGCTGCCTGCTCCACGCCTGATCCCAGTCTGGGTTTCCCACCGCAGTGTACTCTCTGGAGGGATAGGCTGCCTCTTCTGGGCTTCCCTCCACGGCAGCACCCTCTGGAAGTGCACTAGGGTAAGAAGAGAGTTGTCTGGAATACGGTAAGTCTTTTAATATAGTAGGATTAAGAGTGTCAGGAAGCTAGCTATAATACATGTTGTAATTAGTTTGATAGAGCAGGGTGTGAAATGCAGAAAATTAGTATCTGTATTGCAAGAAAAATCTTATGTCTCATGTGGGTTGAGGGGTTGCATAGAGGAAGAGACTGAAACTGCCCCTCTAATAGTGCAGTTGCACTGATGGAAGTGGGAGAAGCAACAATTTAACCACTTTCCACTTTCAGTGCATTCTCCATTTTGCACAATTAGCCTATGTTCCCTAATCAGGATAATATAGGCTAGCCTGATCTCCTCTGAGCTTGGAAGCTAAGTGAGGTGAACCCTGTTTATTACCTGGATGAGAGACCTCCTAGGAAACCCAGGGTCACTATGCAAAGGCAGACTTTGGCAAACCTCTCTTTCATCTCTTGTCTTGAAAAACTTACGGGGTTGCCGTAAGTTGGCTGCAACTTGATAGTTTAAGTAACTGCTGGGGAAAAGAGAATATGACAAAAACCCAAACTGCCAGTGTGTTCCACTGAAAGATTGCTGTATCCAGCCTATCCCTTCTTGCCATCCTAATCTCCTCATCTTTTTCCAAGTCTATAATTGACTTGCTGATCTTAGATCTATTCTCTCCTCCCCTCCCCACCCCCCAATTTCATCATCTGCTGTTTAGGGATGGCAAGCAACTCAAAAACATACTATGAGGCTGAGGACAAACCGCTCAAGAAGTTCATTATGTTCAGAGGGACCTGGTTGGATATAATTATAACAAAATGTTGTACAAGATGAATCTTCATATTTATTCTTGTGTTTTATATGTGGGTGTTGAATGAATTAATAAGCTGCTGTGTATAATGTGCACACTTTTCACTACATATGTAGAAAGAAAACTTCTGCGTTTTTTAACAGTGTTTTTTTGGTTTAAAAATGTGTTGGTTCTCATATATAAGGTTGCACTGATTTCTACAAATATCCCACTCTGGACTTGAGAGATGCCCCCCCCCCCCAAAGTTGCCGGTACGCAGTACTATTGAGTACCACCCCCCAAAAAATAACAATCTGCTTTTTGACTATAATAATAGTTCACTGTTCGAGGATATAGAAGTTAAACAAATCTATACAACTAGCAAAAATTACCATACCAGGCAAAATTCATTTCTAATTTATAATCAGGAGAAAAGTAGGTTATAAAAGCTTAAATCCACAGAGAAATATGCAGAAAATCAAGTTTTGAATCGACTTAATAGATAAGTAATCAACGACACCATTGGTAATACAGGAAACAAATATGTATTACACATTGCAGTGACGTGCAGCACATTTGTACATGACAAAAAAAAATTCACATGCATTTACGTTTGATAGGATTGTTTTCTCCATTAATAAAGAAAAGAGAGCACATTCTGTCAAACATGTTAGAAAAAAATAAATTTCCTCTTCTGTTGGTATATAATGCTTATCAGTCATACAGTGCAATCATATGCAGGAGCACTCCAGTTCAAATTTCATTGGCCTTAGAATGGAATAACTATGCATAGGACTGCCTTGATATACTGTGCTTTGAATATTCATTACTTAAGTAATACTTGCAACCTTATGAAGCTGATCAGTTATTTTCAGTCCCATGTTATAGTTGGGCACTGGGGAATGAGAATTGTGTATACAGAGACCTGGCTTCTGGATCAGTCAGAGAGCAAGGTCCTAGTTGAACCTTAAAGACCAACTAGGAGATCATGTGCATGACATCCATTTGCATGTGTAATTTTCTATCCATCTAGGAATAATCATGCATCTATACATGTATGGCCATAATTGGTCCCGAGTGTTTATCTCCAGCATTAACAGAGTACCATTGCAATAGTGCTTGTGTCATCATATTTTTTCTAGAAAAATTGCTCTGATCAATGTTGATTTGACTTGGCGTTCCTGCCTTCTGCTTCTTGATCTCTATGTTTTGTTGTTTATTGTGTTGTGGTGTGTAGTTTATAGTTTAAATAAAGAAAATTTTAATTAAAAAAAAACACTTCAGTGTTACAACACTTAATTTTTTTTAAAAAAAATAAAACAGGGTGTGCGACTTCCTCTGTCACTCAGAAGGTATTAGCAGGCTACCTGTGACTGTGGTCTGCTTAGACAATACTAAAAAGTAAACCCTCGATAAAAGGAATATGATTGCAGTAACATGCCAGCATTACTACCCTTTTCTTTAAAATTAAAAAAAGGGTGGGAAACGAGTTCAGAGAGCTGAGGAGGGTGGGAGTGATTTCCAGTGGGTGACCAACCAATTAGCTCCTGGGAAAAGGAAAAGCGGGGAGGAGAAGCAGAACTGGAGTAAGTGTTCTGCACATAGATAAGACGCTTCACAGCTGGCTTAACACAGGTTTTAAAATAAGTCATGGTATGTCCATAAGGAAAAAAGTTGGGGAAAAGCCAAAGAAACTTTGATTCTGCATCTTATGCCTCTCTTATATATGTGGAACTCTGGAGGTCATGAGAAGCAGAATGGACTGCTGCAATATGACCATGCAGAAAACACCCAAATATATTCAAATTCCTAGTGAAGTCTACTTACTTACTTCCAGGAAAGTGTTTTTAGGATTGCAAAATAAGCGTCCCATAAGACCATGTGGAAATGGCCAAAGAAAAGCAGGTCACCAGCAAGGAGCCCCTTCTAAGAAGATGCTCTCAATCAAGTTAATATTATGTCAAATATTTTTTAATTATTTTATTAAAACATAAAATAGCATTGGACTGTAGAAAGAATATCAAATAAAAGAAATAAATAAAAGTAATCTTAAACAGAAAACGTGTCATATTTATAGGGTTTCAAAGCTCTCTCTTAACAATAGATGTCTGTCCCTCTTCAAAGGCTCAAATTCTTGGCTAAATTATTATCTTATAACTTCATACACCAAACAAGGCTATACATATTTGAAACATCTTGTTGAAACACTTAACAATTGTTCTTTCTTGCTATACTCCCTCCCAGCACCTGGGCATTGGTACATTGTATATATAGATATGAATTAGATGGCTCTTCTAATTTACATATGGAAATACAAATAACTATTGTTTTATGCTCCTCTTCAAGGTTTGTTCTTTTCTAGGCTTCTAAACTCTTTGTGGCATGTCTAGTTATGGGGCCTGGCTAGCCTTTCTGTGTGCAAAGGTATTTTGAATGACTTTCTTAGTCATATCCAGCAACTGTTCCCCTATAGTTCTAGCTATATCCATGACATATTGCATATTGTACAACATCCATATGAATCTGAGAATCCTGCCAGCCAGTATAGACTTCCTTAGTAGATCTGCATAAAATATTACGAGAATGGAATATGCAAAGCAAGATTACTAAAATTAGCACTTGTTGCTTTGCTTCCAGCTGTGACTTTCTGAGTTAAAATTATATTGTTTTCCTTTGAAATGTCTTTTCTGTTATGCAAAATTATTTAGGTTAAATAACTATGCAGTTGTGTTGAGTTTTTTAAATCAAGCTATAGTAAAAGAAGTATATTATTTTTCTCCATTAGAAGTCTTTAAAGTTTCTACTTGCATTCTAAGATTAGGAGCAAATGTGGGTGAAATATGTTCATGGTCTACATATTTTTAACAGTATACATTTCTACTCACTTTCAGTACTAGATGTATGTCTATAGCCATGTTTTTCTTTTGTAGGCTGAACTTTCTTTTAATATATTATCCAGAGTAATAATATTTAGAAAAGTTGAAAAATCTAAGTTCTCTTAACTATTAAAAATAGATCTTCTTTTAGAGCCAAGTGCAGACAGCTTATGCCAGTATGGAATTTCAACTTCTTTGCACTTAGCTGTAGAAAAAGCAAAATATGTTTTTACAGCTATTTCCATAACAAAACCTTTCCTTTCACATTCATTCTAGGTTATGCTAATTCTAAGTCTTTGTTTCTCTGATGGAGTCTTTGGAAAGTTGTCAAGTTTTCAGTGAGAGGGGAGCAAGAGGATTTATTAACAGCTGCATTTCCATGAACGATGGTTTTTCTAAGCAGTCATTTCAATCCAGCAAGAGTGATCGATGAAAAGAAGCAATCCCTCAATATATATGTCCCTTTGCTGCTTTGTGAAGTAGAAATGGAACCCATAGGTGCAGTTTCCTCATTCCAACATGTGTGATTTCAGCCAATGGGATGGCATGCATACTGCTAAACCAATGTCCTGCGTTTTTATCCAACCTTTCCTCCAAGAGGCTTAGGGTAGTGTACATTTGTTTCTTCCACATATTGGGTTGGATCCAGACTATATTTTCCACTAACAGAAGTCACTTTTGTAAGAGGAACAGAGGCACTCCTGCCTTAATCTCTCCTTTGGCAGCCCATTGACGTCCCTGAAATACTGCACCTGGGTGACAGGGGACCTGCAGGAATGGTATGAGTGGCAAATGTGGTGTCTGCAGCAAAAAAGGAGAGCTGGCAGAAATAGCCTCTCTTTCTATGCTCTGTTGCAACAGTTTTACAGGCATTCATTATTCCCAAGCCAAAAAAATGGGGAAAAATGCTGTTTTGGTTTATTATGGTGATTTTCCAAAATGGTGACACCAATCCGAGATGCTTGAGAATTATTAACCCCCCATCCCATGTTGTTTTTCATGTTTGACTGTTCAGCAATGCAGAAGGTACCCTGATTTTCTTTGATCCTCTGAATTTCTCAGGCAGTGGACAAGGGAAGGCAGTTCCTGGTCAGTAGCAGACAGGCACAGGGCCTGGCAGAGCTGTCATTCTAGCTCACTCCTTCCCCTTCCTTCCCTTCATTGTTCGACAGCTTTTTATCTTTGCAGGTACAAAGGCTGGAGGCACCTTGTTCAGGGGCCCACAAAACTGGAGCCTTAGGTTCAATTTACTTGAAAGTTAGGGGTTCTTTACTGAACAGACATTTCTGGTACCATTTTGTTGAGAAATAGCAAATGTAGAGCTTTCAGCAGAAAGGTTAAAAAATGTCAGACAGTGAATGTAATAGTAGAAAAATGAAAATGAACATCCATAGGGCTTCTTTTTTTTAAAATGTCAGTGGCCAACTGGGACTCTTCTGTTAGGCCACCACTTGACTACCATTTTGCCTCCTATAGGAATCAGTAGAGAGAAGTGTGCCTGAGTGACATTTAGTTCAGGCCAAGCCCAGCAGCAATCACCGTCAGGTGACTTACTATCACGCAACTCGTATGTCTTAGCCAGGCCTAGCTGTTTGCCACTGTTCAACAGCAGCTAGGCTTGCTATTTCCCTGCTAGGGGTGGGGGATCCCCTGCTCCCACTTCCTCCCCCTGCCCCCACTTACTTGGACAGCAGGGGGGCACCCTGGGGCAGTGCAGCACACTCCCACGCCCTGCTATGGCACACTCCCGCACCCCACAATGGGCCTGTTTCAGGCTGAATTGGGCCAGGGGGGCGCGATTCAGCCCTTTGGCGAGCACGGGAGTGCTCCCGGGCCACCCTTTGACCAACACGATGACGTCACTTCTCGGAAGTGATGTCATCATGCATGCCAGGAGCGCAAGTGCGTGAGTGAAGACTCAGAAGCCGGGGCTGGGTAAGTGCCAAGTTCTCAGTCTCCTGCTGGGGGACTAAAAGGACCTGGCAACCCTAACAGCAGCTATCCTATGAAAGCTGGAGTGGTGTGGTGCTTTGAGTTTCAGACCAGAATCTGGAAAACTCAGGTTCAAATGTCCACTCTATTGTGATCTTAGCCCACACTGCTGTGACATTTGGCCAGTCATACAGTCACTCACAACCTAATTTACATCTACAGGTTGCTGTGAAAAAAATAGAAGAGAATTAAATAAATTGCTTTAGGTCCCCAATGCAGAGAAAAGTGGGGCATCAATGAAGTAAATACATAATAAATATGACTGAAGATGGGGCTCAGATAGAAGTTGTTTTCCAGGAAACCCTTTGAGGAGCATGTTATAGTACTCATATTATGGTAGCATGAATCCACATAAGCAGCCAGATTATTTGAGTCAAGCCATAACTCTTGACCAAACACAGAAAGAAAAATCACTCCTCCAAGCTATGGCCTGCAGTTGTTTTGTGAGGACTTAAGAGCCCCACAAAACTTTTCATTTGTTCTGAGAGAGATAATATTAGATCAGGCCATCCAAATCAGGGAGATCAATTCCCTATGAGAATATCAGCTGTATTGACCTATATTGTCATTATGCAAAATGCAACCGTATTTAAATTAAGTAATAGCTCCATTATACAGATGATTAACTAAAATGTCTTAACTGTTTGACAGCTCTAGTCCTTATGCTGTAAACTGCTTTAAGCTGAGGAAGGGGGAATACTGGAAGTCCACACACACACACACACACACACACAAACAACTTGCAGTCATTTCCATTCACGTTGTGGAGATGGACAGCTGTGGAATCTCAAACACTGCAAACTATTATTTTTCAACCTTACTCATATGATTAATATGTAACTGTAGTAAACTTGTCCTGTTCCTGCGTCCCATGTATGCCAACATTTTTTAGTGAGAGGGATAGACAATAATTGACTTTGGTTCTATCAACACTATTGACCAAAGCTCCTCAAGATAAAGAAGGCTGCTGTTTTAAATTTGAAATTCTCATCTTTCATCAGGTACCCAGAAACACTTTTCACTGTCATCAGCAACAACATTAGTTCTTGATCTGCTTTTTCCTGCCTGAAATCACAGACTCTGCTCCCTCTTTAAGTTGTCACCAGACTGAAACCAGTTTGGTCCCATAAAAATTAACAAAATACAGATACTTCAGCTGAATAGGCCAGCATACAGAGAGAAGTCCAACAGTGATAAAAACATTTGCAACTTCTGGCACTTGAAAGCAAATTTATCATTGGTCTGATGAATAACAGTAGATAACAAGTATATAGAGTGTCCAGAATGCTTCCCACAACATTATCTCAGTAGTTGTTAAGTCAATCCTGTAAAAAAAAAGATCAGTTTCCCATTTGGGATGGATAATGGAGTGTGTAGAGTGCTTTCTCTTTCTTTTTATCCCAAGGGAGAGAAGTGTTTAACCCAAATCCCTGACATATTCTGTCCCTCAGTCAACAAAACACAGTGCCTACATCTCCTTCATCTATCATTCCCTTAAATTTACTGGTCTCTCCACTTCTTTGTTAGCACCCTCACTAGTCTCTACATCTCACACTCTATAATGCTGAAATTTTATCTGTATTTCCCCCCAGATTTTGAAGATCTTGATTACTGTTCTTGTTTTTAAGTGAAAGTAATGGAAGTTCTCTGTTGTGCCCCCTCTCCCACAGAACATTGTGTATACGTAATTTCCTTCTGCCTTCAGTTCCTTCATTTCTTCCCACCACCACCACTTTGTTATTGGTTAAACACTGCAAAAATGTGAATGTATGATAGCTCAGTGTTCTTTCTTTTTTGTGCAAAGCAAATCTGAGGGCCAAGCTACACGTGACGAATGACACTTGCAAGTGAACAGGGAGGAATGCATGTGAGAGCCAAGCTACAAGTGATGCCTGACACAGGTTGGACACTTGTCAGCTTCTCTCAAGTTTTGATGGGAAATGTAGGCATCCTGGTCTTGCAGCTGTAATGGAGAGCCAAGCTGTAAAACCAGGACGCCTACATTTCCCATCAAAAGTTGAGGTAAGCTGACAAGTGTCCAACCCGTGTAAGGCGTCACTTGTAGCTTGGCTCTGAGTCTGTTCACTTGTCGTTCAAGTGTCATTCGTCACTAGACATGGGCACGAATGGGGGAAAAAACCCGAACAGGCTGTTTGGTGTTTGTTCCCGACGATGAACATGAACAGATGAATGGAACCGAACATGTCCCATTAACGAACGTGTTCAGTGTTCGGAGTTTGTCGGTGTCAGAGCAGCCCCATTAGCACTTAGAGAGCCCATATTCACAGGGAATGTGCAGCAGGCTCTCCTCCAGCCATCACCCAATTTTGGTTAAGATTGCAGTATGGATCTTGGAGTTATACATTCCCAAATTCAACACCCCCAGGAAACTCCCATTCAATACAAATGGAGTCACCCTCTCCAGTTCACTTTGGCCCTGTGCAGTGGACCTGAAGGTAGTCCACCCCCCATATGCCCGCCCACCAGGCCTCCGGGTTGGAGGCGGACAGATTATCCACTTGCGCAGCAAGGTGGTTGATGACTGCAGCTGTCGGGCCTGGTGGGCTCGGGGTGGTGGTGGCATGCCACCTCCCCTCAGGGGGTGGGGGGTCTTGCTGCTCACCAGTGGCGCCCCCCATGTGCCCACCAGACAGGTCTCCGGGTTGGAGGCAGACCGATTATCCATGTAAACAGCAAGCTGGTTGATGACTGCAGCTGCCAGGCCTGGTGAACTCAAGGAGGTTGTGGTGTGCCTCCTCCCCTCAGGGGGCAGGGGGTCTGGCTGCTGGCTGGTGGCACCCCCCATATGCCCACCCACCAGGCCTCTGGGTCAGAGGCAGACAGATTATCCACTTACGCAGCAAGGTGGTTGATGACTGCGGCCCTCAGGGAGGCGGTGGCATGCCGGGCTCAATGGCGTGCCAGCTTGGGGAGGTGAAGGTGGGCTCGGGGGGCTGGATGGCAGTACCCCCCATGTGCCAGCCCACCAGGCCTCCAGGTTGAATGTGGACCAATTTTCTGCTTATGCAGCAAGGTGGTTGATGACTGCGGCTGCTGGGCCTGGCAGGCTCAGGGAAGCAGTGGTGTGCCACATCCCCTCAGGTGGTGGGGGGTCTGGCTGCTCACCGGTGGCACCCCCATGTGCCCCCCACAGGCCTCCAGGTTGGAGATGGACCAATTATCCACTTATGCAGCAAGGTGGTTGATGACTGTGGCCATCAACCACAGGGGATGGGGCGGTACAAGTGGTGGGGAAGGGGCTCGTGGCAGTACCTGAGAGGGAGAGGTATGGACTGTAAACTGGAAAGCTCCCAAGCGAGAAGTAGTTGGGAGGGGTCAGAGTAGTCTCAGAGAGGGAGAGGAAGAAATTGGGCAGCGGCAGCAGCTGCCATCACCCACCTTCCTGCCTTTGCGGAAAGGACGGGAGTCATGGGACACATTCCCACCCAGCTCAAAGGGGTCCAGTCAGTCCCGTTGACAGGGGAGCCACCATGCTGTGCAACCATGCCATATCCCTATACGATACAACCGGCTGTGCAATCTCAGCCAAGCTGTCCCTTATGACAAAGGAGTGAGTAGTAACAGGATAGTCCCTCGTGAAGCAGCGGCTGTCATGACCCACCATCCTGCCTTTGTGGAAAGAAGGGGATGGGCAGGACAGGAGACGTTGTTCATAAGGGTCAGAGTGGTTCCCCACAGAGAGAGGTAGAAAGAGGCACCAGCAGTCCTAAGAAATGAGAGAGGCCAGAACAGTTCCACCTCACCTGTGCACCTCACCTGTGCACCTCACCTGTGCAGGCAGTACGGGCACTACTCATAACAGTTTGGGCGGCACCGCCAAAGTTGGGCTTTGATTGGGGTGTCTGGGGCAACAGAGGGAGTGCAAACGGAGTTCAGGCAGTCCCTCCCTCCATTGCCGAGGCAATTGATTGAAGGCACCTGAGTGTCTGGCTTCCCGAACGGCAGCTGAGCGCAATGAACAAGGCTTGCGATGACCACCTGTTCGGCTGGAATGATGCATCACGAACGGCCCATTCACGAGCAGCCAAGTGGCCTGTTCAGTGTTTTTTTCCTTCATAATGCTGTTCATGCACATGTCTGTTTGTCACTTGTAGCTTGGCCCCGAGTATCT
This sequence comes from Eublepharis macularius, assembly GCF_028583425.1. Taxonomy (NCBI): domain Eukaryota; kingdom Metazoa; phylum Chordata; class Lepidosauria; order Squamata; family Eublepharidae; genus Eublepharis; species Eublepharis macularius. Next base: position 54,400,654 of record NC_072791.1, on the reverse strand, counting down.
GGTATTCATGGGTGTCTCAGTCTTCTTTCTGTGAGGAGCACATACATAAATCAGTAAAACACATCCATCCAAAGTATATGGATGCACATCAGGAGGGCATTTTTGGCCATATTTTATTGATTAATATTTCCTCATCAATAATGTTGAGGGAAAACAAGAATAAAATTAAAATTGTGACTTCAATTGTGAAATGAATTTTAGAAATTCTTCCAATTGATAAGAGAGCAGAAGGAATGAAACACAAAGTCAGGTAACAAGAAAGGAACAGAATGGGAGAAATCTTCTCAACTCTATTCCTTTTATTCTCACATCTATGAAATTCAGACAGTCTTTCTTTTCAGAAATCAGAACACTGGGACTCCCCTCATATAAATATTACCATTTTTTGAAAAAGTATTTCAAGACCAAAGTTCTATCCTAGCCCTTTTCATGCTGTGCTAGTTTATAGAGAACCATATAGGGAAACTTTAAAAAATGTAATCTCTCCCCAGTCATCAAAAACCAAAGTGAGACAATCCACTGTACCTTCTCAGCACTCTGCTATGTATAAGCCAGACCTTATATAAAACATGATTAAGGATTCTAGGTCTGAAATCACTGTGAAATGTGTACATAGACACCCAGTAAAGTAGGACTTTACTTACTGCCAGAATCTAAACCAATATTAATTTATGTGTGAGTGGGAAGGATTGTTATTTTGCTTTAGTTGTTCTGATTTTCCAAAACGAAAGCATTTCAAAAACATCAAACATTTCAAGTATTTTCTGATTTAGGAAAATACTTAGAGAAAATAAATAAGTGAACATATTTAATATAAAATTTGTGATATGCTTTTATGTAAAACATTTCCCCCATTATTTCAAAATTTATCAAGTTCAACTTAACAGACTGAGCTTTTTTAAAGAAGTTTAAATTAATGGGCAATAATGGAATGTTCAGCAACTCTTTGATTTTTAATAATGCCTGTATCTTTTTATCATGTAGACAAATTTGATTTTAAGTGTCTTAGAATAATAGCCATATAGAAACCCAGAACTTGTAGTGAATTTATTTTTTTCTGTTGGAACTGGTTATAACTTAAATTTTGAACATTTTCATTTCCTTTTGTAACTTTTCTTTTGATTTATTATTGTAAAGAATCTTCATTCTGCCATATTTTACATGAACTAATTTGTTCTGTATGGGAAGCTCCTATAGTGCCGTCCTATTTTCCATTCTAAAAACATTTGTTGCAACCATTTGGTTTCTATCTATCACCAAAACTTAATTAAAACAACCTTTCTATCACCATCTAAAGCAAACTGTTTACCTACATTTCCTCAGTGTTTACTTCAGAAGAGGTAGAAGACCCAAATACGAGAGTAACATAGGTGTCTTGGGATATAGCATGGGTCAAAAAATTTAACCCAAGGAAAAAGGCCTAATCTTTAGGTTGCAATTGGAGACTTGCTTTTTTCCTTCAGTAAGTAAATGGCAGCATTATAATGTTATTCATACCTCACGTGGTGTCCTAACAATTCCAGTATTCAAACTGAATGGGCTATATTCTCTTTGTTACAAAGTATTAAATTTGTCCCTTGAGATTAGTGTGCAGGCACTTTTAAAGGATGAAACAGGATTAGATAAGGTTTCTTACTGAGAAAGAATCCTGAAACAGTGTTGTAGAAACTTTTGAGTTATTAGTACCTAACCCCCCCTTTGTGTTAATAGTTCAAATTACAAGTCAAAGTTTTAAATGATTCATTTACATTTTTTTTGAGAGAGGGGGGAGTTGATGAAACATAGGCAAGCTGCCAATGGGGCCTGGGATATGACATTTGCTTTAACTATAGTTGAATGTTTCATCTGCCATTTTAACAAACGCATCTCAGAAATGATGATAATTGTGCCTATTCTCAAAAACATTCCAAATGTTTTTCCTTTTGTTATTTCAATATGCAGGGTAAAAATTGCCCTAGCTATATATCATGTAAATTTAACCTAGCATTTACTTTTTAAAAAATCCTGGCAAAAATCAGCTGAGATGATGGTTCATACAACTCCCCTGTGGTGAGATATGAGAGCTCCAGATAGAGGAACAACTCAAGTACCTCATTGTGGGGGAGTTGCATATGCCTCAACTTTATGCAGTAATGAAGAAGCATGAAACAGGAAACTTGTGCTTCCCTTCTCAGAAGATGTAGAATCTGAAACCCATATAACATTTGATTCATGTTATCACACCAGTGTGGGACCTGCTTCCACCTGGTTTCTTCCCACCCTCTTCTGGCAGCATCTAGCTCTCAAAACTATAGGAATATGGCCATTAACATAGTTATTTCACATGCAAATGTCGCCTAATCCATCTATTCTATTTTTGTAATAGTTAAAGAAAAATAAAGTATAAATTGGAAATTAATCCAGTACAAATCAAGTGTGAGTCATGAAATTAAGGATGCTGCTGTTAGACAGTTTGCATTTTCATGGCTTAGACTCTCCTAACAATATCTCAGTGTTGACTGGAAGAGCTGCATTAAAAACTAATTATGAAAATAACCTAGTAGAATCTTTAAGCAGCTCAAGAAAATTGTGTCAAATAAGGGCCAATAGATGCCACTGCCATTTTAAAGCAATTTTATAAAGCTATGAGGGCTTGATCATTATGACTGGGCATACAGCACAGAGGGTTGAGCTGCTTTTGTTTTTCATATGCCTTTTCAAGTACTAAGACAGCCATAGGGGTGAGAGATATGTTTGGGCATTTAAATAGGCACAGGAAGAGAAACAAGAGTAGACATGGGCATGAATTAAAAAAAATTAAAAAACCAGCGGTTCGCAGTTCAGTGCCAATGACGATCCTGAGATCATGAACCACAACTAACATTTTCTGTTGCCGAACCGGTTCGCGGTTTGCGGTTCGTTGGGCACGGAACAGCCCTCGTGGCACTTAGAGAGCCCATATTCCCGGGGAGTGTTTTGCAAGCTCTCCTACAGCCATCACCCAAGCTTGGACAAGATTGCAAAAGGGATCTTGGAGTTATACCCTCTCCAATCCAAGGCCCGCAGGAAACTCCCACAAAAATCCAAGCTCAATTATACTCTCAGTCTCTCTCCCTAAAGGCTAGCAAGTGGCAAGCAAGAGCTCTGTCCCACTCCACTACTCGCTGAAAGTGAAACCCAGCCTGGGAGCCCATAGCTATTTATAAGCACAGGTCCCATTGAGCAATGCAGGAGGTCTGTGTTTGGCTGTCAGAGCTGCCTATCAGGGTTTGCAGGGATGAGATTGGAGTGCCCGTGGCTACAGAACACCCCCTTCCCCCTCCCTCCCCTAGGTGTCTTCTCCCAACTTGTAACTGCTTTGCAGCTCCGTGGTTGGAAGGAAGACCTGCCGATCAAGGTAAGCTGGGCTTCCATTCGGGTTTCCAGGGTGACAGAAGGAGCACAGACAGAGTTCAGGCATTCTCTTGGCTCCGTTGCTAGGGGAATTGATTGCTGGCACCTGACTGTCTGGCTTCCCGAACTGTGGTCGAACACACCGAACCAGGCATCTCCCGAATGCTGGTTCGTTTGCCGTGGACAATCATGAACTGCCGGATCACGATCGCACAATAGCGCGATCGCCAATTTCGTGGGTTTTTGAAGTTCGTAATGTGGTTCGTGCCCATCTCTAAAGAAGAGCACCTCAGTCCATCAAGCTGCTTTGCAGTATTTTTAAATCTCTTCAAAATTGTGGTTGCATCCACAAGTTTGACCTATGGAACTCATCACATCTAATTTGACCCTTCTTTTACTTCACAAATCTGATCAAGCGACACTCAAGTCAGAGTGCCAAATCAACTAACTTTCTTCCTTTTAATTTTCTTAATATACACTGATAAAAAGTACTTCTGTTCAAAGCAAATCAGAGTCTAAGACAATGCACACTTTTGATAATTTTTATTCACTTAATAAAAGATGAAGCTCATTTAGTACTCATTCCCAAGTTAAATTTGGTTATTTGCACCTACAACTAGGGGTATGCATAATGGAAAAAATAAGCCAAAAATACACACAGAACTCACTGGTTGGGCTCGTTGTAATGAGTCCCTCTTGCCCAAAAGTTTATGTGTTTCATTTCAGTTCATACCTTCCAGCAGTAGGCAGGAACTAGGGTCTCCTGGCAGGGCAGCAGCTCTGCCTGCCTATCTGCCTGCACTTGAGTGAGGGAGGAGATGGGCAGTGAAAACACCCCATTTTGCAGCGGAACACTGAGCATCAAAATAAAGGATTTGTATTTGCTCTTCATTGTGGGAACAAAACTGCAAAGAACAAAGAAAGGTGAAGCCAAAAGGCAATAGGACAAATAAGTTATTGGCACTGTAGAAAAAGAAAGGAGAACATGAAGCAGGATAGTTTTTGATGTTGCTGCACTGCACTGGTTGGAGAACCCTCCTACTTGGGAAAACCCTCTGCTGCTGCTCTATCTGCTGTCATTCTCCTTCTATGGTTCCTTTGCTGTGTGTGTGTGTGTGTTATTGTGCTTGAAGAAAATCTCAGTGGATGAATAGTTTAGACTAGGAGGGAGAGTCTAATGATTGATCCTGTTCTTGGTTAAGTGCAAAAACAGCTGTCCCAGGGCCTTGTTTTCCCACTCTCCTTGCAAAGACCAGCATCCATTTGGACATGTGGACAACACTCGCACAACAGACCAAAAAACATAAAAAAAAAAAACAACGAATCAATTCCGAGCCAGCACCTGCCAACCTGGAACAATCTAGTCATGAAACAGAATTATTACAGAAACCCCTGGAACTGAAACTGAAATGGAAGCTTTCTTGGTGCTCACCTCAGTTCCAACCCAAGTTCTGTTATTGGGATTTTTTAGTATATCCATAATCATCTACAACACAACTTTTATATTTTTGAAATTCAATTAATATATCAAAATGTTCTTATTGATTACTTATCTATTTAGGATATTTCTAAATAATTTATCAATAACTAAATTCTTGAACTAAGGTATATAAAAGGATAATAAAATGACACATTTGGGATTAAAACAACAGCAAACTCAGCAAAGGCCTAAATAAATAGTTCATTTTTTAAAACCCACTTAAAGGGGATTAGATCCTGAATCCCATCAATAGAAGCAGAAAGTTGATGCATGCAGTGATTGGTTGACAGTTTTTCCCACAGTATTTATACTTTTACACAAATCTACCATAAAAGATAAATTGTTACATGAGAGTTAATTATGACTATACATTATTTGTATTTTTTTAAAAAATCAATTTTTAAAAGTATTTCAGAATTTTCTTTCAGTGATAAAGATGTTAATACTGCCATTTTTTCATCAGAATAGAAACAGGTTGTAAATATGGAAAAGGCTATGTATTTAGTAAAACTTTTTAAAACTATCAATACAAAGGCTGAGTGGAGGAACAGATGTTCTATTGCTCAGTGATCCATGGTTTCAAAAAATACATATAATCCTAAAATGACTTGTTCTCTTTCCTTAATACTAGTTGTTGTAAAATGTAATTCCTTCCCACAGAAGCCTAGAGGATCATAAAAATGTACATCATAAGGTAACTTAAATGGGAATAGGATTGCAAATTTTCAAGGCACAAATATGAATGGTATGCTAGTATAATGCATGCACCATTATAACAGATATATTTCCATAATGTAATGCTCTGAAATTACTGTCTTCATTTTGAATCATGTAAAAAATCCCTCACTTTTCAAAAGGGGAAAAGGAAAAGTAGGAATGAGTAAAACTAGCATCACCTTATGATATTTTCAGGCAAGGCTTGTTTTTGTGCATAATACTGGTTTGAAACAACCATGTAGACATACAGTAAAAAAAAATGATTGCAAGAATCATCTCCATGTTGTTTAGCATACAGCATTTATGTATTCAATATCAGAAACAGACCTTGAACCTGAAGACACAGTTATAGCATAACAACCTATGGCCACTCTGATTTCTTAACTATATTTCAGTTGTGTTGCCTATTCAAAAACCACTTTAAGGAAACCAATTAAACAACCTTGAAAGAAATCATTAGGCTAGCATAGCCAGTTCCACATAATTTTTAGCAGGCCAGATATTAAATTCTTTTATTAATTACAGTTGTAGAACACAGAGTGAATTGATCTAGCATAGAATGAAGATATTTCTCCACATCACCTCGCAAATTGGGCACTGGTTGATAGTTCTCGTTCTCGTTCATAGGTTCCTTGTACAGGGATAGGGCTGCAAAGAGCTACTGTGGGGCTTCAGTGTCCCCCTGCACCACCCAGACCAACCTAAACTTTTGATATGGAAACAAATCACATGACCATCAGGGTCTCCAAACCCCCTGGGATTTGTCCCTGTAATTCCCTGATCTTGGCATTCCAGCATAGGGAAAATAGCATGGCCAGAAAAATCACATACTGATGAAGCAATATGTGCCATTCATTGATTGGTAGCAAGTCCCCATGATTTCAGGCAGAAAAAGGTATGTCATAACACTAGCTGCCTGAGATCCTTGAACTAGAGATGCAAGGGACTGAACATGGGAGCTTCTATATGCCAAGTAATAAGGGTGTGCAAAACCAACCAACCGACCGACTTATCAACATACACCCCAAAATCACTGTTTCATTTTGTTAAAGCAGCTTCTGCTTTAACCTGATCCAGGGAACCAATTTATAATGACACCCTTCCATCAAAAAGTGTGTGTTTTATTTTGGTTTTTATCTCACAGTAGCAGTGGCAGCAGGCAGTCAGGCATAGGCCCACATGGCAGCATCTTGTTTTCAATGGCATTCACCAATTAGATCCCAAAGAGAGAGAGCCCTTACATTATTTATTAACTTTGTTGGCAGGGAGAGAGAATGTGTGCAATGAGCATGAGTGTATTTTTTCCCCATTGCTACCTGGGCAATGGCATTATTTCTCTGCCAATCAGGTCCTCATAAGGGAAGGCTCCTCCCCTCCCTGCCTTTCATCTTTGGAAGGGGGAATGTGCATACTTTAATCATAGGCTGCAATTCTAAAGACATTTCTCTCGGAGTAAGCACTATTGAATAACATGGACTTACATCTCAGTAGACCTGTTGAATGCACCTTGATTTGTTTCAAGGGCTACCTGGGTTGTGGTCTGTCTTTTCTATCCCTATCAGAGCATTTGGATGGCCAGTTGCTGTGAGGAAAAGTGCCACTGGGGGGTGTAAGTGATATATTCAATCAATTAAACTCAATAAAAAGCCAAGCAGGCTTCAACCATAGGCTGCAACTGTAGACACTTCCCTGGGAGTAAGCACTATTGAATTATATGGGACTTACATCTGAGCAGACCTGTTTAGGATTGCTCCCCCCATCCAGCAGCCACCAAAACATTATTTAAAAACAAATTCTCTCCATCAAGCTTAAATCAAGCTCCCTGAGACCCATTTGTCTTCTCTTTCCTTTCAAAAGCAACCTTGCCTGCCCACAGCAAAAGGAAAAATTATGAATAAAAATAGGTCTGTTTAGATGGGGGAGGTCACACTATTGTGCTACCTGTCTGCTTGCACTTGGGTGATGGAGACTGGCAGCAATTAATGTGAGAACACCCCAGTCTGCAGTGGAATGCTGAGTGTTAAAAGTAAGGATCTGCCCCTTATTGCAAGAACAAAACTGCAAAGCATAAGGAAACATGGCACCAACAGGCAACAGCAGGATGCAAAGGTAATAATTTATTGGTACTATACAAAAAGAAGAAAGTGAACATAAAGCAGGATTGTTTTTAATGCCACAGCCACCCAGTTACTGCTCTGCCAGCCAGTTTCCTGCCACAGTGTGCACCTGCCAACACTCACCTTCTTTGGTGTCTGTTGTTGTGTGTATGTGGAGTGTAACTGAGCAAAACTTGGTGAATCAATGGTTTAGAGGGAAGACTGCTTCGAGTGAGACTTGGATGCTGTTAAGTCAAAAATAGCTGCCCCGAAGAGCCTGGAAGCCTTCATTACAAATGGATTAGATCCAAGGTGCCAATACCCCATCCAGAAAAAAAACCCCAATAACAGTACATAGTTCCTTCAGAAACTCCAAGTTTGAAACCATTTTTTTTCAGTGCACACTCCTACAATTGCTATGTGATTGTTCCAATGGTTTCCAAAGCAATAATTTCTGAAAGAAGCCATGACCAGGTTTTTCTAAAACGAACATGGTGTGCAACCTGTCTTCTGTTACCTGCTACCTACCCGATCTTCTGGATGGGTACCATGGATACCTTTTTCCTTAAGCTCCAACTTTTCCTTTGCCTGCCATTCTAACTTCCCCCATCTCTACATGCTGAACTATAGCCAGAGAAAAGAGCTTCATGAGAATTGCACTTAATAGCCATTATTAGTCTAGCCACTTTTTCTCATTTTGGTTAAAAAAAAGGGTAAGATACTGCAGGAAAAGAATCAATGTTTTTGTATCAGTATATCTACACTACAATTCAACTAAAACGTGGGATGCCCTACATTATTTGTTCAGCATCTACAGGAAGTGATACTCATATTTCCAGGAATTTTAATAACATGAATTGGAGGATGTGAAGAAGGTGAAGAGACTACTATATTTTCATGTACTTTTTTGATTGGTAAGGGACAGTGGAGGCCCATCTGTTTTGCAGCAAAGTAAGCCCCAAACCATCTGTGTAGAACCACATGCCAGCTAAAACACAGAGATATGCAGTTTTTTTGTTATGAAAAATTTTGCAGTATTTTTTCCAGTATTAGTGTGAATAAATTAGCAACAACTAAATTAAAGACATCTTCAGATAACACTGACTTTCTAGTTCAGTTTGTAAACCATGTCCATTTAAAGTCATAAAACATTTTCAGGGATGTGTGTCCATCTGATTATCATCTAAAGACAAGAAAGCAACCGTCTATAAAGTAAATGATCTTTCTTTGGTTACATGATGTAAATGAAATTATACCAACTTCTTTGAGATTTTCTAATGACTTATTATGATTACAAGCAAAAATATTAGACTGCAATAATAATAGCATTTTTAAAAACTGATGCTACCTTGGAAAGGAAAACTTTCCTATCAAGTACTTCATACCATAAATGGCCCAACCATACAAGATACCATGTTACATGGAATTTAAGATGCAGTTTTCTACAAAATTTATCAGCAAGTGGCTTGCAGATTGTTGGCTCTCATAATGTGTAGTAACACAGAAAGATAGTATATTTCAAGAAAGCATAATTTAACTATGTTGATATTACATTTCCCCCCATTTAGAACTAATGTTTTTCTCCTGGCAAATGTATAAAGTAGACAAAAATCTTGTATAGCCTTGATACAGTTGTATAGTGATGGTGGAGGAATTCTACAGGCAAGGTACCAGGAGAAAGAAGACCCTGTGGCCCATGTCCACTCTATCGCTGAATACATTCAACACCACCTCTGATCTCTTATTTATATTTGGGCAGGTTTGTATGGTTGGGAACCTGGAATGGCATGGTCTGTTCTGAGGAATCATAACCTTGCTAACATTGTGGGTCTAGTTAATATCCAGATGGGAGTGCCTGAGGACTTTATGCACTGAGTTTCATGGAAGGAAGTCATGAAAGTAAGTAAAATACAAAAATAAAATACTTTTTCAGTAATACATTTCAAGCAGTTCACAAAGCAAGGCTACTGATGATACATCTGCACAAAAATATAGACTAAAATTTCACTAATGGAAGGGGTAAGATAATTTCCTCCTGCCATCTCCTTCAGATGCAGATCCTCAATTTGCCTTTCATGATGCTCCTAAAATCCCTATCTCCCAGGAACAGCATTTCCTGGAAATCAGTGGACTGCAATGGGAAAGGAAGGCATGAAAATTCTATTACCCTGATGACAGGACTTGCATGAGCAAAAAACTTAGTCTGGATTCAACTCTATAAGCAAATTGAGAACTTCCCACTGTGGCCATTTCCACACATTCTTAAAGGGATGGCGCGCTCACCAAACGTTGCTGGCTTTTCCCCTTCAATCCACATCCTCCGATTTCAAAATGGTAACAGGCAGTTTGACTTCCCTTTTTGGGGGAGCCTTTTCTGAGAACGCACTTTCTTGTGGTCCCTGAAAAGGTACCAACAAAATGGAAGCCAAACAGCCTGCTACCATTTTGAAATCAGAGACATGTGGAGTGAAGAGGAAAAAGCCGACTATTTTGAAATCGGAGACGTGGAGTGAAGAGGAAAAAGCCGACCATTTTGAAATCGGAGACATGTGGAGTGAAGAGGAAAAAGCCGACAGTGTTCGGTGAGTGAGACGTCCCTTTAATGATGTGTGGAAATGGTCTCTCTCTTTCAGTCACAAATTAGGAGATGTGAAAATTAGTGGCTGATATAGGCAGGGCACCTTGCATGTTGAGGCACTGGCATCATCATTCACACACATCCCATCACACATATGAACCCAAGTCACCCACAGTTTCTTCTCAGGGCAGGGTTACTAGCAAGGTTAACACAAGCGTAAAAACTCATAGCATATTATTGTTAAATAACATATACTCATTAGATGATCTAAATAGCAAGTAGAGCATGGGATGACTAACTATATCCATCAATTTTTTTTTACATCAGTGTCAAATTTGTTGTAGGTATCATCAAGTTATTTCTTACAAGTAAATGCTCAAAAAAATGCCTCTCTATATTTTTCCAAATGACTTCATTTTGTGATGATACATAAGTTTCCAAGTGCAAAGACAAACATTTCTTCAATCCAGTAGTCTTATTTAAGGGCAGATGTATCCCTCCAATTTATAGTAAAATTTTCTTTATGATCCAGCTGTTTCACCTTTACTGAGATTTCCTGGGTTTTAATTAATAACTTCTATCATATTTTATGAAGTTTCATTTTGTACAGTGCCTTGGGCAGGTTTCATTTTGTACAGTGCCTTGGGCAAGTTTCATTTTGTACGGTGCCTTGGGCAGGTTTCCTGGAGTGGCGGCATATTTTCTAAATAAATAAAAAAATCTTGAAAATCCTACATACTTATGTTGATAGAGACTGCATTACTGGTCAGGGCTACCTCAAAGTCACGTCTCCAGCATATAGTTGCTCTGGGAACAGAGTCTAATGAATGATATTCACTATCATTAAAATATGCAATGATATTCACTTCTTTCGCTACTGGATTTGCCCGAGGAAGGAGCTATGTGACCAAGGATGAGACAATGGGTAAAAATGCCACTCACGCCACTTAGGATTTTGTCCTAATCAGGGACTAAAAGAAATACTGTACAGAGTATTTAAATTAGTTCATAATCCATGATCAGTGGCTTTCTAATACAAGGGTAAGGAAACAAATATTTATTTGTTTTATTTATTTATGTCATTTATAGTCCGCCTTTCTCACTGAGACTCAAGGAGGATTATATAGTATGAGATTAGTACAATCAGTATCAAGTAGAGGTGGGCCTACTATGACCCAAATTACACATGAACCAGGCCAGTTCATGGTTCGCAAACCACGGATCATGGAAGCTCCTTTCTACGAACTTCCATGAACTGGTTACTGGTTTGGGTTCATTTGGGTCATATTGAGAAAGGGACAGTTTAAATGGCCATTTCCCCAAGGAAATGGCCATTTAAACTTTTCCTGCAGCTTGCAAGTGGAAGGTCCCTTTAAACTATCAGCTGGCAGGCAGCAGGGGGGATCCCCTCCCCATTGCTGCCTGCCAGCTGATAGTTTAAAGGGACCTACTGCTTGCAAGCGGCAGGGCCCTTTAAATGGCCCACACTTACCTTGAGGACTCCTGTAGCCCGCAACATCCTCCCCCTCCTCCTGCGAGGGGTGGCAAGGCCATTTTTGGCCTCCTCCATCCCTCTGTGGGCCTTTGTGCCCCTTGCTGGAGGAGAGGGAGAATGCTGTGCCGCAGAGGAAGGTAAGTGTGGGGCTGGGGCTGGGGCTGGGGCAGGGGCTGGGGGTGGGTGGGGGTGGGGGTGGGGTTTGGGCAGTTTAGAGGGCCCTGCCACCAGCAGTTCCCTTTAAACTATCAGCTGGCAGGCGGTGAGGGGGAATCTTGCTGCTTGCAAGCCAGGAAAGGGCCCTTTAAACTGTTAAATGCCCCTTTCCCTGAAGCTGTTAAGTGGCCAGAAAGGGGTATTTAAACCCCACAAACTACGAACCACGAACTGGTTCATAACTGACCCCAGTTCCATGCCAGTTTGTGGCTTTTGGTTCGTCAAATCCATGAACCATGAACCTCAGGGTTCAGGGGTTTTTTTGGGTTCATGCCCATGTCTAGTATCTAGTACATTTCAATACAGTATCAATGTCATAGGGTAAGTAGATACAAGTTTAAAAGACATAGTATTAGCAAGAATCCAATACAAAGTAGAAAAAATACTGAAGCAGAACATAATTCTACGACTAACATTAGACAACATGGAGCACTGGTGGTACATAGGAGTACATATTTAAAGCAATAGATAATATGTAAAGCAATACAGTGATGAAGTCTATAGTCCCTAACTCATTAGCAAAACATCTGAAACCCCATCCCTACAATACAGCCCTTGCATTTGAGTAAAAAGCCTTTTTGAATAGTTTGGTTTTGCATCATTTATGAAAAGCCAGGAGAGTGGGGGTTCTTCTGACTTCCTCAGGCAGGTCATTCCACAGGATAGGGGCCACCACAGAGAAAGCCCATGTATGGGCTGCTCCTGACTTCACTCGTGTGCAGCCTGACACCTGCAGGAGACCCTGTTCAGATGAGCGAAGCTGCCATGGAGGAACATAGGAAGGGAGGCAGTCCCGTAGGCATGCCGGACCAAATCCATGAGGAACTTTGTATGTAATAACTAATACCTTGAATTGAGCACGGTACCTGATGGATAGCCAATGGAGCGACAGTAGAATGGGAGTGATGTCCATGCTCCTGCTTGCTCCTGATAACAGTTGAGCTGCTTTTTATATGTATATAAAGATTTACAATAGGGGATAGCATAAAAGATATAGATGCATTAATAGGAAATGTTGAAACAATACTTTTTAAAGATTCATTTCAGGCTCAGTTAAAATGGCCACCATTATCCCAGAAAGAATAACTATATTCTTCTCCTCCAGAATATCAATGTAGCCTCAGTTTTAGACTGGCCTGTAAGATCTTCCCCCAAACCACAGGTTACTTGTGATAAGGATTCTTAACTTGCTTCTAGGGTTACCAGGTCCCCTTACCATTCCAGTGGGAGGGTGGATACTGGCACTTACCTTATCTGTGTCCCTTGCAGGCACATAAAGAATGTGCATGCTCCCATGCCTGCGTGATGATGTCACTTACAGGTGATACCGTCACACAGGCACAGGAGCACACACTGTGCAGCAGGCCAATTTGGATCCCCAATGGGCTGAATTGGGCCCATTGGGGGCTCAAATTGGTCTGCTGTGAAGCATAGGAGTGCTCTTGTGATGGCACAATGACATCACTCCTGGGAAGTGATGTCACAGCATCCTGTGACATACCTTTCCCCTTGCCAGCCTGTTTCCACACCTTTCCCCCCGCTGGCCAAGTGAGTGGTGCTGGGGGGCTGAAGGTGGGAGCAGCAGACTAGTAAAGCCACTTACTTCCCAGCTGTGATGTCTGTAAATGTGTATACCTTTAACTGTGTCAGGGCTTGTCGCTGCCACCGCTGGGCAGGGCCCCAGCTGGGCCAGCCCTGACATCAGAGGGGCACCAGGGAAGCTGCAGGACCCTGCTCTGTGGAAGGAGGGGCAGTATACATCACCCCAACTCCCTCTCAATCCACTCACTGGCCTGCTCAACCTGGTCTGCTTACCCCCTGCATCCCCCATCATCTCTTTCTCCCAGAACTCTCTTCCAAGCTTCCACTCTCACTCTGCTCTCACTCCACACCACCTCAGAGCTCTTCCCTTATATAGGGTTTCCTTTCCCCGCCCCACCCTCCTTCTAGGCTTGTTCCCTCTCCTGACTTGGCCCAGCTGTGCCTTCCCTCAGGTGTTTCCCTCCTATCACTAACCCCTTCTAGGCTTCCTTGCCTTACTGGCAGGGTGGGGTTGAATGCGAGCCAACCCCAGATGAGGTCTCCTTGGCCTTGCTCATGAGGAGCTGCCCCAGTAGGCCTTTGAACTGCTGAGCTTGCCTGGCCTTGCTCATGAGGAACTGCCCCAGCCGGCTGCTGTGCAGCTGAGCCTCCTTGGCCTTGCTCACGAGGAATTGCCCTGGCCAGCTTCTGGGCTGCCTGCTCATTGCTGCTGGGCGGGGCTACCCATCTCCTCCCCCAGAATGCCTGTGGCAGCTCCACCTGGAGGGGCTTGGCTCCTAGCAACTCCTGAGCCAGGCTACTGTCCTCTCGCCGGGGTGTGGCTCTGGGCTGTAGTGGCTGCTTCTCCTCCTTGGCTGGTAAGGGCTCTGTTTGGGCTGTTGCTGGGTCCCTATTCCCCCTGCCTTGGCCCTTTTCCTCTAGCCTGCTTAGCCCCCTCTCTTCCCCCTGGAGGGTGGGACTAGCTGGCCTCTTCCTGCTCCCCCCAGCCTTATGAGGCTTTGGCCTTTTGCCCCTTCCCCCTGGAGTAGGCAGGTTCTGGCTCTTTTTGCCAGTCAGAACGGTTGGACTGCTGTCTCCTGGCTGCCCCCTGCTGCTGCCTGCCAGCAAGTCCGGGGGCTGGGCTGCTGACCCCGGACAAACTGAACCCTCAAGAACTAGTTTCAGTTTCTCCTACAGGAGGAACTTCACTTAGGCCTTGGGCTGGTTGTGGGTCATAGTCTCTCCATGTATGCATTAGTGTTCTCTATTTGCAAGTACTAAAGAGACCAGTTATTGACATTCCCAAGGCCTCCTGTGTGTTGGTTATAGAGAAAAATCAAAGTATAAATTGGAGCCGGATAAGTAAACTCATCTATATTACTCATTGTGCCTCAGAGGATACTGCATCAGCTGGGGGTAGGCCTGCCAGGTCTCCTTCTCTTGTGGGAGATTTCTAGAACAACAGCCCTGACCTACTGTTGCCTTTGGGAGTGAGGGGAAAATAGGAAGGAAATTGTCATCACTCTGATGGCATGACATCACTTCTAATACACATCTTGAAGTGATGTCAGAACATCATAGTGATGCTTTAGGATTCCACTGAAACTAGTTGCACTGGAACAGATGTAGCACCATCAGACCAATGTAAATTTACATGTCCCTGGCCTGAACTATCTCCCACTCATTGCCAGCACTGAGCTAGCAGCCCTAACTGGTGCATGGAGTATCTAAGTAGGCATCTTCTTGCTCCTTTGAGTTCTTCTGTTCCCCTTACAGCTACCACTGTGAACTAGGTATTTTCTACAGTTCAACCAACTCAGTTCCCCATATGGTTCCCAGGTGCCCGCCGGTGGCAGATAAACTCCCAGGGATTTGCCCCCCTCGCCTGCCTATTGGCCAGAGATCAGCAGGAGGCAGCAAGACCTCTGGAGGTTGCCTGCCACCAGTATGCTCTCAGGGAACACACACCATGTGTGCACTCTCTGGGGATGTGGCGACTTCACTTTTGGAAGTGATCTCATTGCATCAGCCATGGGAGTGTTCTGACGCTTGGGGGACTGATTTAGGGCAGAAGCGCTTACACACCCAGTGCATGCATCAGCCCCAGTGAATGTGCGCGTGAAGAACCTTGTGCCCAACACGAGGTAAGTGCCTGGTATTCTTCCTTCCTAGCAGGAGGGGAGAGGGGGCTGGCAATCCTAATTCCCCATCACTTATTCTGTGTCACCAAATCAATTTGTTAATTTCTTAAATGACAGAGTGAGGGTATAAAATAGGAATAAATAATTATGATCTTATCTCTTCATTTGAATAAGTACATAAGGTTGAGATCTTGTTTGGTTAATATGTCATTATTTCGGGGGTTCAACTGCCACTTATAGCAGAAAGTTTACAAAGCATTTAACAGATCAATGATCTTTTACTCAGTCTGCAATCTGAAAACAGAATTCCTCTGAAGCTTGATATACAGACTACTGAATATTCCTGTCATAAGGAACAAAGAAGAATAGCACAATGCCACAGGCCAGTGCTTTGCCTGTATCGAACCTGCCAGATATGGTATCACACTTCAACTGCTGTTTTATTGGAACTCTCTTTTAAAGGAAAGGTCAGATTTTTTACGTTCTTGTCACACTTCACATGTTTCCCTGCATGGAACATGGAGATTAACACAGAAAACATCCCTCTTACTATAAAGTGTGAATCAGCTTTCAGCTAAAGGAGCTTCAATGATCAAGCAGAGTCTGTTACTGAAAAATGTCAGTGGCTGCTCCACAGTGGAACTGAACGGCACTGTAAATCGCCTTATATTAGGTTCTACCATATAAATACATGTGTACGGATTGGGTTACTGTTTATATTAACTTTAGCTTAAAATTATTATTCTGTGTTCTAGAAACTGGATTACAGGCGCCAGTCACTCTTGCTGTATTCCAATCCTTAATAGAGTTACACCTTTCGAAATTCACTGAAGTCTCTGGAGGCTGAGAAAGTTCAGAAAGTAACTCAGCTTATGACTACACTATCTAGCGATGTCCTTGACTTCACTGAGTGCATTGACCATTCTGCTTTTAAAGCATCTTGCAAGAAATTGTTAATGATGTAAATATGCACAGAGGGCTAGATCACTTTAACTGGTGTTTATGTTGTTTTATAGAACGTCCACACTGATTATTATGATTGGTAAATCTTGGTCCATTACCAAATAGATTCATAGGTGTGTAAAATAAACCAGTGCTTCTGTTTACCATCCATTTAAAAATCCATCTCAAGTTAAGTAAAATTATTTCAGTAAGTAATTACCCAAATTCAAGAGATCCAGCTCTGAGATGTGTGTTCCTCGAGTGACAGAATTTGTTATACTGTACAAAATAACTTTGTAATCCTATAATTATTTTTACAGCCATTATTTTTAAACATGTACATTTTTTAAAAAAAAACAAACTTGTTAACTAGTGAGTGACCTGTTTTGAACTGCAGTAGAATTTTGAAAGGAAAAACTATTCACACATGAAGGAGTTTGATAAAGCTGTGATTTTTCTGCATGACTTGAAATTATTTTAAGATTCAGTTATAAGAAGGTTAATCAATCTGTACTAAAATGTAAAAGTATATCTATTAAAGCTCAGATTAATAATTCTTTCCAATATCTGGAAAGATGGTTAAAGAAGGCCAGATTTGGACATGGGTTAATTTTGTTCTCGTTTCAAAGCAAAAATGGATTTATTATAGATAGTACTTCATAAAGCGCCTATAAATAAGCTATTCAACTAGTATGTAATCTTATTATATATTCCCCACATTCTGAAGTGGCAAAATTACATACATGTAAGAAATTGTTTTTTCATCATCCTGTCACTTATCAGACAACAGTAATAGTATGATCTGAAGAGCCAACAAAACATAATATGTTTTTTGTCTAAGAACATTTGTTTCTGGAATTTAAATAAGTTTCTGTAATTTAAATATGTTATATTTTTATTTGAATCTATATGACAATCGCTTACTTAAAGACTATGCCATATGTTTCCTTATTCAGGATACCGCACTCTGCCCCTGTAATGCTGCAGACATCGCCCCCCCCCCCCCGCCTTTTGTTTTTTTTACTGTTTTCAAAAAAATTATAAATTCTGGGACATTTACCCAGGCATGTCAAGTTTTTGCTTGTATATTACAATGCACGTTCTCATTAATGCTTTCCAGTCATTCCTGACTTAGAAAAAGAGTGTCCAAAAGTACCATATTTAGCTTCTATCTGAAATTCTCCCGAGCTGTCAATTTAGGTGTTAAAGAGACCATTTGTAAAGCTTGGCTGGGAACTGCCATTATTGACTGGAATGTGTGTTTATCATTACATTCAATGATGAAAGTGGAACATGTAGCATATGAATAAATGTCAGCAGATGTTTCTTTTAAATGGCCCGATTTCAACCTCCTGTTGTTTGTCTTGAATACAAATATTATAAAAGGGAAAAAGGCAGAAAATTTTATGACATAAGTGCAAGGATAGTTATTTAAAAAAACAACAAAAATAATTATCAGAGTCAGTAGAGAGTGAGGAAAGTATAATTAATAGCAATAATTAGGTGGTGTTACTGCTTAATCTGAAAATTAGGGGAAAGGATAGAATAGCAGTTCACTGTAACACAGAAACCTACAATCCTTACTCGGCAAGAACTGGGAAAGGTCGGCAAGATTTGTTACCAAAATCAAAGCCTCCAATAAAGTTGTATTTTTGCACAGTTTTTACTTTTTGTTCAAAAAAAGCCCAAACAAACAAAAATAATCCCAAGAAACAGGTGGTGATAGAAGAAGGGCTAGGACACCCCCCACAGTTGGAATGTTCTCAGTCACTTGGATGGAATGATTCCCTTCAGTAATTCTCACACTTCATGGGGCCTTTCAAAGATGTTCAGTAACTCACGCACCAAATGTTTGCTATGCGTGAGAAGCTTAGGGGGAAAAAGAAAATGTGGGGTTCTTTTTGAACTGTGTTTTGGCGCTGATGAGGTTTTAAATACATCTATTCCGTTTTTCAACATCAATCATTATTTTGCTGCAATATACATGAAGAAATTCTATGAAGCTTTTGGACTTCTACAATCACACAATAAATGAATAATAAAGGTTATGGGGAGATGGCAAAAATATCCCATATTATGGCTAAATTCTAAGAAAAATTGTAGCAAACAAATGACAGGAGAGTTGCATTCCAGCTTTCTTATGTTTGTTAAGGAATTGCCAGAGCTATCACACTGGAGATGATCTATGAAGCCAACTCATGTTATGAGTGATGCACATTTCAAAGAATGAAGGGATAGCCAGGGGTAGTCGTAGCCAATGGGCAACAGAAGTAGCTGCCCTAGGACCCATGCTGGGTGAAGGTGCAAACTACCCATGGCTAGAGATGGGCACAAACAGCAATACAACTACAAAAAGCCATGAACAGCCCAATCAGCTGTTAGCGAACAAGCTGTTCATGAGGCCCCATTCTAAACGAACAGGTGATCGTTGCAAGCCTCGTTCATTGCTGTTCATCAAGCCAAACAATCTGGCACCTGCAATCAATTCCCTTGGCAACCGGAGGCAGGGACTGCCTGAACTCTGTCTGAACTCCTGCTGTTGCCCTGGAAACCCCAATCTAAGCCCAATTTAGCTTGATAGGCAGGTCTTCCTTTCAAGTGTGGAGCTCCAAATTTGTTACAAGGAAGCAAAGAGCAGGGGGAGGGGGGCTCCCAGCTCTGGTTTTGCCGACAGTGAGGGATAGTTGCTGTTGGCATTTTGAGAGAGACACAGGGAGAGTGCATTGGAGCTTGAATTTTCTTTGTGTGTGGTGGAATAGGCATCTACCTCTTCAAGTTCCAGGACTGCTGCCAGGCACTGGGCCAAGCTATTATTTATTACTGGTATGTTTCCCGCTGCCTGCTCAGGTAAGGTTTCTGGGAGTGGTGCGGTAGGGACCTACCCCTTCAGGTTCCAGGGCTGCTGCCAGGCTCTGGGGGCAAGCTATTATTTATTATTGGTAAATTTCTGCTGCCTGCTCGGGTAGGGTTTCTGGGAGTGGTGCGGAAGGGATCTTGATGGCTGGAGGAGAGCCTGCTGGCCCCCACAAACAACGAACATGTTCATGAACAGGTCATGTTCATCAATGTTCATTGTTTGTGGATGGCAATAAGCAACGAACACCATGTTCATTTTTTTTCTGTTCATGCCCATGTCTACCCATGGCTCCACCCCAACAGAAAGAAAAAGAGCAGCCTCCCTCTGCTGCCACTTGCATCCATCCTATCCAGAGCTCAAGCCATCCATCCACAGTGACAGTCCATTGTGCCCTCTCCATCAGGGCTTCAGCAACTGACCCAGCAGCAGCTGATTGTTCCTAGACTGACTGGGAAGCTAGCTTCTGGTGGCAGCTCCCACAAGCTTCATCCAGGGTGAGCACAACCCCTTGCTTGGCCCCAGTAGGGGTGGGGGCTCACAGGAGGTCCTTGTTGGGGTGATTCAGGGCCCAGAATCACTATGACTGAACCTCAGGATAGTTGTACTTACTTGACAAAAGTAATATGTGAATTAGACTTAACTTGAACTTACTGGAACTACTTGGACCACATCATTGTCTCTGGGTGAACCTATACAAATCAATGGGACTTGCTTCTATGTACTCCTTACCTTCAAGTGAATTTGAGGTGTTGGAATTTCTTTTCCTGTTTTTAGGCAATTGAGAGGACCTGTTTATTACAGATACAAGAATTATCAGCCAGATAATGTGTAGGAAACAAGGTCAGACTGGAAGGGCAATAGATAATAATGATGAATTTTCAGTTCATTAATACAATTCTAAAGCAGAGAAGGAGGAATTAAAGACTGATGACTAGAGATGGGCACAATCCAAAAAAGATTAACGATCCAGCTGATCGTGGAATGGCGCCAGTGACAATCCCGAATTAACGATCCACACAGATCATCTCCCGTTCCCCAACCGTGGATCGTGGAGGCCAAAGCGGGGTGCGCTGCTATTCCCAGCTATGTGGGAAGGTGGGTGGTGGCCGCCGCCGGGCCTGGAGGGCACGGGGAGGTGGCGACGAGCTGCCTTCCCTTAGGTCCCATTAAGCAACACAGGTCTGTGTTTGGCCGTCAGAGCTGTCTATCAGGGTTTGCAGGGATGAGATTGGAGTGCCCATGGCTACAGAACACCCCCTTCCCCCTCCCTCCCCTGGGTGTCTTCTCCCAACTGGTGACTGCTTTGCTGCACCATGGTTGGAAGAAAGCCCTGCTGATCAAGGAAAGCTGGACTTCCATTCGGGTTTCCAGGGCGACAGAAGGAGGGCAAACAGAGCTCAGGCTTTCCCCTGGCTCCGTTCCAAGGGGAATAGATTGCTGGCGCCTGAGTGTCTGGATCCCTGATCCGAGCCCAAACGCAATGATCTAGGCCTCTCCTGATCACTGGATCGTTGGCCATGGATGATCACAATCCGCTGGGTCACGATCGCGCGATCGCCATTATCGTGGGTTTTTCCCGATCATAATGCAGATCGTGCCCATCTCTACTGATGACATGCCATTTGGAAGTAGGAGGGGATAAATTATGAGGCTGGAAGCAACTGAAATCTAAGATCAGTTGCAGTAAATTAGAGCTGAGGGCAACTGAATGACTGGTTTAGCCGGTGTAGTGGTTAAGAGCATAGAACTCTAATCTGGAGAACCAGGTTTGGTTCCCCGCTCCTCCACTTGAAGCCAGCTGGGTGACCTTGGGTCAGGAACTGCTCTTCCAGAGCTCTCTCAGCCCCACCCATCTCACAGGGTGTTTTGTTGTGGGGATAATAACATACTTTGTAAACCGCTCTGAGTGGGTATTAAGTTGTCCTGATAAATCAAATACTATTATTAATGTTATTATTAAAATGGCATGATCTGAGGAACAGCAACATATGGAGAATTTCTGTGTGTGTGTGCATGCACACTTATATATTGCCTGGCTATATCTGTGGTCATAACACTTATTTCTTTGGAGGAAGGGAAACAAGGCATTCATCTCTTACCTTCTCCAGCTACAAACCCAAGTAGGGCTCAGAATGAACTTTCTTAATGGAAGAGTCAGTCCCTGCTCTAGTACTCACCCCAGTGGGTAGGATGGTCTTTATTACCATTCATTCTTTTTACCATATCATACAGATATTGAACAGTCTGAATCAAGAGGACTTGCAAGTCAAATGTATTGCCTGTAGACCATTATAGAAACATTTGTCAGTCCTAATGTTTGGCAAAACAGGATCTCATGAGCAAGAGTTTGCTTTAGGGGTGTTTATGAACTTTAAATCAGATGTTGACTTTAACAAAATAAATATTGCCATTCGAATGAGAGGTCCCGGATTTAAAACATGAACAAAACCAAAAATGAAATAATAACTCAGAAGGACTAATAGTTGTAGGCATATTTTCATGATGCTCACTATATATTTACCACAGATAATCTTTTGATTGTTCTTATTGCCCCTAATGGTGTTTGGTGACACTTTCCCCTCGCAGTTGCTTAGCAGCAGTTGATTAGCAGCCAATTGTGTGTGCCCAAAACTCTGCTCTCCTGCTTTGGGGTAATAGCAGTTTGTCTCCTATACAAACGGTTCAGAGGTGAAATTGGTGGGAACTTTTTGGTGTTTAATTAAAAGTTGGCTGGTTAAAAGAGCTTTCCCTCGCTGGTTTTCTTTTGAATTCATGTTGCTGCTGAATTATGATGTACTTCTTTTGTCTTTGGAGCATAGGTTGCAATTTTGATCTACTTTTATTTAATTTTTTAAACAGAACAGTATTTTGTCAATATATTTTAAATAATAACAACAACATCACTGCAAACTTTATATCAGGAGTAACGGGATGTGCAAATTTATCCAACCATTACTTTCCCATTACTAAACCCAATGCATGGACCTTGGCCCTATATTACAGTACTGTATCTCACCATTCAGTGTGCCAGCATTGCCCAAGAAGATTCTTGTACGCTTCTTTTTAAAGCATCTTCTCTAGTCCTCCGAGAAAGATGATTTATAAAAATTTATGTAAATAAATAAATAGACCATCTTTCTCAGTGAGACTCAAGGCAGATTACATAGTACAAGTCAATATGAACTATGACTGGAACACCCCATAATAAATGAAATAGGTTACAGCATTAGTCAGTATACAGTAAGATACTCTGCAATCCCTATTAAATTCCCCAAGAACTCCCCAGTAAGATCATATATATATGTAGTCTGTACTCCCTGTCCATTTTCCAAAGCATCTCCCTGAACCATTTTGGTACATTACAGCCTTCCTACCTGTGTAAAATAGCCCTCTTGAGTAATTCAGTTTTGCAAAGTTTGCAGAAACCCAGGAGAGGGGGAACCATCCTAGCACCATAAAGCAGGCCATTCCACAAGGTGGGGGCCACAGCTAGACATGGGCACAAACGGGAAAAAAAATCTGAATACCCTGTTCGTTGTTCATTGCCATCCATGAACAATGAACAGAACAGAACATATCCCCTTAATGAACATGTTCGGTGTTTGTGTTCGTGGCCCTTTAAAGATCTCTTTAAACTATCAGCTGGCAGGTGACAGGGGGTATTCCCCCTTGCTACCTGCCAGCTGATAGTTTAAAGGACCCATTCTGGCCACGTGCAAGGGGCAGGGCCCTTTAAACACCCCACAATCCCCAGCCCCCACCCCCCTGCCCCACCCCAGCACCGCCAGGCTGCTGCTGCCAAGTGCAAGAGGGACAGAGAGAATCTCTCCATCCTTCTGGCAGTGGGTAGAGCCGGCACTGCGGGCTGCTTCTGCTGGCTGTCAGAGGGAAGAGGAGGCTTGCCTCATCCCTCTGACAGCAGGTAGAGCCAGTGCTGCTGTGGGGCTGCTTCTGCCTGCTGTCAGAGAGACAAGGAGAATCTCTTCATCCCCCTGACAGCAGGCAAAGCCGCCACAGTTGTGGGGCCACTTCTGCCTGCTGTCAGAGGGATCAGAAGAATCTTCTCGTCCCTCTGACAGCGGGCAGAGCTGGCACCGCCCCAGGGCTGCTTTTGCCTGCAGTCAGAGGGACAAGGAGAGACTCCCCTGGTCTCTCTGACAGCAGGCAGAGCTGGTGCCACCACGGGGCCATGTCTGCCCGAGGTCAAAGGGATGAGGAGAGATTCCCCTGGTCCCTCTGACAGCGGGCAGCATCAGCACCGGCGCAGGGCTGCTTCTGCCCTCTGTCAGAGAGACAAGGAGAATCTCCTCATCCCTCTGACAGTGGACAGAACTGGCACCACTGTGGGGCCACTTCTGCCCACTGTCAGAGGGACAAGGAGAGACTCCCCTGGTCCCTCAGACAGTGGGCAGAGCTGCTGCTGCTGCAGGGCCACTTCTGCCCACTGTCAGAGAGACAAGGAGAATCTCCTCATCCTTCTGACAGCGGGCAGAGTTGGCACCACAGGGCTGCTCCTTCCTGGTGCCAATGGGATGGAGAGATTCTCGCACCAGGAGAGCTGGCACCACCCCCTTTGCTGTCATTTTTTCTTCACAGTGGCAAAAACTGTATTGCCTGTTGGAAGCTATTTTGAGGGATTACAATACCCACCAAATTGGCACGGTACACAGTCCTCACTGTCCTCTGAAGACCCCTCAAGTTTCAGAGAGATTGCAGCTGGTGAAAGGTATGATCCATGCCCCCCCTTTGTTGTCTATTTCTCTTCTGAGTGGCAAAAACTGGACTGTTATCTGGAAGCTGAAGGGTTAAAGCTAGAAGGAAAGCCAGAAGGAGTTCAGACAGAGTTCAGTCCTTGCTGTTGCCAGGGGAATTGATTGAACGTGCCTGACTGACTGGCTTCCCGAACAGCAGCCAAACACAACGAATGAGGCTGGTGATGACCACCTGTTCGTTTGGAATGGGGATTCACGAACGGCCCGTTTGTGAACAGATGAACAGGCTGTTTGTGGGTTTTTTTCATTCATATTGCTGTTCGTGCCCATGTCTAGCCACAACAGTGGAAGGCCATGTACAGGCTGTTGTTGATTTTGCCCATTTGCAGGCAGCTATAAAAGAAGTGGAACCTAGCAATCCAGGGGCAAATATAGGGTCTTTGGAGGTCAAGTGTATTGTCTTCTGAAAATTCCTTACTTCTCTCAGAACTGATTTTGCCCATTTGCAGGACCTGTTCAGATGAGTAAACAATGTCATTGCAGAGCATAGGGAGAGTGGTGATCCTGTAGATATGAGGGAACAAGGCCATGAAATGCATTGTTTGTGATCACTAATACCTTGAATTAAACCTGGTAACTAATGTATAGACAATGAAGTGACTGCAGAATGGGAGCCATATGCACACTTCTGATAATAACCGAGCTGCAGATTTTTGAGTCTCCAAGTTAACTTCAACGGGACACCTATATAGCGTGCATTACAGTAGTCTAGTCTTAATGTTACCATAGTGTGGATCCAAGTGGCCAGATCAAAGGAGCTCTTCTGAGCCACACTGCATCGGAAGTTTGCAGCTGCATTAAATTTCTCTCTAGCAGCAGTGCTAGATGCAGTATAACCCTTAGGCTCTTTACTGAGTCAGCTAGGATCAATTGAACCCCATCAAAAGTGGGGAGCACAATTTTTTTTTTTACCAAAAGCAGAAGAGGAAAAAAGCTGATGCATTGGAGACTTCTGGTTTGGCTAATGGAGACCTGATGTGGTCCAGAGAGCTGGATCATCAAGAGTGACTGTTTGGGCAGGCCAGGTGCCTGGATCACCTGCTGCCACTCCTCTACAGGTAGAAGAGGAGCTAGAATGCTACAAGACCCGGAGAGTGAGAGATCTTGGCGGCAGCGCAGGTCCTGGATAAGGGATTTTCCTCATCGCCTTGAGGTCCCCTCGGAGAAGGGTGAGCTAAAATCTCTGCAGTAGACTCAAAAACTCTTTGAGTCATTTGTTTGGCATAAGGTTGCCAGAAACCAAGCTTCAGAATCAGATTTGGCCAACTTGAAATGAAAGAAACAGCACGAAAGACCCAAAAGGAACAAATTGAGGTAAAAGATTTTTAGCTTGCTTTCGGACTTAAAATGAGAAGAGAAATTTAACTAAAAGTTAAAATAGTGGACTAAGCTGATAGAACAAGAAAGGAGCAAGGCATTTTGAAGGAAAAAGTGGAATTCAATAGACTATAAAGCATAAAAGAAGTGAAATTAATTTTTGTTTATGCATACCTGCGGTTTTGGAAGAGATAACTGGCAGTGAGAAAAGGGGAGGAGGTTGAGAAGCTGCGGAGCAAACATCGTGAGAGGCTAGAATGCAAGGAGAACAACGAGTGACACTGCCTAGAGAGGCTTAATCTGGAGAGCAAGAAGGAAGTGGAAACAGCAAAGAAGACCTCGGAAGGATAACAAAGGAAAAAATGCAAGATATAGCAATGAGAGGACAAAAGGAAGTGGATACCCACCATTCCAGAAGGGAAAATGACAAAGCAAGCTACCATAGAGACTCTCTGCCCGATATCTGGTGAGATTAAAGTAGTCTGGATTTTCAAAATAAAAGATAAAAAGGATATCTGGGACAGGGAAGAATCTAGTGTAGAAGCATGAAGAAAGTAGAGAAGGAATGGCAGGTTGCCATAGGAACGGCTATAGAATTGCTGGGAAAATTACAGAGGGCTATGAAGAATTGAGCCAATCTATGCAGAAAATGGAACAAAATTTGATTAAAAATATAAAGGATTTACTAAAAGCAGAAGAGGAGGTGAAGAATGAGCTACAAGTAACAAAGCAGATAGCTCAAGAGATGGAACAAAAAAACACCGATTTGACATCGAGCTTAAAAGTTGAAAAACAGGCATTTCAAGATTGTGTGGCAGAAATTGAGTACAAAACTACAGGCTTTAAGCTGGGAATTCGCGATATGTTTGGGGTAACAACGCAGAGTGTGCAGGAACAAATGATTGAAGTCCTGGCAGAATTTTTAAAGAAGCGATCAGAAGAGCCAGCAAACATGGAATACAGAATCAACTCCAGTTATGTACAACAGAAGAATTTACCAAGAGACAATATTGTTCAAGTGAAAGAGGAAACCTGGAAAAGAGGCAGAAGTGCAAGATTCAAGTTACAGATGGGAATTACTTAAAGGACTAAGTTTTCAGCTTTAAGCTACAAGAGCTACCTAGGGGACTGAATTTATGGTTAAAATGTAAAGTTAAAGGAACAAATTGATAATGTAAGATGAATGAACAAATTGGAAAATGCTAAATGTAAAGTTAAATGAATTAATTGATAAGAAAATAAGGAGAACAAAATTTAAGCAAAAAAAATGTAAAAGTAAAACTTATTTGTAAAAGATGTGGAGAGATAGAAATATAAGAATGAAACTACAGATGGAATTATTTGAAGGAATAAGTTTTTAGTTCTAAGTTAAAAGTGCTATCTAAGAGATTGAAGCTAAAGCAAAAGTGCAAAATTATATTTAATTGGTTAAAGAAATAAATTGTAATAGGTTGAAGACTGGATTTAAACTGTTGTATATGGTGGAAATGAATAGTTTGATAAGGAAGTTATGAAAATAAATTTATGTGAAACTTTTTATAGAATGGGGGAAATTTAAAATCAAATATAGGTGGAATTAAGGGGGATCTGATAGGATAAGAATAGTCTATTGATAATTATAGAAATGTAATGATAAAGAATAAGCTAGAATTTTGCCTTTAATTATAGGCACAAATAAAAGCAATATAGAGTTAACGATAAGAAATAAATGAGTCATAGTGCTGTTGGGAGTCAACATAGAAAGGGGGGAGGGGGAGGGGGAGGGGTGGGCTACATATATCAATATATGGGGAAATTATGTTGTAAAATGATTGGTAGAATGTATGTTAACCCATCCAATAAAAATTTATTTTAAAAAAAAAAGTGGGGAGCACAATGTCCTTCAGGATCTCTGCTTTCGCAACCAGCATCACTTCCATGTTGTCTGGATTCAGTTTCAGTTTGTTCACTTTCAGCCATTTGACCAGAACAGTCAGGCAGAAACTCACGTCTCAAAGAGTTTTGGATAATGAGATATGGAGCTGAGTACAATCTGCATATTGATCATGACTAGAGGTGGGCACAATAAAAAAAAATACCGATCAAGCTGATCGTGGATTGGCGCCGGCGACGATCCCGAATTAACGATCCACACCGATCATCTCCCATTTCTGATCCGTGGATCGTGAATCATGGAGGCAAAAACGGAGGGGCGCCCCGCTGTTCCCAGCGATACAGGAACGGTGGCTGATACCGGCGGCATCTGTGTTTGTGATGGTTGTTGGGGGTTTTCCGGGCTGTCTTGCCGTGGTCTTGGCATTGTAGTTCCTGACGTTTCGCCAGCAGCTGTGGCTGGCATCTTCAGAGGTGTAGCACCAAAAGACAGAGATCTCTCAGTGTCACAGTGTGGAAAAGATGTAGGTCATTTGTATCTACTCAGGAGGGGTGGAGTTGAGCTGAGTCATTCTGTAAGAGTTTCCCAGGGTGTGGAATGCTAATGGCGGGAGGCTTCACTGTATCCTGAGGCGGTTCTTTTGCATATGGATTGGTGCTTGATGTGCTAATCTTCTCTGCAGGGCTATTGTCGGGTGTGGAGTGTTTTGTTGGCCTGGTGTTTTTCAGAACTGGAGCCCATGCTCTGTTCATTCTTAAGGTTTCTTCTTTCCTGTTGAAGTTTTGCTTATGCTTGTGAATTTCAATGGCTTCCCTGTGCAGTCTGACAAAGTAGTTGGAAGTGTTGTCCAGTATTTTGGTGTCCTGGAATAAGATACTGTGCCCTGTTTGAGTTAGGCTATGTTCAGCCACTGCTGATTTTTCAGGCTGTCCAAGTCTGCAGTGTCTTTCATGTTCTTTTATTCTTGTCTGGATGCTACGCTTTGTGGTCCCGATGTAAACTTGTCCACAGCTGCAGGGTATACGGTATACTCCTGCAGAGGTGAGGGGATCTCTGCTGTCTTTTGCTGATCGTAGCATCTGTTGTATTTTTCGGGTGGGTCTGAATACTGCTTGAAGGTTATGCTTTTTCATAAGCTTTCCCATCTGATCAGTAATTCCTTTGATATATGGCAAAAACACTTTTCCTGTAGGAGACTGTTTTTCTTTGGTTGTTTGATTCATCCTGGGTTTGATTGCTCTTCGGATTTCATTTCTGGAGTAGCCATTTGCCTGAAGTGCGTGGTTTAGATGATTAATTTCCTCATTGAGAAAGCGCGGCTCACATATCCGTCTTGCACGATCCACTAATGTTTTCATTATGCCTCTTTTCTGTCGGGGGTGGTGATTGGAGTTTTTGTGTAAGTACCGATCAGTGTGAGTTGGTTTCCTGTAGACCTTGTGACCTAACTGAAAGTTTGCTTTGCGGATGACCAAGGTATCCAGGAATGAGAGTTTTCCCTCACTTTCTTTCTCCATTGTGAATTGTATGTTCAGGTGGATGTTGTTGAGATGATTCAAAAACTCCATCAATTCTTCCTCCCCATGGCTCCAAATGATGAATGTATCATCCACAAACCGGAACCATACACTGGGTTTGTGGGGTGCTGATTCTAGAGCTGTTTTTTCAAAATGTTCCATGTAGAAGTTTGCTATAACTGGGCTGAGTGGGCTCCCCATGGCCACCCCATCCATCTGTTCATAGAATTCGTTGTCCCATTGGAAGTAACTGGTTGTCAGACAATGATGGAATAAGGCTGTTACATCCTCTGGGAAAATCTGATTAATCAGTGCAATAGTGTCTTTTACTGGAACCTTGGTAAACAGGGATACAACATCAAAACTGACAAGTATGTCTTGTGGATTGAGTTTCAGAGAACTGATTTTGTTGATGAAATCTGCTGAATCTTTGATGTAAGACGAGGTTTTCCCGATGTGGTCCTGCAGGAGATCTGCCAGATGTCTAGCTAATTCATATGTCGGTGAACCAATGGCACTCACAATGGGTCGGAGTGGGACTGAATCTTTATGTATTTTGGGGAGTCCATATAGTCTAGGTGGCTGTGCTTCTGTCTTGCATAGTTTGCTGTGCGTGTCGGGATGTAGTGAGGAATTCTTGATCAGCGCATTTGTTAGCCTGGTGATTTTGCAAGTGGGATCTCGTTTTAGTTTTTTGTAGGTGGAGGGGTCCAGGAGTTCCTCACTACATCCCGACACGCACAGCAAACTATGCAAGACAGAAGCACAGCCACCTAGACTATATGGACTCCCCAAAATACATAAAGATTCAGTCCCACTCCGACCCATTGTGAGTGCCATTGGTTCACCGACATATGAATTAGCTAGACATCTGGCAGATCTCCTGCAGGACCACATCGGGAAAACCTCGTCTTACATCAAAGATTCAGCAGATTTCATCAACAAAATCAGTTCTCTGAAACTCAATCCACAAGACATACTTGTCAGTTTTGATGTTGTATCCCTGTTTACCAAGGTTCCAGTAAAAGACACTATTGCACTGATTAATCAGATTTTCCCAGAGGATGTAACAGCCTTATTCCATCATTGTCTGACAACCAGTTACTTCCAATGGGACAACGAATTCTATGAACAGATGGATGGGGTGGCCATGGGGAGCCCACTCAGCCCAGTTATAGCAAACTTCTACATGGAACATTTTGAAAAAACAGCTCTAGAATCAGCACCCCACAAACCCAGTGTATGGTTCCGGTTTGTGGATGATACATTCATCATTTGGAGCCATGGGGAGGAAGAATTGATGGAGTTTTTGAATCATCTCAACAACATCCACCTGAACATACAATTCACAATGGAGAAAGAAAGTGAGGGAAAACTCTCATTCCTGGATACCTTGGTCATCCGCAAAGCAAACTTTCAGTTAGGTCACAAGGTCTACAGGAAACCAACTCACACTGATCGGTACTTACACAAAAACTCCAATCACCACCCCCGACAGAAAAGAGGCATAATGAAAACATTAGTGGATCGTGCAAGACGGATATGTGAGCCGCGCTTTCTCAATGAGGAAATTAATCATCTAAACCACGCACTTCAGGCAAATGGCTACTCCAGAAATGAAATCCGAAGAGCAATCAAACCCAGGATGAATCAAACAACCAAAGAAAAACAGTCTCCTACAGGAAAAGTGTTTTTGCCATATATCAAAGGAATTACTGATCAGATGGGAAAGCTTATGAAAAAGCATAACCTTCAAGCAGTATTCAGACCCACCCGAAAAATACAACAGATGCTACGATCAGCAAAAGACAGCAGAGATCCCCTCACCTCTGCAGGAGTATACCGTATACCCTGCAGCTGTGGACAAGTTTACATCGGGACCACAAAGCGTAGCATCCAGACAAGAATAAAAGAACATGAAAGACACTGCAGACTTGGACAGCCTGAAAAATCAGCAGTGGCTGAACATAGCCTAACTCAAACAGGGCACAGTATCTTATTCCAGGACACCAAAATACTGGACAACACTTCCAACTACTTTGTCAGACTGCACAGGGAAGCCATTGAAATTCACAAGCATAAGCAAAACTTCAACAGGAAAGAAGAAACCTTAAGAATGAACAGAGCATGGGCTCCAGTTCTGAAAAACACCAGGCCAACAAAACACTCCACACCCGACAATAGCCCTGCAGAGAAGATTAGCACATCAAGCACCAATCCATATGCAAAAGAACCGCCTCAGGATACAGTGAAGCCTCCCGCCATTAGCATTCCACACCCTGGGAAACTCTTACAGAATGACTCAGCTCAACTCCACCCCTCCTGAGTAGATACAAATGACCTACATCTTTTCCACACTGTGACACTGAGAGATCTCTGTCTTTTGGTGCTACACCTCTGAAGATGCCAGCCACAGCTGCTGGCGAAACGTCAGGAACTACAATGCCAAGACCACGGCAAGACAGCCCGGAAAACCCCCAACAACCATCGTTCTCCGGCCGTGAAAGCCTTCGACAATACATCGAACACCTCTACGGGGAGGAAACATTCCAACAGACCCGAAGATTGGAAACACTTCGGAACAAGAAAGCACATCTACTCTGTTCTTTGACCTTTCTTCTACGCTGCAGGGACACAAGAACCATTCCATCCTTCCTCACAACTAAAAGAATCTTCAAAACCACACAGGCGAACCGCATTTATGACCGTCTAGAACAGGCCCTCTTACGTGAGAGAATCCACACTACCCGCAGAGAACTTGCTGCCACAGACAAGGAGCTATTTTGCTTGCATATCAACACCAGCCATAAAATGAGAAGTCAGGATTGGGACAAGGTCGATAATCTCACCTACAGGAAGATGGAACAAGTGTTTACCAACCACACATCCAGACAGAAGCAGAAGTTTAACAAACTACAGGAAAAAAGACAGACAAGCCCAATGCTCGACAATGCACGCATTGTCATCAATCTGACAGACCGTCAACTCTCACCAGAAGAAACCTCCATCTTGGCAAAGGGAGGAAACTTTGCAGTCACCCCCACCAGAATTCCTGTGGAAGACATCATTGCAAATGTAGAAGCTGCCATCCGTCATCTACCTGAAGAGGAAGCTGAGGAAATAAGAGGAGAGACGGCCAGGATTCTACGAAAGGCAAAGCTTCCCACCAGCAATATAACACGCAAGGAGAGAAATGCCATCAAGACCCTCAATGCAGATCCAGACATCATCATTCTACCAGCTGATAAAGGCAATGCTACAGTGATCATGAAAACGGAGGAATACAAAAAGAAGATTAAGGAACTCCTGGACCCCTCCACCTACAAAAAACTAAAACGAGATCCCACTTGCAAAATCACCAGGCTAACAAATGCGCTGATCAAGAATTCCTCACTACATCCCGACACGCACAGCAAACTATGCAAGACAGAAGCACAGCCACCTAGACTATATGGACTCCCCAAAATACATAAAGATTCAGTCCCACTCCGACCCATTGTGAGTGCCATTGGTTCACCGACATATGAATTAGCTAGACATCTGGCAGATCTCCTGCAGGACCACATCGGGAAAACCTCGTCTTACATCAAAGATTCAGCAGATTTCATCAACAAAATCAGTTCTCTGAAACTCAATCCACAAGACATACTTGTCAGTTTTGATGTTGTATCCCTGTTTACCAAGGTTCCAGTAAAAGACACTATTGCACTGATTAATCAGATTTTCCCAGAGGATGTAACAGCCTTATTCCATCATTGTCTGACAACCAGTTACTTCCAATGGGACAACGAATTCTATGAACAGATGGATGGGGTGGCCATGGGGAGCCCACTCAGCCCAGTTATAGCAAACTTCTACATGGAACATTTTGAAAAAACAGCTCTAGAATCAGCACCCCACAAACCCAGTGTATGGTTCCGGTTTGTGGATGATACATTCATCATTTGGAGCCATGGGGAGGAAGAATTGATGGAGTTTTTGAATCATCTCAACAACATCCACCTGAACATACAATTCACAATGGAGAAAGAAAGTGAGGGAAAACTCTCATTCCTGGATACCTTGGTCATCCGCAAAGCAAACTTTCAGTTAGGTCACAAGGTCTACAGGAAACCAACTCACACTGATCGGTACTTACACAAAAACTCCAATCACCACCCCCGACAGAAAAGAGGCATAATGAAAACATTAGTGGATCGTGCAAGACGGATATGTGAGCCGCGCTTTCTCAATGAGGAAATTAATCATCTAAACCACGCACTTCAGGCAAATGGCTACTCCAGAAATGAAATCCGAAGAGCAATCAAACCCAGGATGAATCAAACAACCAAAGAAAAACAGTCTCCTACAGGAAAAGTGTTTTTGCCATATATCAAAGGAATTACTGATCAGATGGGAAAGCTTATGAAAAAGCATAACCTTCAAGCAGTATTCAGACCCACCCGAAAAATACAACAGATGCTACGATCAGCAAAAGACAGCAGAGATCCCCTCACCTCTGCAGGAGTATACCGTATACCCTGCAGCTGTGGACAAGTTTACATCGGGACCACAAAGCGTAGCATCCAGACAAGAATAAAAGAACATGAAAGACACTGCAGACTTGGACAGCCTGAAAAATCAGCAGTGGCTGAACATAGCCTAACTCAAACAGGGCACAGTATCTTATTCCAGGACACCAAAATACTGGACAACACTTCCAACTACTTTGTCAGACTGCACAGGGAAGCCATTGAAATTCACAAGCATAAGCAAAACTTCAACAGGAAAGAAGAAACCTTAAGAATGAACAGAGCATGGGCTCCAGTTCTGAAAAACACCAGGCCAACAAAACACTCCACACCCGACAATAGCCCTGCAGAGAAGATTAGCACATCAAGCACCAATCCATATGCAAAAGAACCGCCTCAGGATACAGTGAAGCCTCCCGCCATTAGCATTCCACACCCTGGGAAACTCTTACAGAATGACTCAGCTCAACTCCACCCCTCCTGAGTAGATACAAATGACCTACATCTTTTCCACACTGTGACACTGAGAGATCTCTGTCTTTTGGTGCTACACCTCTGAAGATGCCAGCCACAGCTGCTGGCGAAACGTCAGGAACTACAATGCCAAGACCACGGCAAGACAGCCCGGAAAACCCCCAACAACCATCGTTCTCCGGCCGTGAAAGCCTTCGACAATACATCTGTGTTTGTGTTTGGCTGTCTGTGTTTGCCCGTCAGAGCTGCCTATCAGAGTTTGCAGGGATGAGATTGGAGTACCCATGGCTACAGAACACCCCCTTCCCCCTCCCTCCCTTGGGTGTCTTCTCCCAGCTGGTGACTGCTTTGCTGCTCCATGGTTGTGTTATGCACAAACTTGTGCCTTAGGTGTCCCTCTCACCAATCACAATAAGAGACACACACACCACAGAGTCCTGTAGAATGAAGCAATATATGATTGTTTAATTTAAACAATGGAGGAGCCCATTTTCACAGGAGTAGGTGGTCTTCTTGTGTCCTGAGCTCATCAAAATTACAATAGAAATACAGGCAATTAATACTTTCAGATAATCATAACAATATTACAGTATTCTAATATTTGATATCTTATTGGCTCGTAACATATCTAGGGTCAGGTCTGATTTGAAGATGCAATTCTGGGCTGGCCCCTCTATTTGGGGGAATTCCAGTATTCACAGGTTTTTTTTTCTCTGCCCTCATTTTGGAAGGACACTGTCTAACCTTTTACCTACTTTCTTCTTGGCATAATACTTTCAAGGGCACCAATGAGTCTCAATCTGGTGGACAGGAAGGGATGTTTTCCTATTCGTGCCCTTTTTCCCCAGTTTCTTATCAGCTTTAAGGAAGATAATACCACAGGTGGCCAAAACCAGCTTGCTGCGTCAAATCAGTTTTCTACAAAAGGCTCTCTGGTACTGATTTCAATTGGAATCTATAGAATAATATAACATATAATATAAGTGCAGCCCTAAAAGCAGTATACCAGTTCTTACAGAGTTTCAAGTCTTCTTGTTTCAAGTGTCAAATTCTTACAGGTTACATTACAAGTACTACTTTGGCTCCTGAGCATAGAAAAAGTGCAAAGCATGTAATACTGAAAAAGCATAGGTTTAGTATATAAAAATAAGTATATAAAAAACCTCCAAATCTATATCCATCAGTTGGAAGGAAGCCCTGCTGATCAAGGCAAGCTGGTCTTCCATTTGGGTTTCCAGGGCGACAGAAGGAGGGCAAACACAGCTCAGGCATTCCCCTGGCTCCGTTGCCGGGGGAATAGATTGCTGGCGCCTGAGTGTCTGGCTTCCCGATCCGAGTATGACCACCCTGATCAAGCCCTGATCCAGCCCCCCTCCCGACCGCTGGATCATTGGCCGTGCCTGAGCATGATCCGCCGGGTCCCGATCGCGTGATCGCCATTATCGTGGGGTTTTTTTTATCGTAATGCGGATCGTGCCCATCTCTAATCATGACATCTCATTTCAATTACTGCTACAAATAAACTAACATGGCTACCCGTCTTGACCTTAACTTGTCAAGGGTTAGTGGTAGGCCCTCCCAAGCCTGGAAGGTTTCAGTCTCTAAAGCTAACCTTGTCTATCTGTATGTGTACCAATCATAACATGTTTATTCTGCAATTTCTCCAAGGAGCTCCGAGAAACATGTTTGGGTCTAGGAGTGTACATTCAGATATTGATGACCCCTTAAAAATGCCAGTATTTGATTGCAGTAGAAAAGAGCAAGAGTCCAGTAGCACCTATAAGACTAACAACATTTGTGGCAGAGTATGAGCTTTAACAGCTCACTTCTTCAGATACAGCTAGAATGTGAATCCATCTGTCCTTATATCTTGGAGAGTGGAGTGAATTCAGATGCAGAATGACAATAGACAGCGAATGACAATAGCAGGTGTGATTGGATTGAGTGAGGTATACCGAGGGGTAGTAGGTGTGGAAAAATCAGCATTGGTAATGAGTCAGGCAGCCTAGGCCTTGATTCAATGCAGGTGGCTGCATTGTCTTGAGCTTTGTTATCAATTGCAATTCAGCAGTCTCTATTTCTAAGCTCCCTTTGAAATTCCTCTACAGGATAACTGCTACTTTTAGATCAGCAACTGGATGTCCTGGAATGTTGACATGCTCCCCCACTGGTTGTTGGTTGGCTCAACAATATTCAATACCATAAAAACCATTCTTCATATTTTGCAATTCCGATATTTCACTCCCAAAATTGGAAATATCTGCAGCTGGTTTGGGAGGCCTTCCTTCCTCCTGTTATGTAGGGTGGTGCATTCAATGGACAATAGACCTTGCCTCCCAATCGAAACTACATGGACTATCAGTTGATTCCAATGGGCAGCAGACTTAGTTCTCAGAGGGCAGGTTCACCACAGTGGAGTTTAAGTTTGAAGGGGCTTTTAAAAATGGAGTAATATTGCTGCTCAGCTGGACAGCACTCTCCTGTCCCTCCTCCATTACTGCTCCTGCTGCCTCAAGAAGGCAAGTGGTGTGTGGCAACTTTTCAGCACCCCTTAAACTTTAAAACACCATTATTTCCCGAGAGTGGTAAGCCTGGCTTCTAGAGTTTGGAAGCCAGGGCTATCCCCGACTGAAGAAATTCTTTGAAGTTTAAAGGCCTGATGTGCTGCAGACCAGCTTTTGTAACCTGTAGGAACTTCAAAAACTATTTTTTAAATTTCATTTTGGAAAGTGGAAAGAACATCATCATCATTTTCACTCAGCTTTAGGAGTATTAGTATTTTTCTGATATTTATTAAAACGGACTTTTTTCCTAACAAGACTTTCCAATACAATAGCAATACTCTTATTTAAAGAAAATGATAATGAGGTTCCTAGTTTAGTGTAGTGGTTAAGAGCACAGGACTCTAGAGAGAGTCCTGCGCAGGACTCTAGAGAGCAGGGTTTGATTCCCCACTCCTCCACTTGAAGCCAGCTGGGTGACCTTGGGTCAGCCACAGTTCTCTGGAGCTCTCTCAGCCACACCCACCTCACAGGGTGTTTTGTTGTGGGGATAATAATGGCATACTTTGTAAACTGCTCTGAGTGGGTGTTAAGTCATCCTGAAGGGCGGTATATAAATTGAATTATTATTGTTATTGTTATTGTTGTTGTTGTTATTGTTATTGTTGTTGTTATTGTTATTGTTATTGTTATTGTTATTGTTATTGTTATTGTTATTGTTATTGTTATTGTTATTGTTATTGTTATTGTTATTGTTATTGTTATTGTTATTGTTATTGTTATTGTTATTGTTATTGTAGGATTAATATGATAATTTTTGAAATCCACACCTTATTTTGGTCTTTATTTTTTTTTTATGTCACACTATCCCTGTGTGGTAGGTAAGACTGTGAAAGAGACTTAGCCTAACCATTGAGTACCATGGCTCAGTGGAGATGCTAACCAGAATCTTTGCAGTTCTAATCCACAGTAAATTTAATGTTTATGTTTATGTGTGGTTTTTCCACACAATGTGTGTTCCTTACATAGTTTTGTGTGGTTAATTTGAAAAGAAGTCTTGTGTTCCCTTGCTTCCTGGACATTGTTTTTATTTAAAGAGTGAATTTGCGTCATTGCACCCATTCACCACAGCAACCTTGATAAGTTTGGCTGCCAATTTGTTTCCACAGGATGAGTCTACTTCATGATCCCGAAACATGAATACTTGATGATTGTATCTCAGAGTTCTCTTCTTTTTTTTAGCTCAATGTGTCAGTTTCAAAGGCTGTTTGTACATGTGAGTTCAATTGTGTAAATTCAGCCGAAGATGCTTTTTTTAACCCCCCAAACTGGTAATTCCAACAGGAGGAAACATAAATGGGAACCAATTCAACTGAAGTTAGTCATGATAAAATCCCATTGAGGCTGATGGAATGTGTTAGATAAATGAGGGCCAAATATTTGATTATGCATGTCTATTAGCACCCAGCGTATAAAGGGAAAATGAGAAATGAAATGAAATATGGCACTGGCCATATTTTGCCTTCCTCCAACTTAAGTGGTTCGTTCATTCATGGTAGAAAGGCTTCATTGTCTGGGGAAATTTCCTGTAGCCTAAGGTAGAATATTGCCAAAATAGTCTGTATTCACCTCTGTATTCTCCTATTTCACAATACTGTTACTAATTAAGCAATGAGCTGAAACTACTTGGACAGTTTAAGCTTTATTTTATGATGCAAGCCTCTAATTGGCATAGAGTTTTGGGTATTAGTTTCTGAGTGTTTCATTCACTGTTCATACAACTGGGTTTCCTCATGCTTGGACCTTTATAGCTCATTTGGGGACCTACCTATGTAGCAGGTTGGGAATGCCTATGGATGTGACTGTGTGTGTTATGTGCCATTAAGTCACCTCCAACCTATGGCAACCCTATGAATGAAAGACCTCCAAAACATCCTATCATTAACAGAGTTGTTCAGATCCAGAAACTGGAGGACATGGCTTCTTTTAATGAGTCAAGTCATCCCATTTCAGGTCTTCCTCTTTTCCTACTGCCTTCCACTTTTCCTAGCATTATTGACTTTTCCAGAGAATCTTGTCTTCTCATGATGTGACCAAAGTATGATAGCCTTAATCTTGTCATTTTAGCTTCTAGGGAGAATTCAGGCTTGATTTGATCTAGTACCCATTTAATTTGTCTTTTGGGCTGTCCGTGGTATACGCAAAATTCTCCTTCAGCACCACATTTCAAATGAATCAATTTTCTTCCTGCCAGCTTTCTTTACTGTCCAACTTTCTCATCCATACATGGCAATGAGGAATACTATAGTTTGGATTATCTTGATCTTGGTTTCCAGAGAGACATCTTTATCTTTAAGGATCTTATCTAGCTCCTTTATAGCTGCTTTTCTAAGCCTCAATCTTCTTCTGATTTCTTCATGACAGTCTCCCTTTCGATTGATGGTTGAGCCAAGGAATAGAAAATCTTGAACAACTTCAATTTCCTCATTATCAACTTTAAAATTGTGTAATTCCTTGGTAGTCATTACTTTTGTATTCTTGATGTTCAGCTGTAATCCTGCTTTGGTGCTTTCTACTTTAACCTTCATCAGTAGTTGTTTCAAGTCTTCACTCTGCTAGTAATGTGGTGTCATCTGCATATCTCAAATTGTTAACGTTCCTCCCACAAATTTTCACTCCACCTTCTTCTAGATCTAATTCAGCTTTCCTTATGATATATTCTCCATAGACGTTGAACAGGTAGGGAGATAATATGCATCCTTGTCTGACACCTTTGCCAATTGGAAACCATTCTGTTTCCCCATATACTGTCCTGACAGTAGCTGCACATCAAAACAATCAGAAGTTTTGCACCCCCATTTCTTTTAAGACTCTCCATAGCTTTTCATGATCCACACAGGCTGATTTTCTTCTGAAATTCTCTGGTATGTTCCATTAGCCATTGTAAATTTGCAGTGTGATCTCTTGTGCCTCTTCCTTTTCTGAATCCAGCTTGAACATATAGCATTTCTCATTCCATATATGGTAAGAGTATTTGCTGTAAAATTTTAAGCATCACTTTGCTTGCATGGGAAATTAACATGATAGTCTGATAGTTGCTGCACTCTTTGGTATCCCTTTTTTTTTGGAATTGGAATATAGACTGAGTGTTTCCAGTCTGTGGGCCATTGTTTTGTTTTCCATATTTGTTGACAGATTCTTGTTAAGATTCTGATGGACTCCATTTCTGTAGCTTGAAATAGCTCTATTGGTATTCCATCTATTCCAGGTGCTTTGTTTCTTCCAATTGCTAAGAGTGCAGCTTTTACTTCACTTTCTAGGATTTCTAGTTCTTCATCAAAAGATCCTTCATCCAAAGTATTTATCATCCTTCCATCTCTTTTGCATAGTTCTTCAGTGTATTGTTTCCATCTTTCCTTTATTTTGTCCTAATCAGATACTATATTTCCATGTTGATCAGAAAATGGACATGACAATTTTGGAAATAATTAGGGATTCTACAACACTTGTATGAACAGCCTCACACATTTGTCTATAAATTGTCTATTGTCTTGATACCTTATTGAAAGAGCAAGTATCAAAGCCATTATATTGGCAGTGTGATCTAAGCAGAGTTACACCCTTCTTAAGGCCATTGAAGTCAATGTGTTCAAAGGGTGTAATTCTTCTTGGGATGACACTGCTAATGAGCCCTATTCTAAGTATACATGTATGACTTTATGACTTTTTAATGTTTTGATGTATAATAATAATATTCAACAAAATAAGTATAAATAACAGTCGCTTATGTCTTGCAAGATCCATCGGCTCAACAAAGCTCACGGAGTAGGACTTTCCTGTCTTACTTTCCTGCTGCAGCTTGTTGGGCCCCACTCCTGCTCATTTTCACTTCTGCTTCAGTGATGGAAGTGCCCTTCTAATGTTGGTAACAAATATAATGCAGTATTTGATTACATATTATTAATTACTCATCATTCACTGTAACAGAAGCAATGCATAGGCTTTGATCCAGAGCAGTGTTCCCACAGGTACTAAGCTATTTGCCCACAGACCACAATTTCCCCACCTCTTACCTCCCATGGCAGCCTGAAATACCCCTCAAAAGACTGAAATGTTCTTCCACTGGTTTCTGAACTCTGTAATTTTTATTGTTAGATTTATGTTCGTTTATTTTTTTCACTGCTATTCAGAAATGGACATTTTCTTCTTGCTTTCATTGCCCTTCCTTCCTTCCTTCCTTCCTTCCTTCCTTCCTTCCTTCCTTCCTTCCTTCCTTCCTTCCTTCCTTCCATCCTAATGTTTATATGTCCTTCTTTCTCCCAAATTAAAAACCATAGAAATCACATAAAGTTTAAAGCATCAAACAGCCAATCAAAACCTTTTACATAACATCCAAATGAGACCACTGCAGACAATAGGGGAAAACATTTTTTTTAAAGGGCAGGCAGGCTCCAGTAAATTTCTGACAATTAAACCATAATAAGATCAGTGAGTCATTCTGGGATGGCCTTGACAACCTCATGCATAGCCTACCCGATCTAATGCTGGGTAAGTTGGATAACTTTTAGTGCCATTGGTATATAACTTTACACCCCTAATAAAATCTCATTTAGAACAGCTGTATTCATTGACTGAAGGGTTTATAGTTTTTCATTTGCTTCCTCTTTGCTTCTTCCTTCTCTCCCTCATAACCAACTACCCTTTTCTTTCCATTTTACATTTAAACCCTTGTTTCTACACATTTCAAAATACCATCCTTTGACCTCTCCCTCTCCATGACAATTATTCTACCTTATCCCTGTATATCCTTCTCTCTGATCGACATAACGAATTGATTGACTGATGTTTCTGCTTGAATGTCTTATTGCCGTCTTGTTTGGGACTGGTTTTGCCATCTTTCCTCCCAAGCTGCATATTCTTCATAACCACTGATGAAATCAAGGAATCTATTGTATATTGAGATTAACAGCTCTTTATTATAATAAACATTTTTATTGAAGACTGGAAGCAGGCAGACAGAAGACTCAGGCTCAACAGTAACCAATATATACTTGAAGAAATCACTCCCATTTTTACAACCACTAATACAATGTAAGCAGCTAGAATCCTTCGTTTGCATAAATTATATACAAGTATGTACTTTTGAGCACAGCGATTGGACTACAAAGCAACAGTTCTGATTGGCCATGCTGGCACCCAAACACCAATAGCTTTGTAGGCCTCAGGAGCCTTCATTCTACTCAAGCAATGCATAACAGAATCCATAAAAGGCAAAAAGTCTTCTTTTAAAATGTAGGAGGTCTGCCCCAATAAAATGAACAGAAGAGAGCAAACATGATGAGTCAAAAGAAGTGTAAGTTAACAATTAGGCAAGTGAAATGAGAATTTGAAGAGCGTCAAGACAAACACTGAACTTTTATTTAAATATATCCAAAACAGAAAACTAGAGAGGCAGCTGGGCCTTGGAATGACCAAAGAATAAAAGGAAGACGGTAGAGATGGTTAAATGAATTCATTGCATCTGTGTTCAGTGTGGAAAGTTTGGGGCATGTTCCCAGGTCAGAGTGACCATTTCCAGGGACAGAGCCTGAAGAACTTAGTCAAAATGAGGTGACAAGAGATGAAGTTCTAGATCTATTGGGGAAATTAAAACCTAGTAAGTCTCCATGAGACTACATTAAAAAGGGATTAGACAGATTCATGGAGGCGAGATCTATCAGTAGCTACTAGCAATGCTGGGTAAAGGGAATCTCAACATTCAGAGAGAGTTGACCTTTGAATACCAGTGCCAGGATGCACTGACCTCTCTGCCCTGTTGTTGGCCTTCCAGAGTAACTGGTTGGCCTCTGCCTGAGACAGGAGGCTTCATTAGATAGACCACTGTTTTGATCCAGTAGGCTGTTCTTATCTTCTTATTTTCTCTTTCTTTTTCTTCCCACACTGACTGTCATGCTACTTCTTGCCTTATAACATTGCAGAAATATAGTCCTGCTCTCCAACTCCTAGACAAAAACTCTGATTCACAGTCTGGATGTTTCTTACCTTGGCTATTACAACTTCCTCCCCACAGCTTTTTTGCTGTTGCACTTTAGCCTCCTTACCCTTTCTTACCGCTCTGCCTTTATAGTTCTGACCTCTAATACTCCTTTCAGTTTTTACACTGACTTGCCTCATTTCAGCAACAAGCAAAAACTTCTAGTTCTGCATGATCTTGATCACACTTATTTCTCTATCACATACTGATCCATCCCTCCCATTACCATAATTTTAACAACTTCTCCACACTCAGTTTTCCAAATGTCTCCTGTTTCTTCAAACAATGCTATTGCTGTCATTCAGAATGTATATGATGTCATCTTTCATTTCCCACAAATTCCTTTTCCATGAAGCCTGTAGACAATCTGTAACCAAATTCATCTTCTCTTCCATGTCCTTCTACTGCCTTTGTTGTCCCTGTTATGACAAATTTCAGATTTTTACCTCCAAGAAGCAGGAATATGTTTTCTTATACTCTGGCAGCAATCCCAAGAACACTTACCTGGGAGTAAATTTTATTGAATAAAATGGGGTTTATTTTGAAATAAAAATGCAATCTTATTATTTTTATTATTATTTTATTATCAGTAACAATACTAAAACAAATAACAGAAGAGGTTTAGAATAAGACTTTTATAATTAGAATTATTATGAGCCATTTGGAATGCAATGTTTCAGATGTATGTTCCAACTCAGACTTTATCCTGAATTTGTGGAGTCCTTTCTATGCACTTGTTCCACCAGCTAAGCAGTGGCATGGAAGAAGAAACTGTATGAGTTGGTTCAAAGGAACAAAAGGAGGACTTCCTGTTCTTCTCCTAAGTTTCCTGACATTCCCCAGAATCCTTTATCAACATCATCTTTATTATCCTTCTTCCTGTTGTTTGTTTCTCCACCCTTTTCTTCTCACTCCTTTTCTTTATAATCTGTCCATCTTCATATTGTCTTTTGGGATTTTCATACTTTTTATAGGGTTTTTCTCTGCTTTATAGTTTCCACATCCATGTGAAAAGCCAAGCTCACCATCCAAGTATATTTCAAGTTTCCTTGCTGTCTTTGATGAACTTTGCATATTATTCATAAAATTCCCCTTAAAAATAAATCAAGGATTATATTGCAGTAATTCCTTGACAAAGTATACAAATTCCTATACAAGTATTGGGACTGTTGTTTTGTAAATTGTTCAGCGTCTAGTTCCCTATTAGTGCTGGATGACCGAACTAAGTAATCCCCATTATCATGAATAGCAGTTAAACACACAAATCCCTCCCCTCCAGAGCCTCAAAGGATTGGAAACCATTGAAAGGAAATGCTTATGCCATCAGGTTGTGCTTTTTTATATGCTGCTTTGACCTATAAAAGGTGAAGTAGGGCAACTTAATTCTGATATAAGGAAGACAGCTGGTCTAATCGTACTCCCACTGAAGCCAATATACTTGCAGTCATGGAATAGTGATTGCCATTGGAAATTATTCCTTGCTTAGAATCTATATGAATCATACTTTATCTAAAAAAATTTAAGACAAACAAACAAACCTTCCTCCATGAAAAATGTTAATGGAAAGAAGGAGCAAGTTGTCTGCCCATTCCAAACTCAATATCCAATGTTCAAGTAGCTTTTATATGTTGTAGACTTCAGATACTACACTTCAAAGAATCCCAGATGGAACTCTGTCTTGCTGCAC
Source organism: Eublepharis macularius (assembly GCF_028583425.1). Lineage (NCBI taxonomy): Eukaryota > Metazoa > Chordata > Lepidosauria > Squamata > Eublepharidae > Eublepharis > Eublepharis macularius. Next base: position 54,356,553 of record NC_072791.1, on the reverse strand, counting down.
ACCAAGAAAAGGAAGTTTTACTTTAGTCCACAATGGATTGATTAGCCTAGTGCAAAAGGTCACCAAACACTACTCATGCCTGCTTGGGGCCAAAGCTTAGCAGGGAAATCCTGCCAAGCAGGATTAAGGCAACTATTCTCTCTTCAGTATGCATGCATAACTCTCCTTAGCATCAGGGGCAGTTATGCATGCATGCTAAAGGAAGAATAGACCCCTAAGTGTGCAACAGGATCTTGCAACGTGTCAAATCACTTATTCGAAACAAGAACATTCCGCTGGAGAAAATGGGTGGGGGGAGCAAAAGAAAGGAGAAAAATAACAGAGAAGCCATTCAGTTGTCCTGAAATATCCTGAATGGTAACAGAAGATTAAATGAGGATGTAAAAATTAGGAATTGGCCTCTAGAGATGGAATATGAAAATATATTCATATTTTCAATGAAACAATAAGGTGTGTGTGGTGCAGGGGGGACTTATGTGGATCTCTCATGTTTTCTAGTGGGCACGGCATATTGGTTTTATAATTACTGGCTTCACACAGTTCTCCAAGGTGTATATTTCTATTCAGAAAAAAGACAACATGATGCTGGGACCCCAAGAGATGCTTGGGCGTGTGCAAAGGGATTGCCCTAGCTTTACGAATTTGTCACTTGTTGCTGAATTGCTGAACTACCTGTCATATCATATGCCACGTTGCTTCTTTTGCCACTGAAGGAGTTTCAAGAGAGGTTTACCTTGGGACATGGGATATTGCTCTGGGGAAAACAAGTCTAAAGTTAGCTTTAGATCACAAAAAGTAGTATCACAATTCTTTGGATCCTGGCTGTGGCACCTGAAATGCTTCCCTTAGCTTCTTCTTTAAAACTGGAATTACATTTTATTTTCATCTTATGCCAGAAGCATTAATAGAACTCCTCAAGGACAATATACCTATAGTAATTCTGGATGAGTTGCCATGACAGTCTGTTTCCATACAAATAAGCAAAAGTCTTATTGCACTTTAAAGACTCAGCACAGCAGAAATGTTCTTATCTGAGACACTGAAGGGTGTGTTCGTTGCTACTTCTGTAGCTGCTCCAGCCTTGTGGAACAGTCTTCTGGAAGAAGAGTGGTTTTGTTTCATCTGTAATTTTAAAAAGGCTGTAAAATTTAACTTTTAAAGAAAGTCTTTGGAATTTTGTTTGATGGTTTCTATTCTCTTAGAAACAGCATTTCTCCCAGAAATCTTAGTACCAGGACCAATCAGGGGAGTTGCCTTGGTCAATCATTTTTTCTTTGAGGGAAGGGAAATTTTAAACTCTAATCATCCACTACATTGACCATTTTGTGCAGTATATGGGCTATATCTGTGCTGCACTTACTGCTCCTTGCACCTTGGGAGAGTCACCTTGCTTGGATTATGCTTGACCTTGGCCAGAAAGTTCCTGCCTGGATGGCACTTCTCAAAAGACTGGTTTGATTAATTTATTATTACTACTGCTGCCTTCTTTTCCCCCAGGTAAGGGTTAGTAAGGGGAGTTCAGTGGCTAGTGGAAGGATAGTCCAGGTTTTGGGTTCTGTGTGGTTTGTTTTCATCTTATTGCTTTCCTTTTTGTGTTTCTGAGGAGACTGTTCCTTATTTTTCATTGTGTATTTTTTGTCTTGGTTTTTTGGCTTTTCTGGTTACTTTCAGTTACTTGTTTACCCATTTACCACCTTTTTGTAGATTAATTAGTGATTTTAGATAACATTACATTTTTCTTAACTTAGGTTTTGATTGGTAGGCTCCCTTTCCTCTGTAATACAATCAGATGGACACTTTGGGAAGAGTACCTTCACTTGCAGATATAAGTTTGATAAAAAAACAAAAAAATCCAGAAAACCAATGGCCATTTTCATTCCTTTTCCCACTATGCATAGAAGATGGCTAGAGGATTTATTAAAGGGGTTTTAAAAGCAGAGCCTTTTGTCCAATTCACTTGAAACTTGGTGAGTCTTTAAAAGTGAGGGTGAATTACTTACACTGATATTTTGATACAATTTGGTGAAAAAAGCCTGCTCAGGAAAATACACCATTTTCCAACATGTAAAACAATGGATAGACAACATCCAATCCAATATTAATGAAAATGAAAATTTAAACCAGTCTGTCTTCTCAAATGCAACATTTTCGAGAATTCTTAAACTGAAACACCTTCCCTTTTCTTAACCAATGAATTAAAACAATCAGGGCTTTTTTTTCAGCCAGAACATGGTGGAACAGAGTTTCAGCACCTCTTGAAAATGGTCACATGGCTGGTGGCCCCACATCCTGACCTCTAGACAGAGGGGAGCTTAGATAAAACTTCCATCTGTCTGGAGATCAGAGGGCATGGCCACTGGCCATGTGACCATTTTCACTAAGGGCAATTTAAATTTTTAAAAACTCCCCCATTGTTCCAGCTGACTCAAAGTGACATCATTGCGCAGTCCCAGAAGCATGTGTGCATTTTGCACTTGTGCATGTGGTACCAGGGGCACCACCTCCAGCCAGGAGTTTCCCCCTGTGCTGGCAACCCACTGAGTTCCACCACCTCTTTTCCCAGAAAAAAAGCCCTGAAAACAATTTTTCCAGTGCTCACTCCTAGCTTTTATTGTTATAAATTAATGCAACAACAGTTGTGCAATTAAGCCATCACACACTACTAAAGAGCGACCCTTTGCTGTAAGTTTATGGGTTCATTATGACACCTCAAAAGTTATTCCATGAGTCATGCAGCTATATTTATTTATTTACTTCATTTATAAACAGCCTTTCTGAACAGTCCAAAAGTACTGTGATTGATTAAATGCTACCCTGGTTTGTGTGCAAACCCATTTTATTGATTATACTTTATCTGGATTAAATGTTCACCTGTTACAATATAAGGAGGCAAAAAGATCAACTGCATGTTTTACTCTGATCTAAAAGTTGTTTTTGTGTCAATCTATGTTCTACAGGAATGGTGAAAAAAAAACTACAAGTGAATTACTCTTTACTACACTTTCTCCCCCAACCCTATGGGGGGGGGGGAATTCTAATTTTTTACTCATTCAGAGAATGGAGACATTCTTGTGGTTGATCTGCAGATCTGACTTGCCCAGTTTTCAGTGCAAATCTTGTGTGATATGCACTAATATAATACAGAATATTTGTTGTGCATCCAGTGCCTTCCTTTGGGCTACTTACTTGCAAAAGTGCTCAGGGGAGGACTTGGATTCTTGCATTTTTCTAATATTTCTGTGAACATGCAAATATATATCCAAAGTTCCTTACTCTTCTAGGATTGGCAGATCAATCTTTCAAAACTATGAGCCGCTTTGGTTAAGCCCCAAGTTCTCCAGTTTCACTATTGAGTTTAAAAGTTGTGACTTCAGGGAACTCAACCTCCCAGATCTACTTCCTTTTCTGTGGCTATTCATGACAGCCAATAACTTCACCTTTGATAAAGCTTCAGTGGCTATCTCCACCCCCATTGATTACCATCCAAGTGATTTCCGCCATTCAGGGATCAAGTATTATGTGTGATAATAGCATTTACTATGTAGCTCATCAGACTTGGTTATTTGCTGATGCTATTAAGGGGAAACGAACAATTTTTTCTATAAATGGGTGATCCCAATGTATCACAAAACAACACTTTCAAACTGATGACTGAAAGATAACTAAAATATGGGGACCTCTTTTGGTTCTGACAAATAATTCAAATAATCCAACTCAACTTTATCTTGGAACCAAAACAGAAACCGAATGGCACCTTTAAACTAACAAAAAAATGTTCCCTCCCAATATTAGCTTTTGTGATGAAGTGCCCTTGACTCACAAAACCTTATGCAGGGATATGCTGCAGGGATATGCTTGGTTAGTCTTGGTCCACTTGATCTATTTTGCTATAGACAACATGGTTACACTTTGGCATTTATTTTGGAAGGTTTTTTTTTAAAGCCCTATATAACAGGCATCTTTTAAATTTAGGGGCTGTGTCATTCAGTAATATTGGGAACCCCCATTAATTTAGGGACATCTGTCAATTTTATATTTTCTCTCACTATTACAAATTCATAGAAATTCAGCCAATCAGTCTTGTAGGTTGTTTTTATTTGATAAGCTTGTAGTCAAGTCTCTTATCAATTTGTGCTTTATTGAATCCTATATATATGCATAGGTTCTTCTTTTTCATCATAACATGAAGAAATGTGTCATATAATAGCAGAGCAAATCTAAAGTGAAGCAGGCTGAAAAACAAAAAAGTTTGATATTCTTTGGTTCACAATCAAATAAGCTCGAATTCTTAAAATGTTGTACATACAAAGCCACCAATTCATCATTGACAATCTATATCTTAAAATAATGGATCTATACCAGAGATTCACTCCAGTGCTTCTATAGGAAGTGTCTCATAGGATGTTAATTTCCAGATATAATCCTTCATTGATTGTAGTTGAAAGAAAATCCATGTTTATTACGTCCAGTAGCCTATAGTAAAAGATCTGTATGTGCTTTTCTCATGTATTCAAACCCAGTATTTTCTTGTATTGGTTCTGTTAGAAGTTGCAAGAGATACATTTTGCATATAATAACACATTTTGAAATAATAATGAAAGCTGCCAATCATTTCTCTCCCCATTAAATGATAGCAGTTGTGGAAGCACATTTGCTTAGCCAAGGACCCTGATGCCAAGCTGGGGAGGATATTTTTGTCATATGGACAAATTGCTCTAAGGAGGGGGTGGGGTTGTACCAAGTGTTGTTCCGGCAGTACAGACATTTTCTACATGTCTGTCACTTGATTAAACTACATTAGAGAGTTTAGTTGGCTTGATTGTGTTCCTTTAAAGAAAAGAGTTAAAAAATATTGTATATGTTTTGTAATATATTAGTGCGTATGATAAGGCATTCCTAGATTCCCAATATGTGTTAAACAATGGTACCTATAGGCTGAAACAAACTGTTCACAGTACCATACTTGTTTTCCATACAAACCTACGCACTGCCATTGCAGCCACCCACATACAGCTCACTTGACAACTCACTTATGCAGCAGGCATTTTAATGAATCAGTTGTTTCACTTCTTCTGACATACACTTAGGCCACGTATTTCATGCATATTATCTTAGTATTCCATCAGTTTAGATGGACATTGTTATTTAGCAAAATTGTAGTGCTCCAGGATGCTTCTAGTACTTTTTAATTTTTGTTCAAAATGGGCTTAACCATTCTTTTTCTGTTCTTGGGAAATAAAACAAAAAAATTAAATAGCAACCTTGTAGCAAAACCAGCTACAGTATGAAAAAAATGTAATAAAGCAGACAAATCTTCAGTAAACAAATTAGCCCGTAGGCACATTGTGGGCAATCTCTACAGAGTTTTGTTGACTACCTATGAAGGTATATAATTTAATGCTTCTAGATAATTCATGGGTAAAATACAAATCAGCTGACATTGCAGGATAAATAATAAATAATACTCCTCTTGCACTGCTAGGTTTATAATTAAGTGTAAATGCGAAACTGAAATAAAAAAATACAAACAATGACTAGAGATAAAGAATTTGCTGCTGCAGTTTAAAATAGTTTTAGAGAGCTGAAAAAGAAAAGGATGAGGTTATCAAAGTTGATCCCATCTGGGCCTATGTTATTTAGTGGAGCCAGGATCTAACCCCTTTTCTATTGGGGACTCAGTACAGCCTTTGGGCAGGTTGCTGTTATCCTGCTTCAGCTCCTTCCTTCTGTAAAACTAAAACAAACAGTAATTTGCCTCAGAAAGGTTGTGAATGATTTAAACATATTAAAAGCAGTATGTAAATTATGAAGAATACCTGGAAATCACATAGAGTAATGCAATAAAAAGAGCAACCCACAACCCACTTAGATTTTTCAGACTAAATACCATATAAAGTCATATAAGGTTCAAAACTTTAGTCTAATTCAAAAGAGTGAGATAATTTTTCTCTCCTGCAAAAGACAATATACAAATGCATAGTTTTAAAGGCAGCTCTTAGTCCTAAGAAGGAGAATTGTTTATTTTTCCTCCTTCCATACATAAATGTAACAAAGACTTGATTACTCACAATGTCTTAAATGGATCTTATTGCCATCTTGTAATGTTCAGCAGAACGGTTCAGCTTTGCATTCATGGAAACATTTGTAGTTCCATGGCATATATACACATATATATATCACATTGCCATTAATTTGAAAAAATAATCACTGGGGACAACGCTGGAAAAGCATTTCAAGACTGCAGATTAAGGAGACATAAAGACAATTTTCAGCCCCAGGTGATGCTTGAATTAGTTTGTTTTCGTTGTTAGCAGTGACAGTACTTAAGTCTGCCTTTGGGACTACATAACTAATACCACTCTAAACTTAATTTTCATTGCCCCAAATATTTTTTTAAAAGAGCCTACAGCAGAGATTTTCTAGCTTTCATCACGTTGGAGCACAGAGTGCAGGCTATTGATCCCCATATTGCTGGGATTTCCTAAGGAGATTGCTTGTTTGTTCTACCCTGTTGTCACTGAAGTGGTTAAAGCTCTGTTTGTTTGTTTTGGTTCTGAATGGCTTTTAATGGATTAAACTTTTGAGCTTTCACCAAAACTTCAACTGTTGATTCAATTTGTGGAAGGGTGGGGGAGTGGTGCATTGCCACTGAGAATTTTAACAAAAAGGAATTAATGCAAATGAACTGTACTAGCTCTCCAGTCTGTTATTTTATTTTATTTTATTTTATTTAACTTTGCAGTCTGATTTACCCAAAATCTCCAAGCAAGTAACAATGATAATATATTTAATTATATAGAACACATTATATAGGTTTCAAATTCAGTAAAATACAAGTGTATTGCTAAAAAATACCCTGCCTATGAAAAACCATATACAGCCCTGCAATGGCATGACAGCAGACTCCCTACAGGATGATTCTTCCACCACACTCTAGTCCTTTTTGACTTACCAGCACAGAGAATCCCTCCAGTTTTCTGTGCCTCTACAAGCTTCAGAAGAGGAAGATGGTAAGGCTGCTGAGTACATTTGGTTCATCACTGCCCAGTCCCATTCCCTTTCTCAAAACTATCAGCATCTTTCTATTCCCAGCAGTAACTGACAAGCACCTCAATAATGCTGAACCATTGCAGTACCCCCTTACCTCTATGTGTTTGAGAACTGATCTAAGTGATCACCTCATGATACCAAATGAATATTGACCAACAGTAGAGCATACACTGGTAGTAGAGAATAGAATGTCTGTTTGGTTCTATATTTTTATATTCCATAAATGTATAAAAATAATACACTTATTCCGACAGCCACAAAATAGACATCTTCCAGCATCTTTAAAAGATAAATTTCAGGTGAGTTGGACCCCAACTGGAGTCACACTGGAAGAGAGAGGGGGTTTAATCTTTCCACATCTGCATATTTCGTACTACTGTACATTCTCCTATTAGCCTTAAAAGTGCAAAAAGGCAGGTACATCTCTATCTTTTCTTTGCAAAGATATGGTAGTGCAGCAGAGATTTGTAGAGGCAAAACATCATGGAAAGACAGAAGAATTAAACCTGTTTTCTTCCCTCCTGCAGAGCCCCAATCTATAGGGGTGGGGGGCTATGCTCTTTAAAGTTAACTGTAAAAATTCTCTGACATTTATGGTCCCCCTCTCTTCTAACTTTGGAGTTAATGACTGGAAATTAGAAGCTAACCTATAGTGTTCTCAAGCCAGCATTAGTAATTAGAGGTTAAATGCTAAAAAACCTGGCTAATCTATATGGAATCAAGGTGGGGAGAAATGTCCCCTAATTTTTGTGGTTAAACAGTTGAAGCTTTTGTATGAAAATCAATTGCATTTACTTCTAAGTAAATATTCAAACAATCGGGATATGGTACTGAAGTGGCAGTCCTGCCATCCCTGCCAGTGGCATAAGCCACTTAGGCTGGTGGCAGCCGTTTGCCTCCCTGGAAGGATGGAGGCAGGGTGTCTAGCCCTTCATATGGGCTTAGCTGCTGGGGGCGGAGCTTTATGGCATTGCCTGCCACTCCGCCCCCCAAAGCTCAGTCTGGCCTCATGCTCGGTCAGGGCAGGACATGCTGTCCGCTTCCCCTTGTACGAGGCCTGGGACGATGATGACGGTGGTATTGCGGTGCTCAGCCAGTCGGCTTGGAAGAGCTTTCCCGCGCCTCACCGTGGTTTTTGTTGCTGTTTCCCCTCTGCGCAGAGCCCTGCTGGCTCTTGCCTGCCTGCGCTATTCGGAGCAGAAGCGAGTCGGGTGGCAGTTTGGGGGGGGGGGGTTGGCCGTGCTTCACGCTCGGCTGCTGGAGCCAGCGTCTCTGGGTGACTCTCGGCAGCGGTGCTTTGTGCTCCTCAGCAGCGTTTAAAGGAGCCGGGTATTCGGAGAGGGGCCGGGTGCGTTGTGCGCTCTGCCGGCGGTGCCTGGGCCTGCCCGGTTTTCCCAGGTGGGTTTTTTGGCACCTGGTGGGTGGTTTGCTGCATTGTGAGGGTCAGGTGGGGCGGCGCGCAAAGCGAAACCATTTCTTGAGCCTCCTTTTTAGGGTGTCTCTCAGTGCTTCCCTTCGGGCGAGGTGGCTCGCCCTCCTAGGCGCGCGAAGCGAAGCCGTCTCCTGAGCATCCTTATTGGGGTGGCTCTCCCCTTCTTTGCCGCCCAGCGTTCGTTGTCGGCGCCGGGATTTTCTGGGGACGTTGGGTTCCGGGGTATTACCGAGGTTTGGGCATTCGCAGCTGCGACTGACCCCTTGTTGCTGGGCTCCCTGCCTCTCCCCCACCCTTCAGTCTAGTGGCCATTGTGTGATTTCATTTAGCTAAAGGGTGGTAGCCATTTTGAGCACAGGGTTTCGGCAGCCATTTTGTGGGTTGGATACGGCCAGTATAACTGGGTTTGCCCCCGTTTACCCATTGGTGGTTACTACCAGTTGGCTCTTTCTTCTTGACCTTTGCTGCTGGAGTATAGTGGTTAAGTAGTTGGACCATTTATCAGCACTTTGCTGGCCATATTTTCTGGGGAGAACTTATTTAACACCTTCTTGCCCTGGGGTGCGGGAGTATAGTGGTTAAGTAGTTGGGCTGCTAATCAGCTTTGCTTGCCATATTTGCTTGGGGGGGGGGGTTCCAGCTCACCTGTAAACCCATCATTTCTGCGTGGTAGCCCTGGGCAGCAGGTTGTATTTACTTTGAATTTTGGCATATTGTTACTTGTACTAGGTTTATTGTATAATTCTCAGTAGTATGGGTCCTAAGAAGGGGGTGGGCACGTCTAAGGGCAAGCAGCCCACAGCACGCCCTTCTAAGCAGCAGGCAGTGGTCCAGTCCCCGGATGAAGAGGATGGGGGTTCTGTTAGGCATGACATTTTAGCCAGAATTGCGGCTCTTGAACAGGCTAGGGCTTCTACTGCATCTGCGGCCAGGTCTGCTAGCAAAAGACCCGTGCATGCTGCTTCTAAATCCGCCTCAATTAACGATATCCTCTCTCGTTTGGCTGCTTTGGAGGGGACTTCGGACGGTGGTGCCTTGACTCAGGCTTCTTCAGCCAGTGGACAGGTCATCGATGAGGAGACCATGGAACCAGGATTGTCTGGGCTCGAAGGGAACTGGCCAGAAGAGGCTGGGCAAGTGGCCCTGGTGGTGCAGCCTTCAGACGGCGATGGTCTTCTTGGCCCCCGCAAGGGGCAGCTTGGCCTTGGGCCCAAGCGAGTCAAACTGCTCCACACACTCCATACATCCAAGCTGTGCAGCACACTCCATACATGCAAGCCGGCCCCTCGGTGGGGGCTGCTGGGATGAGTGTGGCTTCAGACTGGGGCCAATGTGGTCAGTCGTACATATCAGGGCAGACGCCTCGGCTGCCTGGTTGGGCTACTTCCACAATCCAGTCCCAGGTTGGGATGGGACTCGTACCTCACTGGGGATCTTATATGGGGATCCCATGGCCCAACTATGGCGCTGTGCCCTACAGAGCCCTTCCAGTGGGTGACACGGCCATGCCGCTGGGGGATCACCTGACCCCGGCTACCAGGGAAAAGATTTTGTGGGGGGAGTATATCGATGTCTTTACACTTTTCTTCAGGGAACTGGAGAAGAAGGATAAAGAGGATCTGGAGGACAGGGATAAGGAGCGCCTTAAGCACCGCAAGATAGATAGGACCTGGGCAAATTGGCTTCCTGGGTTTTTAATCTATGCGGGAGTTATTGCGAGGGTGCAACCTTGGAGGGCGGCCCCGCTCTTTCAGTATATGGACATCATATACAGAGCTCATACTGACTTCGCCGGCACTGCCTGGCTGCAGTATGACGAAGAGTTCAGGATGAGGGCCGCCCTTAATCCAGCCTTGCCGTGGGACCAAATCCATCAGCACTTATGGTCGCAGCTGATGACCCTGGCAAAATCCAGTGTTGGGGATCATTCAGATAGTGGGCACAGGGTGCAGCGATCCTCAGGGGGTTCATCTGGACCTTCTTCGAGTGCTTCAGGCCCCTGCATGTTCATGGGGCAGTCAGTTCAGCCCCGACTGTTTTGCTTTGAGTTAACCTCGCGCGGGTCCTGCAGCCAGAAGAACTGCCGCTACGGCCATGAGTGCCCCATCTGTAGGGGACCTCACATCCTCAGTGCCTGTAAGAGGCAGAGACCAGTTGGTAAGAAGGGGGCAGCCCGGGTGGGCAACAGTGTCCTGGAAAAGGGCCCCAGCCCAATAAAAGTGAGGGTACTTGAAGCCATGTTGGCAGTGTACCCTAGGAGGGCAGACGCCCAGTTTTTGTTAGAAGGTTTCTCGTTGGGTTTTTGTATTCTGTTTCAGGGGCCTAGAACTTCCTTCCTGTCATCCAATTTGTGTTCCGTGGTTGGCATGGAGGAAGTGGTTCGGGCTAAGATAGCTAAGGAGTGCGCAGAGGGCAGGGTTTTATGCCCTTTTCCCTTCCCTCCGGTGCCTAATTTGCGGGTATCCCCCCTGGGTGTGGTGCCTAAGAAGGTGGCTGGTGAATTCAGGTTAATCCACCACCTGTCTTACCCCAGGGGTGGCTCCGTGAACGACGCAATACCAGAGCACTTGTGCTCTGTGCGTTACACGTCTTTCGACCAAGCTGTCAAGGTGGTGAGATGCTGTGGTCGGGGAGCAGAGATGGTGAAATGTGACATCAAGTCAGCATTCCGTCTTCTCTCAGTTCACCCGGAGGACTTTGAGCTCCTCGGGTTTGCTTTCGAGGGTCAATTTTATATGGACAGGGCCCTCCCGATGGGTTGTTCCATCTCTTGCGCAGTTTTTGAACATTTTGGCACGTTTTTGGAGTGAGCTTTACGTCAGCGGCAGCGCTGCCATGACACCGCCCACTATTTAGATGATTTTATCCTGGTGGGGCCCCCAGGGACGGGACAGTGTGCCCGTCTTTTGAGAGATTTTATCCGCCTGGCAGAGGAGCTGGGTGTTCCCCTAGTGCACGAAAAGACAGAGGGCCCATCAACTGTCCTGACCTTCCTGGGTGTGGAATTAGACACCTTGCAGCAGACATCAAAGCTGCAGGTTGAAAAGCTCCTTGACTTGAAGGCACGACTGCGGACCCTGCTGGGTAAGCGCAAGGTGTCCTTATTAGAGCTTCAGCAAGTGGTGGGCCACCTACATTTTGCATGCAAGGTTGTGGCCCCTGGCAGGGCCTTCCTGCGGCATCTCTGTGACGCCATGGGGACACTTCGGCTCCCGCACCACAGAATGCGCATTTTGGGAGGAATGCGAGAAGACCTGGAGGTCTGGCTCCAATTCTTGAAGGGATTTAATGGGGTCTCCTTTTGGAGGCAGGAGCTGCTGTTAGAAGGGGATCTGCAAGTCTCCTCTGATGCCTCCAGTTCCATAGGGTTTGGAATTTATTTCAGGGGACACTGGTGTGTGGCCAAGTGGCCCAAAGATTGGGTGGATGCCAGTTTATATAGGGATTTAACGTTGCTAGAGTTCTTCCCAATCTTGGTGGTGGTTTACCTTTGGGGGGAGGAACTTGCTAACCACTCCGTGCACTTTTGGTGCGACAATATGGCAGTGGTTCAAGTTGTGAACTCCCTTTCTTCCAAATTGCCCCGTGTCATGAACTTGGTCCGTGCCTTTACCTTAAGGTGCTTGCACCTTAATATATTGTTTTCAGCCAGGCATATACCTGGGGTAAACAATGAGGTGGCAGACGCCTTGTCTCGTCTACAGATGGACCGGTTTTGACCGCTTGCCCCCGAGGACGATTTGCTGCCAGCCCTGGTACCTCAGAAGCTGTGGAGGATTGGGAATCCGAGGCCTCCAGGGCCATCCAATTAGCTATTGCCCCTAGTACCAGGAGGGCATATGACCAGGTGGTAAAGCAGTTTGCTGTATTCAGGCAGGAGGTAGGTCTCCGCCAGTCGTGGCCTATCCCAGTCAAGCACGTGGCACGCTTCTGTGTGGCTCAAAAAGGTAAGGGGCACGGGGTCAAGTACATATGCAGCCAACTTGCTGCACTGGCTTTTGCCCCCAAAGCTCGTGGGTTTTCAGATGCCACTGGTGATTTCCGCATTTGGAAGATGTTGGAGGGTTGGTCTAGGGAATTGGCTGCCCTGAGGGACAATAGGCAGCCCATTTCTCCAAACATCCTCCAGGGTTTAAAAACTGTGTGGTCAGTGGTCTGTAGCTCACATTTTGAGGAGAGGTTGTTTCACGCTGCATCTCTGATTGCTTTTTTCAGCGCTCTTAGAGTCAGCGAGCTGGTCCCACAGTCCCTTAAGGATGATTCTGGCTGCGCCTTTATGGCTGCAGACGTGACGTTTGTAGGGGACCAAGTGGTTCTCAGGATAAGGTGATCCAAGAAAGACTAACAACAGAAGGGGGTGGATGTGGTGCTTGGTTGCTGTGCCCTTCCCGAGTTGTGCCCGGTGGCGGCTTTGAGGCATTACGTGTGTGCCCGGAGAGATGCACTGGGAGTTCTTTTTGGCCATAGTGACAGTGCCCCGTTGACTAAATATCAGTTTTGGACAGTCACGGGCAGGGCTCTGCAGAAGTTAGGCTTGGGTGGGGTCAGATTTGGGATGCATTCTTTCCAAATTGGTGCTGCTTCTACTGCTGCAGCAATGGGTTACTCCGGACCCAATATTCAGAGGGTGGGACGATGGCGTTCTGGGGCTTACGAAGTGTACATTAGGCCTCTGGGGCATGGACAATCATCCTGACATGGTTCTTCTTGCAGGCGCTGTGGCTCATCAGGAGAGGGTGCAGATCCTCATCTGTGGCCATAGTATGGTCTTCTGGGCAGCACACCAAGCGAAGAGGATACGGATCGGGTCCCAGCTTGGACTCAGCTGGTGGGCTACCGTTGAGTGGCTGGGCAGAAGAGGCCTGCGCTGGGCTGGGTTGCTGCCACTCTTGTTTTTGGGAGGAGTGCCCCTCCACCTCACATTCTGGTTGTCCACTTAGGCGGCAATGACCTGGGGTTGATGAAGGGTGTGGCCCTTTCGTGGCAGGTCCGGGATGACTTCCTAGTGATTAGGAAGAGATGGCCCGGTGTCCTGATCTTTTGGTCGGCAATGCTTCCGCGCCGGGTGTGGCAGGAGGCATTGGACCACAGGGCGATGGAAAGGGCTAGGCGGATGGCCAACAGAGCCCTATTCAAAGCAATGACTGGTGGGTTGGGGATCTATTTGCCCCATCCGCAGATTCAGGCCGAGTCTGTCGACCTCTACCATGGGGATGGTGTGCACCTCTCCTTCAGGGGTAACAGCATTTTTCTGAATGATCTGCGGCTGGGGCTTAGCTTGGCCTTAAGCCACTTGTGGGGCACTGAGGCCTAAGCAGAGGCTTGGCCTCTGCGGGTGGCAGGATTTCAGTTAGGGAAAATCTGTAGCAGGCCAGTGAGCACCCTTGGCACCTCCCCATTGGTGGAGAATCATGGTCTTTCAGGAGCGGCTGGCTGCCGTACAGCCCAGCTGCAAGGTCAGACGCCCTGGGTAGGGAACCCCTGGACAAGCCAGTCTCCCCCCGCTGCTGTATGGCTGGGTGGGGGAGCTTTACAGGGGTGAACCACTCTGCCTGGCCAGGCCAGGTCCCAGCCATTTGGTGGATGGCTTGCACCCGGGGCAGTAGGTGCTCGCCCAGACAGGACAGGGCGGGGTCCAAGAGTGACCCCAGGGCCTGACCTGTACTGCTAGTTAGGCCCTTGCCGCAGTTGTTGTTTGCTGTTGTCATTTTAATAAAGCGGCCCATTTTTTAAACCCAAAGCCTTGTGTCTGTCTCTCATTCCGACTAGGGGGGCAATTTACTTGTTCTACATACGGAGTAAACAGAAGATGCTGGTTTTAAATGTTGGTATTCTTAATGCTGTTTTGTATTTTATCTTGTTTTACTTTTTAAGCTGCCTTAAGCAGGTATCAGGAGATGTGGCATACAGATTGTCTACATAAGTAAATAGGAGGCACACACAAAAAAAAGATACACCAGATGTGTTCTCCATTTTCTCCAAATAGCGTAGGTCAAACACTCAACCCTCAAAGATCTGATTCTGAGGATGATACAGCTGCTGTCTTCTAGCCTCACTTCACCTCTGCCACAGATGATCATTGTAATTCATGCCAGGCCCGACTTAACTGATATCTTTCCTGGGACTATGGTGGGTTGAGGAGAAGGGGGAAGACCTATAGTAGCCTGCCAGCAGCTGAAGCCCAGCAAGCTGCTGTTCTTAGCCCATGGTGGTTGCAGGACCTAGCCATGGGCCAATCAGTCCCTGGGTGACCATTCAACGGAAGCAGAAATAGGAGGTGGGAGCATTATTTCATTGTTCTCCTCAACAAGGTCCATGGAGGTAGAAAGGGAAGGAGGGAGGGGATAGCATTGCTTTTGTCCTAATGGCTGTCATCCAGACACAGTTGCCTGTTCTTTTCTCTCATATGGTCATTAAAGAGCACAGGCACAGCCCTGTTTCTGTCCCTTTTGAGTATGGGTGTATGATGGACCCCCCCCCTTTCATTTCCCCCCACTATGAGGCAAATTTTCCCACCAAAGTCAGTTTTCCTGCTTTAGCTGAGCAGCCCCAAGTAGCATGTTAATTCTTTGTGATTTGAAATCTGTTTGTCCCACCGTGACAATCAGATATAATTTTGGCTTTTTAGCCCAGCCCATGAAATTGATGGTGGGGGAGCTGCAGGAGCCCTCTTCCTTTTTGTGGGAAATGGCACTGGAGACTGTAAGAAAAGAACAACTTTATTTAACAGGCAAGGATTGAATAAGTGTAGTCAGGGAATGAAAGTGCCGAGGTAAAATTTTACTGGTAGTACAGAATACACTTAGAGTAACAGGCAAAATAGTTTCCTTGAAGCTTAGTTTCTTACATTTTTGGTTCTTAACAGTGAAAGGTAATACCTTAGTTACAGCAACAATGTTTCTTCACAGAGTTTCCTATGATAGCTCAAATTTCCTGGAGTTAGTTTAAAACGGTTTTCCCTTCACAACAAACCCAGAGTCCTTCTCAGAGCCAAATCCCCTTTAGAAACTGGGCAGGAATTAAACTTTTCCTAAAAAGAATTTAGTGTGAGATTTATCCACCCCAGATATATTGTCAGTTTAATTAGAAATCTCATATTTTTCAGCAAGCCTCCCCCTTCCAGGTATGCAGATACCTCCATAGTTGTGGTTAAGCCAAAGGTATGTTATATTTGTGAATACTAAAATGTATTTAAGCTTAGCTATTTGTTGCCCTAGTAGCATTATGCTTTATTACACACAGTAATAAATCCGTCGTACAGACATTTGAAAAATTTCGTGTACCTCCATTTATTGTGCACAGTACTCCTGGAATGTTCTTGCCTATAACCGAATAATTAATAAATATCAGTGGAAACTGTGTTGTTGTCTTGTTGTCCAGCTTCCATTCATTTTCATGAGACTTCCATGGAAGATGTTCACAGAGAATTTAGAACAAGGCAGTGATCCTCTGAAAAAAGTTTCTTTATTGTCACCTTTGTATCTGGGTATAGCAAACTGATTCTTTTTCAGAGCACGACCTATAACTATGTAAATTTATGTTCTACTAAGGGACCGTATTTCAATGTGAATTTATGCTGTTTATTATTTTAAATATTCTTTTAATCTATCGCTGACAGAAGCAGCTGTCAATGCAATATTTCAGAGCCCAACATTAAAATGAAAAGATATTAAGCCAATGTCATTCATTGAAATGACACTTTTATTTGTCAGTGTATGTCAAGGAGGAGTACTACAGTGTATTTGGCTGGACTTAAGGATTCCATTTCCAGCATGAGGGCACATTATTCTTCACCCATGCTTGTCCTACTGTCAAGGCAGATCATGCCTTAGGTAGCACCCCAAAGACTGCATCTGTTCCTGTAGTCCTAAACCTTTCACAGGTTTTCTGGTAATGGCCTGAACTAAGTGCAATATTATTCCCTTTTAAATCTTAGTGTGGAATATAAATGTCACTGTTACAGCCTATAGTTTTTATTTAATAAGAGTTTTTAAAAAATAACATCAAAACATGACCAGATAGAATAGCTTGATCGTGGCAAGGCCAATAATCAGTGGTAATGTATATAACACTTATATCTTCCTTGGTCCATCATATTTTCTGATTTTTTCATAGTGGATGAGGTTGGGTGTATCTGAATGAGAAAAGATAAATTCAGAGGTAGTATTAATGTTTGTGACTGCCTCTGTATTCTACAATTCTTCTTAGACATTCTTCCAGTTTCATGACAGCCATTTATCCATGAGCAGTTTCTTCATGGCTAAGAAAATGTTAACATGAATCTCATGGAAAATGCCAGATGTATGGTTCTTTCCCATAAAATTGGCTCTATACTATGATAGATGTGCTAATTCCATGAGAAAGAACCATGTGATTAGGCACCATGCAGAGGGTTGGGCCAATTAAACATTAACACAGCAATGCAAAAGCTATTCCTCATGGATAAGTGACTCCCATATTGTTGGCAGAAATCTGAACATCTAAAAGTCACCTGATGCTTCATAAATGTATGTTATATTCAGACAATGTATGCTATTTCTGATTTATATTCCAATTATCAAGACACATTAACTACATTTATAGTTCTAACCTGGTTAACATAATTGTCTTCACAATTCTTCAGGCATGTGGCATTCAGTTAGGGATAGCTGTTCCCTCTAAGTAATATGTTAAGCTGATGCTTCATTTATGGAATTGTTTCCATACATGTAAGAACTGACTCTGATCTTTGCTACTATGGTGAAAAATATATCAGAAAACGTGACAGAACATTTGAAGGAAATACAATTGTAGTCTCTAGGGATATCCTGGTAATTAATCACACGATACTGGGCAGAACTCTAAGAGACATGAGAGTTGGCGCCACACACCAGCCACAAACTCAGTAGACAAGACACTATTTTTCCTCTTCACTACCTACAAGAAGTATAAAAAGTGCTTTTGACATTCAGAAGTCCTACATAAAATGTTAAGTATGATTTGGCAGTCACCAATAAACATTAATCCATGATGTTTAGCCCTACTAATGGAACCACAATTTGTTTCAGGTCTTAGTTTCTTGGTCCATGTTTCTATTAAGTAATCCATTAACTGGCAGTCAATTCTACTTTGGATAAGGGATCTCTCTGTAAGCAATTATTGGCCCTCCACCTACATGAAAGGATCATAATTTTCTGGACTCATCAGAGATTATTGTTATATCCACTTGATTGGATATGAGGACACAATAATTATTGTTCAGATCCAATGGCATTGTCCCCCCACACACACCCATGTTTCTCTCTGTCCACCTTGTATGGAAGATCAATGTTTTTCAATGAGCCTGTATGCTTGCAAAAGTGCTAATGAGCCTGGAGAAGGTAATGGGAGGTCAGTGGAGAAGTCACTAGGGGACCATAAAATCAGCCTGTCCCAAAGGGGGTTGCATTCCCTGTGAAACAGCAAGTTCACAACATGCGGGTTCTCCTGGATCCTGGCCCACACTGAGAGGCTCAGTTCTTCTCTAGCAAGTAATGCCTTTTCTTAGCTACAACTGTTCTTCAAAAAGTGTGATCTGGCCATAGCAACCAATGCTCTAATCATATCCAAGTTAGATTACTGTAATGTGCTCTATGTGATGCTGCCTTTGAAAATGGTCCAGAAATTTCAGTTCATCCAAAGTGTAGCAGCCAGGCTATTTCCCCCCGCCCCCCAATCGGAATGAAGAGGCAGACACAAGAGATGGGAACTAAAGGGCTGCTTTATTAAATATAACAACATATCTGTCAACACAGCAAGGGCCTAACTAGAAGTACAAGTCAGGCCCTAGGGTCATTCTTGGACCTCTGCCCTGACATGTTTAGGCGAGCCACCTGCTGCCCTGGGTGTGAGCCATCCATCATATGGCTTGGACTCAGCCTGGCCCGGCAAATTGGTTCCCCTACACTTAAAGCTCCACCACCCAGCCATAAAGCTGGGGGAGGACTGCCTTGTCCAGGGGTTCCCTACCAGGCAGTCTGTCCTCACAGCTGGGCCATAAAGCAGCCATCTGCTTCTGACAGACCCCAATTCCCCACCAATGATATGTCAAGGGTGCTCACCCGCTTATTTCCCCCAACTTCTAACCTGCCAGGGAATGTGACTATTCTACCCACCTTAGCCAATTACCCTCCTCTGTTGACAGAACAAGGTAGGTGAAAAACTCTTCACCCAAACTGCCAATTGTGGGAACAGGAGAAAACAAATCCTACCTGGCCCCAATAAACAGCAACTGGCTAATTCTGCACTGAAATAGGGTGAAGTGGCTGGGCCGAGCACAAGGCGCAATGAGATGCTGAGAGGCAGAGCAGCCTTATAAGCCCTCCGGCTCTTCCCCTCCAGTGTTCCCAGATGGCTGGGAAAGCACTGCTGCCTCCTCCTCCTTTGGGGAGGCAAATCATGACACCTTGCCAAAGCGGCTGTTGCTGCTGGCCAGGAGTGCTGCCTTATCAGGGGGTTAGGTAAAGGGATCATCCTTCTTGTGCTGAAATTTTAACACTGATTACTCACCTATTTTGGGACACAATTCAAAGTGCTGGCTCCAATATTTAAAGCTTTTAATGGTTTGGGGCCAGGGCACTGGAAAGACTGTCTCCTCCCATTAGGGGTGGCCACTGAGACATTGTTCACAAACCTCAAAGAATGGTCAAGGTGCACTTTGGGCAACTACTCATGTACACGCTGTTCTTTGGGGGAAAGGCAAAGATCTATTCATACTTTACCATTAGTCTCTTCTAGTCTAAAGCTCCATTAATCCAACAACTTTCTCAAGCACAAAACACACATATTGGACCCTGAAGAAAGTGAGTGTCAGAGGGCACACATAGTAGTAGGAAACTGGCTTGCAAAGTGTTTGTGGTGAGCAGTGCCCAAGCAGGAGAGTGCTCCATTGCCAACCAGCACAGCACAGTAGAATTTTTTTAAAATCCTGATTTATGCTATCCTGCTATTGCCTGTTGCTGTCATGTTTTCTTGTGCTTTGTAGTTGCATTACCATGATGAGGGATTAATCCTTTCGATTCATGGGAAGAGCCACTTGCCTGAGTCGATGCAGGTTGAACTGACCAAGTTCCATCCTCAACTCTGATCTTTGAACTCCAGAACTCTACAATGTTCTTTCCAGGCTTCAAAATTAGCTCCCCTCCCTCTTTAAACCTGTGTGAAGATCTGCTAACCCCACATAGTCGTTGCCAGTGGCTGCCTGTGTTTCCTTGCATTGCGTATAAAAGGGCACAGAAAGAGCAAGATCAATCTTTGGTTTCCTTCACGGGAAGGGAAGTAGAGGGATGGCCCTCTCTTTTCTCTATTTTTTACTAGTAAAAGTGGGAAACTGGACAGGTCAGCTCGTCTCCATCTAAAACTTTACCCAGAGTTGAAGGACATAGGAGGAGGCAAAGTGAATACCAAACTCAGTAAGAAAACAAGTACTGATCATGAAAGACTTGGGTTTGTGTGTCAACTGTGCACAATGCTACTATTCTCCATGTGATTTAATATTGGCTGGGTTCAGAGTTTTAATCAGAAGAGCCCAGAAAAGACATTGAAGTCTTTCTGAGTAAGGTGAAGTTCCTCCTGGTGCTCCTCAACCTGTTACCTTCAGAGGACTTCTTTAGTCACAGTAGTGGCACCTAAGCAAAGAACAGCAGCAGAAGGCCATTGAATAGGTAACCTGGTCCAATTTTCACCCTAATCTGCATAACATGAGGCTTTGCAGCAGCTGAGGATTCGGAGGCTGGAGAAGTCCTCTCCCTCCTCAAATCTGCATGAAGATATGCCTGCCTCACATATTTGCTGCTGGCCACTGACATTTCCTTGTATTGTGAGTGAAATCATACAGAAAGAGAGGAATCAATCTTTGATTTCCTTCAAGGGAAGAGAAATAAAGGGAAGGCCCTCTCTTTTCTCTATTTTTTACAGTAAAGATGGGAGTCTGGACAGCTCACCCAGTCTTGCTTTCCAACTAAAACCATTAACCCACAGCTGAATGAAGGAGATGCTGTATTAAATGGTCCACTGTTCTGATCCAGCAGTCTCTTCTTATGTCCTTACTGAGAGTCCACAAAGTATTGTCCCTCTGTCTAACAGGAGGAAGTAGATAGGTCTGAACTGATGATATCTAATGTGGAGGTAGTTGAAATCAGTTGCTCTTTTGGAGCAGAAACCCCATGTTTATCATAATATGTAGTTCTGATCTCCAACTGGTCTCCAGAACTTACTAGATGCCCAGTTGTGACTAGACATGGGCATGAACGGAAAAAACAACAATGAACACCCTGTTTGACATTCGGTGCCATCCACAAACAGCGAACATGGACGAACATGAACTGTTCCCAGACATGTTTGTTGTTTGTTGTTTGTGGGGGCCAGAACCACCCCCCAAAAGCCCCCACTTAGCCCCTCTCCCTTCAAACCCACTTACCTGGCCCTTTAAAGATCCTTTTGAACTATCAGCTGGCAGACAGCAGGGGGGAATTCCCCCTGCTGACCGCCAGCTGATAGTTTAAAGGGCTGGGAGAGCAGTCGCACAGCCAGGCTGCCTGTCCAGTATCAGAGAGGTGGGGAGATTCTCCCCGTATCTCTCGCACCTGGGAGAATCTTCCCAATGTTCAATACCAACCAAACGTGCAAGGCATATAGTCCCCACTGTCCTCTGAAGACACCCCCCCCCCCCAGTTTCAGAGAGATTGAACCCTGGGAAAGGCATGGCCCATGGCTCTCCCCCTTTAGTCCTCACTGTCCTCTGAAGCCCCCTCCCCAGTTCTAGAGAGATCGCACCCCAGGAAAAGCATGATCCATGGCTCTCCCCCTTTAGTCCCCAGTGTCCTCTGAAGACCCCCCCCCCCTCAGTTTCAGAGAGATTGCACCCTGGAAAAGCATGTTCCCTTTAATTCCAACTGTCCTCTGAAGACCCCCCCCCAATTTCAGAGAGATTGCACTCCAGGAAAGGCATGCTCCATGGCTCTCCCCCTTTAGTCCTCACTGTCCTCTGAAGACCCCCCCCCCAGTTTCAGAGAGATTGAACCCTGGGAAAGGCATGGTCCATGGCTCTCCCCCTTTAGTCCTCACTATCCTCTGGAGCCCCTCCCCAGTTCTAGAGAGATCACACCCCAGGAAATGCATGATCCATGGCTCTCCCCCTTTAGTCCCCAGTGTCCTTTGAAGACCCCCCCCCCTCAGTTTCAGAGAGATTGCACCCTGGAAAAGCATGTTCCCTTTAATTCCCACTGTCCTCTGAAGACCCCCCCCCCAATTTCAGAGAGATTGCACTCCAGGAAAGGCATGCTCTCCCCCTTTAGTCCTCACTGTCCTCTGAAGACATCCCCCCCCCCAGTTTCAGAGAGATTGCACCCTGGGAAAGGCATGATCCCTTTGTTGTCATTTTCTGTTCACAGTGGCAAAAACAGGACTCTCTGGTGGAAGCTACTTTGAGGGGTTACAAACTGACCTTCACAATGTCCAATACCCACCACATTTGCAAGGGACATAGTTGTCACTGTTCTCCGAAGACCCCCCAAGTTTCACAGAGATTGCACCACAGGAAAGGCATGATCCATGTGTCCCCCCAGCTGTCATTTTCTGTTCACAGTAGCAAAAACGGAACTGCCTGTTGGAAGGCAGCTACTATGAGGGTTACCAACTGACCTTCCCAATGTCCAATACCCACCAAATTTGCAGGGGACATAGTCCTCACTGTCCTCTGAAGACCCCCCAAGTTTCAGAGAGATTGCACCCCCTTTGTTGTCATTTTCTCTTTACGGTGGCAAAAACGGGACTCTCTGCTGGAAGTACTTTGAAGGGTTAAAGCCAAAAGGAAAGCCAGAAGGAGTTCACACAGAGTTCAGTCCCTCCCTCCAGTTGCCAAGGGGATTGATTGCAGCAGGCTCCAGACTGTCTGGCTTGCTGAACTGCTGCCAAGGCAACGAACAAGGCTTTTAACAACCAGCTGTTCGTTTAGGATGGGGACTCACAAACAGCTTGCTCTCAAACAGCAGATTGGGCTGTTCGTGGTTTTTCTCCGTTCGTAATGCTGTTTGTGCCCATGTCTAATTGTGACGTGCTACATATTTGACAGGCAAACAAGTGAGGATGCCTCATGAGAAAACGAAAAAAAATCATATTCTGTGAATGAAAATTCTTCAGTCCATGGGCTGTTCTGTTGGATCCAACACATTTCTTTACACGCTCATATTAGCAGTACATTGGAATGAAAGGGAACAATAGATGACAATGAGCTCTGAGCATACATGGGAACTCCTGTATTGAATGGACTGACTTTTCCTTGTACTGTAACTTGACCACAACATATAAATAATAGGCATATGGATGTGTCTGTAATACATAATGCCAAAAGAACTTCTGATGTTCCAGTGCAATCCTACGCAGAGTTACTCTGATCTAAACTGACTCATTTCATGAGTCAGGATTGCCCCAACTTAGGCTGGTTCCAGATTCTGGGGGGTCCTGAGCAGAGTTTGCCGGGGCTCCCTTCAAGTCCACTCATCCATGTGTCTCACTTCCTGCTGGTGCATGCTGTCCATGGACTGCTCACAAGCCTTCCCACTGCCCATGATCATAGCCATCTGTACCACCCGCAGCCCTTTCCTTGATGGCACTGAGTAGTGTGTGCAGCACAGAGCATGGATGGTGAATCAAGCAGGGAAAGGGCATGTTTGGGAGTCAGGAGCAATGGGCTCTGGCTGAAGCCCTGGGCCCTGGCTGCTGCTCCACCTTAGGGTATGTTGACTCCAGCTCTGGCCCTGACAATATCAAGGAATTAGTTGAAAAATTTAGTGGATTGGAGGATTGTTCTCCAATCTTAAGAAATGCATTTATAATTTTATAAATGAAGTAAGTCAAATGCTTGACTGAAATATTTTCATTTCTAAAAGAAATTTCAAAATGCACATATCAACTTCACTCCCATTAGCTATCATTGTAATAATTGTATTGAGTGAGGAAAATTTACGCTAGATTTCAGAATATTTTTAGATTAATATTCAAATGGCTAAATAGCCATGTTTGCAGGACTATATTAGGTCTTCATGCTATGTATGATATTTGCAGATTTGAGGGATATTACTAAACCATTCACAAACATTATTATCATGCAGCCTATGAGTAATTTCCTTTGTGTAGTGACAGTTTTGCATTATTAGATCTGATGAGGCAAAAATTGTTCATGATCAGTTTATACATTGATCTTTTGCTTATAAGGAGGGCGATGTTTCTGAAGCATTTGTACCTTTTTGCATGGCAGAATTCCATTTCCAACCCACATAAAAGAGAGTCTCAACCCATATCTGACTTCATGGGAGACACAAGGAAAGATGAAACATGAGCATCAAATGGGACTTAAAGCAGCATAGTACTAATTTTCTGAAAATGTTGAACTGTCTTTTTCTTGGCCAAAATCTCTTTCCAGTCATTTAATCATTTTCAGGGCAGAGTCAGGGGATTCTGATCACATAACCAACTAGCCATCACTTAGCTCAAACACACTTCAGGATTCAATTGCACCCAAGCCTAAAAGACTAACTCCCTCTGGACTGTCTAGGATGAAGCTGTCCACTAGTCAGATGTAACGGTTAATACATGGCACATGCATGACGATGTCACTTCTGGGAGTGATGTCATCGTGCTGACCACAGGTGAGCTCCTGCATCTTGCATAAGACTAACTCTGGACCGTTTGGAACCAAAATATGCTCCTGCGATGTACAGGACCACATCTGCAGCCAATGCGATGATGTCACTTCAGGAAGTGATGTCATCATGCCCCCTGGGAATGCATATGCCACATGTGTTCCCGAGGTGCCTGCCAGTGGCAGGTGACCTATGGGAGGCTTGCTACCTCCCATGGATTGCTGGTGGGTCAGTGGGCAATGGCGCAAACTGCCAAGATTGGCAGGCACTTGAAAACCCTAGGAGTGCAAGGATTTGTCCTTTCCCAAGGAGTATAATTTGTGGTCACCAGTTGGACCAAGTGCCACAGTTGGGGCTCAAAGGGGGAGCACACCAGGAAGGACCAGGAAGAGAAGCCAGAGGTGAAGGATACTGACTTCTGATAGTGGTTTCACAACAGGGAAGGCCAAGGAGTAGCCAATAGGTGCCCAACAATGATGAAGAGGCAGGGCACCTGGTCTGAGGCCTGGAAAGCTGTGACTATTTCTTGGTTTCTTTATTTATTTACAAGATTCCTAAACTGTTCCCCCCCAAAAGGAAAGTGATAACAAAGAATAAACAACAATAAAACATCAATATTCCCAACATAATATTAGGATCAAAGGGGAATTTTTTAAAAAAGCAACAGAAATAACTGGGCAGAAAATCAAACTATTTCAGTTTTA
The DNA here is from genome assembly GCF_028583425.1 of Eublepharis macularius. Taxonomy (NCBI): domain Eukaryota; kingdom Metazoa; phylum Chordata; class Lepidosauria; order Squamata; family Eublepharidae; genus Eublepharis; species Eublepharis macularius. The sequence continues at coordinate 54,331,708 of NC_072791.1, read as the reverse complement.
AAATGCTAAAGCGAGCAGGGAGGTTTTCACTCCATTTCAGAACATCTGTAGAGAATGAACCAGCTAGATTTCACAAGGAAAGGCATTCCAGCACTGTGAGGAAGCTGCTGAGAAGGCTTTACTGTGAATTATCTGACCTTTCTGTAGTGTGGCAGTGCAGTGTACTGGTTAGAGTGTCAGACTAAGAACTGGGACCCCTAGGTTTGAATCCCCATTCTGTTATGGAAGCTTGCTGGGTGACCTTGGGCCAGTCACAGCCTAATTTACTTCATGGGTTGTTGTGAGGATAAAATGAAGGAAAGTAGAATGAGGTAATCCAGTTTGAGTCTCCATTGATATATATCAATATCAATATCAATATCAATATCAATATCAATATCAATATCAATATCAATATATATATATATATATATATATATATATAAAGTATATTGATATATATGTATATATTAAGTATATATACATCATATACAGCCTTTCTGACTGATCTTCAGAGGTCCTACTTCATATGCTCCCACCTTCTGAATGCTCTCACCAGGGATAGGGCTTATTTCCCCCCGATGCCACACTTTTTTGTAACTTCCTCCCTGACATAATTCTCCTTGTTAACTTTTACCTTTCTGGTTTAGTCTGTAGTGTGTTTAAATTTTAATGACTTGGATCCTGCACTCCTCTTTGTCTATTTTAGAGGTGATACTCCACTAAAAAGATCATTTTTCCAGACCTAGCCACTTTTCAGGTCCTTGAAAGACATTGAGCAAGTGTTAGTTGAAAATCTTAGCACCTAAGAAACCTGGAAGTGGCATCATGCCTCTCTAGGAATCAACAGAAACTCCATGGTAAAACTGTATGGTAAAAACTCTATGGTAAAAATGATGGCAATTTTTAAAAAATCTTTCATTGGATGCTGGAGTGCTGGCAGGCAAGGCTTGCTGAGAGCATATCTTCTGCCCCCAACATGCACATGGCAATCCTAGTAG